>NW_027271575.1:0-365000 GCF_040938485.1 Diadema antillarum | reverse complement strand
GGGCTGATTTTGCTACAACGTACATTTTCCGTAGGCACTTGCCAGAGTATACTCAGGACTCATCCTCAACGGGTTAAGAAAAAAAAAAAAGAATTTAAAGAACCAATGAAGCAAAACCTAGAAATGCCAGTGCTCCCTAATTTCAGAACTAGATCTACATGTATAGGCCTACACTGCACTTAATTTGCTTATCATGACACAATATGATAGTTTTGGCAGGGGAAAAGGAAAGTATTTATTTGATAATAGGATCCTCTATTTTACAAGCATCAATGATAATGAAGAATGATGATATTTAGCAGTAAAGTATAAGTAAGAAGTTAGAGAAACAATGATGATAGGGATGTTAATGATAAGAATGTAACAATATCATCCTTACATCTTCATCGTCATAATAATGGTGATAGAAGACTAGTGAAATAATAATTAGATGAAATTAAGTAGAATGAACTTGATGACCTGAGCATTCTTTTCAGAATGTGATGAATGTAATGCATGTTTTGATATTCATTCATTTCCTTTTGGAGTCGGTTTGCGGATAGCATGGTTTCATTATGACATGAGTCAGGAAGCTTTGGATTTCCATCCACTTGAATGTTATGCTCACCATGGGATCTATTTACAGGGTTTTTGTGCATTCTGAAGTCCTTCAGGGGTATTAAAGTATTACGATGCCCAGCTCTTCCACTTGTGGGGCAAGTCACTCAGTCCGAGTTAGTCATTTTGCTTGTACACTTCACAGGGGCGGATCCAGGAATTCCGTAAAGAGGTGGCGCCTTTACATCATTAAAGGAGGGGGGGCGCACGCACCCCTCCCCCATTTTTTTCTTTTTATTTCTTTTGTTTTTACCATAAATATAGGGGGTCGCGCCCGGTGCGGTCCTCCATGGATCTGCCACTGCTTCACATGGTCGACTCATTATTCGTCATACCATTTCGAATCAAGTAGCCGGCTATTATTACAAATTTTGTTAAAGATTTTAAGAAGGGGGAGCTAGGATGCAAAGCCCCTTGTCCCTGTTGACTTTGATAATGTCATTCAATCCGTGGTAACCAGCCCCATTATTAAAAAAAAAAACAACAGGTCAGCAACAACAACAACAACAACAAAACTGCTTGGATTGATGAATTGCTATCAAGATGGACACATTGCACTTTCTGATCCTCCAAAGAAAGGGATTCCTCGTCTTATAAAATTGCATTGAAGGTGTTTTACACTTCATTATTCTTTGCATATGAGTGCAATAGACCATAAAATGGAAGACTATCATTACCTTCACCAAGGAGGTTACGTGTAAAATATCTTTGTCAGCATTTATTTGATTTTCTGTCTGTCTGCCTGTTTGCAAAATAACATGAAAAGTTGCAAATGGATTTGGATGAAACTTACAGAGACAGTTAATAATTACACAAGGAGCAGATGTTTAAATTTTGGTTGTAATCAGGATGTCTGGGTCCAGGATACCTTTATTATTACTACCATTATTATTATTGTTATTGTTGTTGTTATTATTATTAATATCATTATTATTATTATCATTATTATTATTATTTTTGAGGATCATAATGGGGAAATAGAGCCAACAAACTAGTACATTCAAGCTGGTCATAGTTTAGGTGTGCATAGATAATTATACTTGTGAATAAATTAATTTGGTAATTATTTTTCTTATATTATCTCGAATCAGTATTTCGATTGAGAACATGCTTAATTTCTTTAGTGCCTTTCACTATAGAGAAATGCTCTTTTGGCAGTAAAATTTGTTTAAAAGACTTGTGCAAAAGTCTAACAGTAAATGACAGAAGAGCCTTTACAGGAGTGCCTTGAATGGAGACTACTGAACAGTAGTAAAGTAAAGGAATGATGTTATATTGTGCTGCCTACGTGGCTTGCATAAATATGATTTGGAGATGAGTGAACAGAGTTTGAGGAATTGCCCGCTGATGAATTTTCATGTTGCAGGATGACTCACACTTTGTGAATGGGATGAGTGAGCTAGTGTGCTCTAAAATATAAAAAAGTAAAAAAAAAAAAGAGAAAAAAAAATACACACAGAAGTAAGACAGGGAACCAAATTGTGGTAAGCATCAGGGATGTACACTCATTTGGTCCAAATTATGCCCCCCAAATTCTGATTCATCAAGGATTTTTTTCCCCCTCAGTGAAGATCTTCAGAGTTCTGCAGCATTCAGGCAGCCCATGTAGCTGTGGGATTACAGCTGATGCATTCTCCGTACATGTGCGCTGAAAGAGACAAATTGTGTTTAAATTCATGAGGAGTAGATCGAATTGGAGTGGATGGTTGGAAAATGAAGTATCACTCTTGGGTAGAATTCTGAGAATCAAATTTCGATCATTTCGTCATGTAGCAAAATACTTTGAAGACATCTTGAAGAATAGGCCACCTGTGTATGACATGACAAGGAGTCTCAATATATTTTGCAAGGTGTTTATGAAAAAAAAAAAAAAAGCTCTATGATTGCGCTGTGCCTTCTTAGGTGATGAAGTGGAGAATGATATAAACACTTATAGACAATCTTGCCCAGGTAGGTAGGATAGGTAATGAAGAGAATGAAAAAAGGTATTTTTACTTTAAAGGCATTTGTAACATCCTTTCTGGTTCAGAAACAAATAGCAGAACCAATAACACAAAGCTTTAACCTGAGTATTAAGAAACAGGAAGCTTTATGGTTGAGCCATGCCTTTTTAGGTGGTGAAGTGGAGTAATCTACACTTACAGACAAGCTTGCCTAGATAGGATAGGTAATGAAGAGAATGAAAAAGGTATTTTAATAGTTTAATGGCATTTGTAACATCCTTTCCAGTGAAAAAACAAAAACAAAAGCAGAACCAATAACACAAAGCTTTAACTGGAGCATCATTAAGAAACAACAACAACAAGACCAATAAGACATAAAAGCTTAAACCTGAGTATCATTTTCCTACATTTTACGATACATTGTCTTTTAATGATAAGACACGTGAAACTAAGTAAAGAAAATGACATGACTGCTATCAATGGTTAATTGCTTTAATAAAAGAGAGATGCATTGTCTTTTAATGATAAAACACATGAAACCCAGTAAAGAAGAAAATTGAATAACTGCTAACAGAGGTCATTTATTGCTTCAGTGAAGGACACGTGGATGTGTCAAAACACTGATTATAGTGTAGTAGCATGGTGGTGCATTTTTACAGATAACACAAAAACACAAACAAAATAATTAAACTTTTTTGTTTCTTGTTTGAGTTTATTTAAGCCATCTTAACATCACTATACGGTTCAGTCAATGCAAAGTTCTACAAGGTCTTGAGATTATTAGCAGCCATGTTGTAGAACCGTGTCATTTATGCTTCAGTAAAGTGCACACAATGTAATGTTTGTATTGAACAGAGCTTTCTCTTTTATCTATAATATCTTTGAAAGTTCAGAGAGGACAAAAAAAATTGTATACTTTGCTCTTGTCAATCATTGTGAATCTCATTAAATCCAAAATGGGTGATGGGAGATCAAAATCTGTTTCTGTATCGTAGTATATTGGGTTTTTTTTTTATTTATTTTTTTATTATTTTTGTTGCTTGTACTATGATTGTTATCTTTGATTCTGTGAATAAAACATGAAAAAAAAAATCTGCTCACTGGCAATGACATTAAGGCATAATTTAAAGGATTCGATTAAGTGGGAACTGTGTGTTCTAAAAGTAGTTCGCCTTCTAACAGTTAAAGTACAGGTATTATGTAGAAATGGAACATATTTTGCCATGAATGCATTAAGTATTCAAACCTCCTGTAATGTAGAAAAGTTGTTGTGCACAGTGGAAATGTTCCAAACTGCCAAATCTCAGTAGGCGTTTTCACATCAGCCCGATAAAAATCCAAGCTCGAAATATTTTTTGCGTTTGCGAATTAGCGCGCTATTTCATTTCTTATTCACATCAGCCCGAAGAGAATTAGCCCAAAATTTTTTCGAGCTAATTCGACAGCTGAGCATGTGCAAACAGCATTAGTAATGTGTGCACTTTCAAAAATTTGTCATGCTTTGTGTGCAGTTTGCCTCAATCGATCGGGTCACACACACTAGGCATGATGGGATGCATCACGCTAATTTCTTGAGGCGTTTTCACATTATCAAATAGCGCGTTAGTTCGCCAATTATCCCGCTATTTCAGAAATTTCCCAAGTTGGACTCAAGAAATTTTCTCGACCAGAGCGATACAATTAGTGCGCTAATTTGTGTTCACATTATCAAATAGTGCGCTATTTCGTGATCGGGTTAATTTCCCAAGTCAGAAAATAGCGCACTATTGCGAAACATCAGGCTGATGTGAAAACGCCTTACGATTTTTTCAGGAGGCTCCCTAGAAATTTCATCATTCCTTCACGTCGTGAATAGAGTATGTGTTAATGTCCATTTGGAAATTGGGGGGGGGGGGGGTTATTCTTTTATTTATTTGATTACCGGTATTCATTTATTTCATTCATTCATTCATTTATTCATTCATTCATTCATTCATTCATTCATTCATTCATTCATTCATTCATTCATTCATTCATTCAATTCATTCATTCAGTATTCAATTGCTGATCAAGATGTACATGACACATCTCCCAGGTATCTCACTGGTTCCCCTTTTTAATCTGTTATTATTATTATTATTATTATTGTTATTATTATTATTGTTATTATCATGATTATTATTATTATCATTATTGGTATAAATTATTATTCTTTTTATTGTTATTATTATCATTATTCTTGTTTTTATTATTATTATTATTATTATTATGAACTTACAATTATTATTATTCATTCGGCATTTCAGGCAATCTTCCTGACTTTGATGCATGGAGAATAGTGCATTCGATGCTTGCATTTTATCAAAAAACAGTACTCACAGACTACAAAGAATTGATATGTTGAAAAAACATGTGATACAGTACACACACACACACACACACACACACACTCCATCCTTCTCTTCCTCTCTCCCTCTCTCTCTCTTTCTTTCTCTCTCTCTCTCTCTCTCTCTCTCTCTCTCTCTCTCTCAATCAAAGCCTCTTGTGTCTTTCAGTTCACCAAGGTTTGATCAGTCTGTGGTGACGGTCTAGATGGCAAACGGGTTGCTGTCGTTCCGCCGCTCAGGCTGGTAATTCCGCCACGGGCAATGAAATGGGCCGGCGCGCTTTCCGAGAAATGCTCCGCTTTTCTGATTTGTGGGGGTATTGAATGAATGAATGAGAAAGAAAGCAGATTTTGCTGTAGTGTAATGCATATTGTGGTCTCACTCAAAAGAATTGGAGAATTTACAGGCCTCCGGTGTCCGTTCAACAACCTTTTTCACATGTCATACATTTGTTTTGACATCAATCTACACACATGTTATTCTGATTGGTCTTTTGGCATTCACCTCACCAAAATGTTTCAATTTTGCTTTTTATAGAAGTTAAACCACGTATTCAGCAAATATTGTACTTAAAACAAACAGAAACACATTTTCATTTTTATTTCACCGATTGGCACGGATGTCTGGAAACCAATTGTGAGTTACTGTAGAGATTTCCAGTTGGACTGAAGCACATTGTTATACTTGAGTGGGCTTGATTATACAAGTTTGTACAAAATCCACAAGTACATTGTAGGTCAAGTCTGGATGGGTTGCTGAATGCTATTCTCACCAACTTTACTGTACATTTTTGGAAAATTATAACCTTGAAAATCTATACATCCCTTTGCGAAATTCAGCATGCTCATTACAACAACAAAAAATAAATAAATAAAATAAAATAATAATGATAATAATAATAATAATAATGATAATGATAATAAGTGTTACCTGTATGTGCATTTAATGAGTTGCTTGATATGCTCCATACCAAATTGTTTCCATATGTTTATCTTGTAGATTATACAAAAATTCTTGTAACCAGGAATTCAAATTCAGCACAAATTTGATATACATGTAGGCCTACACAGTGTTTGACTTGGTTCTTAAAACTGATACATCTATCCATGTGCATGTTCCCCTAAATGTATTAATATGCAAAATAGGAATTGGGTTTGATCACAAATGTTTGCTCATTCTATGTGGATATTACAGCATCGTGTGCATTACAACAAAAAAAAAAAAATAGACATGTATCCTTCCTGGAGCCCCAGTTGGCTGAAGTCACGTCGGGCCGGGTCCCCTAATTCATTGGAGATGGTGCGTCTGCTTTTGCGATTACCGACGGTAAATTGCCACTAATGTCACCGGGCATTAATGGCAGGAGTTGAGGCATAGGCCAATTAATTAAAGGTACAGTAAAGAATGTGGAACTTTATTTCCAGTGAACCGGCAAGATTACATACACAGTAGGGTTGCTCTTTGGTGGGGATGTTATGAGACATGCATGTAGCAACTCAGTGCAAAGAACTAAACAACTGGTGGTCTCTGCAGAAAATTTGATATTCGCTAGCAATATTTTTAATTCAATTCAACTTTATTTCCACATAATCATTAAAAGGATACAAAGGATACATAAAATGTGATATAATAAACATCAATTGGAATATACAAAGTAAAAGAACAATACACATAAGATACCATATTCACCAAAAGGTGTTTCAACAAACACAAAGTGAATTACAAAGAAAGGAAATAACAACGTAATGGATGATTTGTGGAGGGATCAATATACAGTACCAAATGCACTAAATATGCTTAAGAGAGCATGCATGTTGTGTGTGAGTGCACTGTCTTGTAGTTTGACATATTTTGAGAGCAAAGATTCTACCTGTGGATATTTTGAGGAGCAGTTTTCCTAGATGATTAATAAAGAGCATATTAATTATTTATTTTGGTCAAAGCATTGGCTTCAAAATTTGTAAATGTCCTGCATTTGATACTGCAACTATTTGTTTTTTTAATCATTACAAGCAGTGTTGTCACATCACAGAATATCATATTTGATTTGTCAAAGTCTTGTGAAACTAAAATTCCACTCTTGTCAACTTGCTGCCAACAACCAGTAAAAACCATGCAAATGCACAATATAGCAAGAATAGTTTATGCCACTGTCAGTTAGTGCTTGATCATGCTTACTTATCTTTGATCAGGTCAACTATCAGGTCATAATTCATTTTCACTCAATTTCTTGCTAATTAGTTCAGGTCTACATTGTTTGTACATCAAAATTTTTTGTTATAATATGATGAAACAAAACAAAGGGAGCAATAGACCATATGCACAATTCTTGTCCTAGGGTTTACTACAGTTACTTTGTTTATAAATATTTCAGTCATTTGCATAGAATAATACAAAAAATATAGAATTACCAAATTGTACTCTGATAGCCTATTGGACAAAGATAGTAAACTCATGCATAAATTGAAGTTGCTATGAAATCTTCCGTGAAATTTCTGCCTAATTCAAAGGATATGCTTTGCCTAAGTTTGAATGTGTGTGTATGTGTGTGTGAGTGTATTAGATGATGATACTACTTAATGGAGATATTTCGAGGTTAATTTAAAGCTTAAAATGTTCCATTTCCAAGAGTCACTAGAGTTGACTAAACTAACAGGGATGTGAGTACATGGGACAAGCATAACTCTCCTGAGCTTGAAAGGTGCTGGTGTTAGTTCAACATTGCCAAACTACTTTATTGGGTCACAATAGGATTTCCTTAAACCTCACCCTTGCCTGCACTTTCGTTTTAGTGTTTCATGATAGTGTACATTATAAAATGCAATACTGTTTGTTTGTTTGTTTGTTTGTTTGTTTGTTTGTTTGATTGATTTGAGGGGAGGGGATGGTTTCTCAAAACCTTTCATAGCCTTGCATTCTTCAAGGGAAATTGTAAAGTCATTGTTTTTCCTTCAGTCCCATTGATGTGCTTTACACTCCTCCCCCGCAACTTCCTGTGATGTGGGCGGCAAAAAGAATTGACATTTCGGACCTCAATTGATTTCTCCCCTGTTGTTGAATGTCCCCTTCACTATGCCTGGCAGTCAGGAGCATCCTCTTCACAAAAGGCACATCTTTTCCGTTGCCATGGAAACTCTAAATTCAATTGCATCGGTCCAAACTGTCGAGAGAAAGGGGAACTTTGACAACAAAAGTTGGAGCTCGCAGGCTCGAGTTTTAATATAGGAGTAGGTGTGGAGGAAACCCTGTGGCAAGTAAGGCATAAGATGAATGGCAAAGCAACAACAACAGAACAGAAAGGACCAAAAAAAAATGAGAAAGCTGCCATTGTATTGATTATGGAAACAGAATTTACGAACTGACGTCCACTAACAAATACCATTATTCCAGGTCATATCTTTCTCCAAAAGTTACGAAAACAGCTGTACAGTATATGTAATCCTACACTCTTCATCCCTTAGACAGATTAAAGCATGGAGCGGAGTTTCCCTTTAAGTTGACAAGAACTGTTGGTCAGTAAAGGAGTTTTGTTGTTGTTGTTGTTGTTATTGTTGTAGTTGTTGTTCTAGTTGTTGTTGAAATAAATGATGGAGGCGGGGTTGGCTAGACTCTTAGCGTTATTTGAAAATGGAAAACATTTAAGTTATAAACATTAAAACATACAAGTTTTTCCAGTTTTAATTCAGTAATTTTCAAGTGTTCCCACAGCTAGATGAGATCAAGTTTTCTTCTCTCTATATAAATCTCACTTTTTCTTTATGTTCTAGTTTCTTTCTAATCATATCTAACTCACATCTTTCTAATAATCTGTTGCACATTGAGTATTTAGAGAATCATACTTGTGAATGTCAGTAGCAAAATGGCATATTTATCGACTCGGGGAAGATTTTTTTTTCTTATTCCTTTTCTAGGCGCTTTTATATAATACAGTTTATGAGTCTCCAGTGTGTATCTGGAGCATGAGTAATGTGACAGTTATTATAGCACTGCCATGTCTGAAATTGCCGTGAAAGCATATTTCAAAGGGTGCAATGTCACAGAGTATGAATGGAGATAGTGACATTTGATTGTGAGGACCACTCAAACATGGTGAAGGTATCTATATAGAGCAAGAGGTTCTGGACAACTATGGTAGTGATGCCATCATTTCATTATTGTCCATTTGGATGTAGGAGGGGATGAAATCCATTTTAGATGTTATGATAAAATGTCATTAAAGTACATGTAGGCATTTAAGTGATAAAATTTCTTTTCTGCGGGAGGTTTTGTGTTGTTATTTTTGTCTTATTGGTCTACTCATTCACCATTCTGAGATCTGTGCATATTTGTGGTGTGGTGGGTAAGATTATAATCCCAAATTAAAATGGATTGACAATTGCACAGTGCCAATTCAACAACCGGCATGTATGTTTTTGAGCTGCTCAGCACACACACACATGCACACGCACACACACAAATTAATCACGTGAAAATATTAAAGTTTACAGGATGTAAAACCAGCAATAATGAGGCTATTGAAACTTATGCTCTCAGAACAAACAATAACATTGCAGCTAAAAACAAAAATCACAACAAACCATAGAAAGAAGAATTCTGGAACTTCATGGTTTAAGATTAACCCAGTACATACTGCCTAGTGTAGTGTAGTAAAGTGTAGTAATCAGCTCTCTGGGAGAGCACTATTCCCGAGAGGTGATGGATTAATCTGCCTTGCACTCTATGTTTTGTGTTCTCTCTTTCTCTCACATAGATGATGCCAAGCATGGGGAGGAAGAGAGTAAAGACAATCACGGTAAGAGATGAAAGATATATAATTGTCTCTTTCTCAGCTGCTTTTTTCTTTGTTGTAAGACTTTTTTCAGGATTTTTGACCCTGACATACCAAAAATGAAAGCCTGTCTTCACAGCATCATGCAATGTGTCAGAGGCAGAAAGTGATAGAGAGAAAAAAAAAAAACAGAACTCTAAAACACACACACACACACACACACAATTCTACCGATCGTTGCTCTGATATTGCTGGTGGAAATGCAAAACAGTCATATCATTTGTGACCGTGCATCATAAAACCAACAAAAAGTTGCACAACCCAATCTTACCTGAGGACTCAACATAGGTGAAATTGGTCAAACAGGGGGGCATTTCATGAAGCGTTTTGTCAGATATTTCGTCTGACAAAATGTTAAAAGCTACTGAAATCATTGCATCTGATTGGCTGAGAGCCAATTTGTCCGACAAGTTGTCGCACAAAAATGCTTCATGAAATGCTCCCCCTGGTCAGTATAAAGTTTTTGATATTTTCTAAAAGTTAAGAGCAATTCTTCTACATACCGGTAATTTCTTAAGTTTGGGATCCCAAAATAATTGGGAAATTGTAATTTTTACAATTTTCATGTAGCACCTTTTTCCTGAATAGTATGATTATGCAAAGTTGAGAAACCCTTTCCTATTTCTACTATGGAAAACCCTTTACACACTCTTCACTTTCAACCCCAATAACTTTTGAAAAGTTGATGCCACTGCATCTAAATTTGGTGGTACTTCCTGAATAGATTGTGTTTAATGAGTGAGGTAAATTGCAGCTTGATCCGATAATCCCTTCATTGTGGTTGTTACAGAGTTTTACATCCTGTTTTTTGTTCCATTCATTGTACAGAGCAGTGCTTGGTGGGATTAAGCTTTTGAATAGACCTTGAACTTCAAAGCCTCCTTTCTCAATAAATACTTTTCCAGAGTGTACACTTTCTTTCAAGTCTTTGGACAGGCTTAGGAGAGTCTTTTTTGTGTTGAGTAATACATTATTTTAAAGCTTAGAGTCTGATCTATTAGAATTTGCACTGAGGTGGAAATCTATGTCTGGTGACTTTTTGTTGGTTTTGTGGAATGCAGGGTCACATACATATGTATTGTGTATTATTTTCATCACACTTTGATGCATTCTCACTGATTCTCTATAAAATGATTAAACAAGGAAGAAAAAAATAGACAGTGGCCATGTGCTGTGGAGATGCAAATGAGAATTGGCAACGAGGCTATTTAACGCTAAGATATGAAAGATTGGTTGGTAGGGCATTGGTTAGAATGGATTTTTAAAAAACAAACAAATAAAGACAAATTGAGAAGAATTGTGGCAACTTCCAAGTGTATGCGTCGGGTAGGAAGAGAGTGGTTTTCATTTCACAGCAGAGTTTTGCCCAATAGGTTTGTAGGCTATTCAACTTTTTGATTGATTATGTTGCATAGAATGAGCTTAAACTTGTGCTGCACTGTGTCCCAGTTGATCTGCACTGCCATGAATAGAACACCCAAAATCATACAGAAGAGACGGGTTTATGGAGGAGGCTTTACAAAATCTGACATGAGATTAGATAGGAGTTTAAAAGTTGATCATGTTTTCATGATGCTGGTGAAGGTTGTCACAACTGCATGCTCACAATATAACAGAAGTGTTGCTGGGATCCTCTCTCAAGCCTCCCAATGAAGAGCTACAATGTTCTTCATCCAAATTCCTAATTATTGACTTGAAAGCAGCCAGAGTGTATTATGTACGTAGATATCCTAAGTTATTGCTACCGACTCATAGTAGTCTTTTGGTAACCTAGCAATGAGGTTGCATCTTTGTCAAACTATAGACCTAAAATATGGTTTTTGTTATTTTTGTGTGGTATCGGTACCTCTAAAGCCCACCTTGATAGCATAGACTTATGATGTGATATCATGTTACAAGTTCTGTTGTAGTTTTCCCACACTTGGTGCTATTACTCATAGTGCATGTTTATTATTCTAGTAATGAGTCACTGGTTAGTAGACTGTTCATTCTGCTTTTTCTGTAACCATGGCACCCTGCCTGGGGAATCCCCAAACTATCCCGGGTCACTTCTCTGGTCCCCGCCCCCTTCCTCTTTTATACCAACCTTCCCTACCCCAAACTCTGCATGTATATCACATCTCTGCCCCATTCATCCATACCCCAATAACCCCCCCCCCCCCCATACTATTCGCCACCCCACGCCATCCATCTTGCCCATGCCGTTTCTTATCCCCTTCCCCCTCCAAGAGTTCTGTCCCTCCCCCTATAGCCTACCCTGGCCATCTCCATCCCATTTTCCATCCTACCCCATCCCCTCTGACCACCACTTCCTCTCCTTCATCCATACTACTATCCAACCCATCTCTACCCCATACCCTTCTCTCTATCCACCTGCTACCACATTCCCTGCCTATTAGATATTCTATTCTGGCTACCCTACCATAATAGCCTGATCCATCTTATCCTCAAGGCTCACTTTAATACATGTGATGTACACCCCTAGACCCCTTCCCTCGAATATCCTACTCTTCATCCTCCCTTTATCCTAATTTACCTCATCTTACCACCCACTTCCTAACTTCCCCCACCCCCACCCCACCCCTTCCACCTGTCCTGGTATTAAACCCCCAATCCTCTTTTCCACCCTATTCCCCATTATTACTCTCTTCCCCCTCCCCACCCCTCCTGGCCTCCCAATTAACGCTTTCCGTACCTTTCTTCCCCTACAGCTCCAGGAGAGAACGGGGGAGCAGTCAGTGACGGCACGGACCGGTTACAAGCAGGTAGGCAGCGCCTCTTAGCTCAAGCAGGTGGTAGCTCCATTTAGTGGAATGTGTGATCATGTAACGAGGTGATAATCATGACCGGACCCCATGATGCGGTTTCCACGCCGATAGGTCGTTTGTAATGATGTCTACCCACCCTTGAGCAAGCTCCTAGTATATTTAAACGCCTGACCCATATACATCTCATGAACATTTTTAGCCGTCTTGGAAGTCTAGAAGGTAATGATTACCTTGTAGCCTATCCCTAACACACATGCTACTTTGTACATTACACAGCACTCTGTTTTCAAGCGTTTTGCCTTCATACACGTACTGCATTCTGTCTTCAATGTGTGAATACTTGGAGAAGTGTATTATAGCAGCCGGTTCATTTTCATATTTGGTCTCACGGTCTCTCATCGTGTGGCCATTGCAGAAAAGCCACCAGGTGAACTTTTAAACACCAATGAAGATAATATTTTGTTTCATGAAAACTGCATGTAAGGATGGAAAAAAGAATCTTTGGAAGAGGAAACCAAAGCCTTTGAAACAGTCCTTTAAGTTATACAATGTATACAAAATGATACTTGTAAAGAGTAAAGGCTCGAAAAAAATAAAAATTAAAGAAACCCAATCCTTTGAAACAGTCCTTTGAGTATCATACAGTGTATCAAAGCAAAATGATACTTGTAAATAGTAGAGACTCAGAATAGATTGTCGCTTTCTAATTCCTGCCTACAATGTAGCTCCTGAACACTGCATGATGATCTCACTGTGGAAGTTCTTGCAGTTCTAGTGTCGCAAAATATCACAAGTTGTCAGCGTATTTTGTTTCAGCACAACTTCGGCCAGAACCTTTAATGGGGTGTGATCTGGACACAGGTGTAGATTCAGAGTGGTAATACACAAGCAAATATGGCAGTTAACCCTTGGTTTCTTTATTTGATCCTGGTATTAAAGAGGCATTTACATTGAATATGTCTACTGACTTTGCCCAAGATGCCAAAGTGTGCTACAAACATAGTCGCTGACTTGCCTCTAGAGGGTAGTTAAACGTCACTGTTGGGCAAGTGGTGTGATGAATATGTTGTAGCTGAGATACATATGGGACCCTTACCCAATAAGAAAGCCCTTTTGGGTAAGTTGTAGACCCGTACACCACATCATCACTTTATAATCAGCCGCTGACCTGTAGGTGAACTGCTCAGGGTGGAAAATGGCATCTTCTTCTCTGCCCCCTTCCCCCTCCCCCCTTTCGTTGGGCCGCTACTCGTAACTGACAAGACATCCATCATTTCAACATTGTGTAGAGAGAAAAGTCGACTGGCCTGGTCGATGAGATATATGGTTGCGTTCCCTTGTGCATGATTTCTGGAGGAACCCCTGAGTGCTAGATAAATTTTGCTCCGCCCTGCTTTTCCAGAATGCACAGGGGGCCAAAAGCATTCTCTCCGTTGGATTGATCATCAACCCTTTGCATACTAAAATCGGAAATCTCCATCGACTTCATACACAAGCCACCGGGTTCTCATAGGGGCCTGGTTAAATGGACAACAGCATGTCATACAGGTCAAAATTGCCAAAATCAAAACAATATTGAATTTATAATATCATTGGTAAAGAGGGAATGTTTGCCTGTTACTGGGCAGGTTGTGTACAAAGTGTATGTGGAATTAAGAATATCGTTTGGAGTGGGTTAAGATAATGATGACTGTCTGGATCTGAATATCGTCGGTAAGTCTTCTAATGTGGCATCATGTTTGCATCTTTCACCGCCCACTCAAGTCACATGATGATGTTGTTGCTTGCATAGAGTGCCTCACATGTTGTGCATGCAGGAAGACTAGAATATAACTTTGTGCTCATTTGAGTCATGCCAAGCATCACAACAGAGATGAGAAAAACTGAGAAGTCAAGAGAGTCAAGACATCCTCCCCCTCCTCCTCTTCTTCCTCCTCTTTCTCCTCCTCCTCTTCCTCCTCCTCCTCTTCCTCCTCCTTCTCCTCCTCCTCTTCCTCCTCTTCCTCCTCTTCCTCCTCTTCCTCCTCTTCCTCCTCTTCCTCCTCTTCCTCCTCCTCTTCCTCCTCCTCCTCCTCCTCCTCCTCCTCCTCCTCCTCCTCTTCCTCCTCCTCCTCTTCCTCCTCCTCCTCTTCCTCCTCTTCCTCTTCCTCCTCCTCTTCCTCCTCCTCCTCCTCTTCCTCCTCCTCTTCCTCCTCCTCCTCTTCCTCTTCCTCCTTCTTTTCCTCCTCCTCTTCCTCCTCCTCCTCTCCCCCTCCTCCTCCCCTTCTTCTTTGATTGAATTCCTCCTCCTCCTTTTCTCCCTTCTCTTCTTCCTCATCTTCCTCTTCTATAAAAGAGAAAACTTTGTAGTCAAGAAGGGAAAGTACTCTCCCTTTATGGTTAGAGAGAGAGAGAAGACTATAAGAACTCTTAAGGGTTAACGATATGGTTATAGATATGTTTCTGGCATTTAAATCCTTTATGACCACTGGCAGCTGTCGTGCATGTGAAGACAATGGTGTTTCCAGTGTTGGTAGTGAGGGGATTGTCGTGGATCTACTCCCCTGCCCACAGGCTTCCCATCAAGTCATGAATCTCCCCCCCCCCCCCCCCCCCAATCACTCGATGCACTCCTATCATGGATAATACCAAGGAGTAGGTAATACCACATCCCATGAAACAGGCAGCACTGGAGCCATCTACACCTCACCCTTCTTCCCCCCCCCCCCCAGTCTTCATCCAAGCCTCCCCACTCCCAACAACACAGCAGTGGCTCACTTGTCCTCTGGGAGACAGACGTGACCTTCTTGGAATGTGTCAGGCAGACCCGTTGGCCGGGCGCTGCTGTTGTTGCCCCCGCGTGTCTGTCTGTTTTGGCAGCCTGTCTGTTTATACGTCTCCACTTGCCAGCAATCTCTGCAGCCAGTCTCCATCTCAGCCCCTCTTCTGACCCCCTCTTCCGACCCCACTCTTCTGACACCCCTCTTCCCCCAGGTGAAGTTTTCCTTCCTCATGTCATTGTTCACCTGTCTCGCAATCCCTTGCTGCCCGCTGGCAAGGAGTTGCAGTCCATAGCAGGTTTTTGAGTCAATGATGGCCTCATTGATTTTAACACTTTTCATTTTGCGGCATCGCATTTCTGTGCAACATCCATTTCAATTTATTCCACACACCAGATTAGGCTTCGTGTCACAGTCTTCATAATCTTTTCATTCCTTCCTTTTAAAAAAACTGTTTATCAATGTTGTATTTCAAACAATTTTGTCTTGATTATACAATCAACTCCATTTAAGAACAAAATATTACTGAATGGCATTTCTTTGATAGTACAACAACTAAAAACTGTCTCATCTAATTTGCATGTGCAGCTGTGAGTAATTTGAATACCTGGTGCAAACTAAGGAGACATTAAGATTCTGTAACTTCTCTTATTTTACGTTTGATTTGATGAGGCCATTAAGAATATACCATTCAGTTTGTGTGATGTTGCTCTGTGCAGTAAAGTCACCGTAACCCGTTGAAGATGAGTGTCGAGAATACTTGGGCAGGTGACTATGGGAAATGCGTGTTACAGCTGTATAGCAAAATCAGGCCGTCCTCAACGGGTTAAATGTGGTGCAGAAGGTGTACTTCTAGATGTAAGTACTTCTAAATTTCGTCCCTTGGACAATAGAGCATTGTTAACAGAGTGAGAGTTTAAAGTATTTCCCCGCCCTAGTTACCCCCTCTGACATATTATCACAGTCAATATTAGTCCCACATGCTCTGATTGATGTTGGTTGTTTAAATATGTATGATATTCTGTTAAGGAGCTGTATTTAGTATGAGTTTGATTTTTATTTCAGTATATATCATCTAGAATTAATGTTTTTCCACTATAAAAAAAATATATAAATACCTAGAAAAAAATACACAACAATACAAAATAAAACTTTAATGTGTTTTGCAGCAAACAGGAAACAGCCTACAAGTTTCCTAGCAGCTTCATCTCTAAAACTGCAGTACACAGAAAGAATGATATTGTCTCATAGTTTATAGACCATTCATTCACTGCTGAGGGTGGCTATGGCAGGGAATTGATATGAATCACATCCTATAAATTCACTATGCAGCTCCAGTTTTGACAGTTCTCTTTGTGCGTATAGTGACTGTTAAGACATTAATCGTGCAATTAAGGTTGCGGAAGAAATGACTGACACCATGGCTCTACGTCTTCCTGGTTTCAGTGTGACACATGGAGCAGAAAGAGGTTTTGAAAGTGATTGATGCAAAATGTCGTCCATGGAGCAGACCGCACGATATTAGGAAGTAGATGGGCATAAAATGAAAATAACCATGTCCCCGATATTCTTAGTAATATACTGTACATGTATACATACATGCACAGCATTATTTTGAAAACATTTTTTGCGACTCCATTTGGATGGTGTATGAGAATGATTAATACCATAGTGGCTTGTTTCAAGAAGAATTAGACAAAACTGAGCCAGCATTTAAGAAAACAGTGAAATATGAACAGGAAGCGGTTGTTAATCATTTGCTTTTATTAAACAAATATCAAATTTCGTGTTATTCAGCCAAAGTATCCTATTTTTTGCAGTTTCCTTCCTTAAAGTCTACAGCTTCATTAGAGTAATATGGTAACCAGTCTCATGTATCATATCACTGCCAGTCAGATGGCAAGTTGTCAATTAATATGGATTTTTTTTTTAATGCCATAGCTCCTGATTGCTTCGTACATGTACCTTCTAGCAATTATCCCGAAAGCAATTACCCCACACCCTTTCCCTGACCCTAACCCTAACCCTAACCCTAATCCTAATCCTAATCCTGAACCTAATCCTAACCCTAACCCAAACTCTAACCCTAACCCCTGTCAGATGATGAGTTGTCAATTCATATATATTTTTTAAGCCGTAGCTCCTGATTGCTTTCTACTATTGTACCTTCTAGTCATTTCAAAGTCTGATTCTTTCTTTAAAGGCACTGTGAAATTTGAGGCATCAACTCTTACAATGTGCTCAGGCATTAACCCGTTGAGGACGGACTGATTTTGCATAGATAACACTCATTTCCTATAGACACCTGCCTGAGTATACTCGGGACTCATCCACAACGGATTATGCTGGAACTGGCGGTGTGTTTTCATCAGCATTCTGTGATAATAATGCACACTTGACCTACGTATAAGTATCAAGGCGGCCTACTCAGATGCAGCAATGTGCCTCGATCCAAGAGGAAGGCCATGGTGATACAGTATGGATTAAGGGGATTAGGTAATCTCTATCCATTGCCAGTTTGTTTTCCGGATGTCCATGCCATTTACAGACAGCACTAGACTAGCAAATGTGCTAATCAACAAACAAAGAGCAATAAGGGTTAAACAAATGAGGAGGCCAATGAATTCATTTCGGAATTCCATTTGACACTGCAAATAGAGTGAGGGATGTCCATACCTATGCTGAAAGGATGATTAATGGGATTTATAGATGTTTTTCTAGAATGTGCACAGATACTTTCAAAGCTTTTAGGATGTGTTAAGAAATAAAAGAAATACCTCTCCCTGTAAGCTAATAGCCATAATATAAAGAATGTGATCCAGTGTATTGAAGAAGACAAAGGAAAAAAATCTGCAATATGAGTAGACTTTTTTTTTCCATGGTTATAAGGCAATGTCATATTCCCTTTAAACTGAGACAATATATAACTTAATACATGTAATGATAATATGAACCATTTAAATAATTGATTTTCCTGTAGGAAAAAAAAATCCAATAGTGGCAAGCCAATGCAGTAAAATGGAGTCAAAAACGGACCTAAGCTTTTTGATCTTAGCGGAATCTTCATTGGACACAAAATGATAAACATGTAGGGAAAGCAATCAGGTATATGGACTGCACACAATAAGCATAGTCAGAGGAAGGCTACTATACAGACAGAGAACAATGAAAACAAAAGGGTGGGTGAGAAGTCAAAGGCAGGGGGCCCAACAAGTAAGGGAGGGGGATTAAGGCATGGGGGTGAACAGACAAAAGGCAGAGGTGGGCTGGTGATGATCCCAAGGATCATTAGGGGGCAACCTGTGAAGGATAAAGATGAATAGGGAGGCAGCATCAAAGAAGATGAGGAAGAATAGAAGGATAGAGAATAGGAAAAGAGTGAAATAGCAAGAACATGAGTGAAGGGGAGGGTGGTTGAACGAGCAGCAAGCCCTAAACCTGGTGTACAAAGATGGGGAGGGGGGAATGAAAGTGGGAACCACCCAACAAACTGATTTTCCTATCTGATCTTTTATTTTCTGAATAGTTATGCTCCCTTTTTGAAAACTTTGTGCATTAAAGTCAGAGTGACTCTCTTTAACATTGTACACTGTATGTGCCATGAGTATTAGCAGCAGTTTTAGGATGTAAAGGAAATTACAGTGGGAAAGTTTCAGCATGCAATATTGATGCAGTGCGAAAGCAATTTCAAACATACATGTAGGACAGCTTGAATACACCTCAATCCAGTGAGCTGGTTCAGGGATCAGTTCAGTTCAGTTCAGTTCAGTTTTCATTTCTGCATTTCAAAATCAATACAAATCAACAAATCAACAAAATACTTACATAGTCATTTACACAGCTAATATTCGTAACGTTTGGATCTTACATACATTTTCCTTTTTTCAAGAACGAATATCATATATGAAAGGAAGCAGTAGGAAATGATAAAAATGAAATGCAGGGGACCATCATCATAAGCTAAGCTTGACGAGGAAGATGGTCCCAGGTAAAGAGATACATAAAGAAAATCTTGCCACTCACTGAGTGGGGGGTAATTGTGCAAATGGCACAACGAATAGTTATCAGGATAGTTATCAGAGCAGGGCTGATCAGAGCTTGGCAGGAAACTTTAGGTGACCTTCCCCTCTTCCTCCTCTTCCTCATCACTCTCTTCCCTCTCCTCCTCCTCCTCCCCCTCCTCCTCCCCTCCTCTTCCTCCTTTCCCTCCTCCCCCTCCTTTTCTTCCTCCTTCCTCCTCCCTCCTCCCCTCCTCCTCCCTTTCCCCTCTTTCATTTCTTCCCTTCTCCCATCTTTTCCCTCTCCTCCTCCCGCTCCTTCCACTCTTCTTTCGCATCCATTCTCCTCCTCCCCTCCTCCTCTTCTCCATCCTCCTCCTCCTCCTCCTCCTCCTCCTCCTCCTCCCTCCCTCCCTCCCCTCATCTCCTCCCTCCTCCACCCCTTCTCTTCCTACCCCCTACAGTGAGGCAGTGTTGTTCGTGGCTAATGAGTGCATCATTGATCTATTGATCCCAGTGCTCTCTTAATTTCTAGGATTTATTTTTAAGTCCTAAGGATTTATTGCTTTAAGTCCTAGCGGACTGTAAATACAGACAAAACCTTAGGACTTAAAAGTAAGTCTTAGCTAGGATTTAAGAATTTAAGTCTATGTTCGACTTAAATTTCAAGTCTATAGGATTTATTTTTTAAGTCTTATTAGATTACATTTAAATCTTTCTTAGACTTGTTTTTAGAATAAATCCAGCTTGGATTTAAACGACGAAAGACTTATTTTAAGCCTTCCTTGGATTTATTTCAAATAAATCCATCATGGATTTAAACTCAGACTACTGAAAATGACAGCCAATTGATGCACTTTCTTCACATGTAAAGGTCTATTTATTTTAACAAAATCAAACTGATGCATTTTTCACAAACATCGATAAGTTACAAAATATACAGATGATTGTCATACACATGTAGGCTCCAGAAAAAATGAAATACGACATGATGAAAACAGAGCATATTTTGCAATAGTCTCAGATGGTCACATCTTCACATTCATGTTACTGATGCTTCTTTCACTGTGTTCTGTAAACAAGTTACTAATACGACATGATGAAAACAGAGCATATTTTGCAATAGTCTCAGATGGTCACATCTTCACATTCATGTTACTGATGCTTCTTTCACTGTGTTCTGTAAACAAGTTACTAGACGACTGGAACCTTCATTGCCAAATAGATTACTTTTTTTCACTTTTTTTTTAAATCTTGCAAGATGACTCCATACGACTCGATTCACTTTCATTTTATGTATTTCTTTCCCTGGTGAGCATCGTTAAGTCGTAAGATGGAAACTATGAACAAATATAAGATTATATATGAATTCTAATAACTTAAATTTTAGAAATGATGCTGTGTAATAAACAATACAGCCTCCATTAAGTTGACGTTTAGATTTACACGCTTTGTACGTCCCATGCATGCAATTTAAAGAATTATTTGATTTTTTGGAATGATGCATCTATAGTATAAATTTAATCAAGAGGGAAGTAAAGGCCAAAATTAGTGTAATCAAATTAGAAAAGAGAAGAAATTTCCCTACACAGAATGGTGTAAAGACTATGAAAATCAGCTACGAAATAAGGAAGATATGCCTCTTTTCAATTTCACACATTTCCAGAAAACAGATCTTGTCCAGGCTTTATGAACGTCCAAATGAGGGAATTGATGATGTCATTCCTTCAAAATATTTTTACACTTTTCACCTGCATGTATTTGCATATTCATACGGACTAGTCAAGAAATGTTTTCTGAAAACGTGTTACATTTCCTTATTTCTTACCAGACTTCCCTAATTTTTCCACTATTCCGTAGGGAAAATTTACAATTGAATCCAAACTGTATTACATACAACAGTAGGGAGCAAGATCTATGTAAACTCTGAAGTAAATTCACCTTAAAACATTAAGAAGCTCAAATAACAATTAACATTCTAAACTTACTTCTAAAATTCCTTGAATATCGATTGTCTGAAATGGATTTACATAAGTACATTTCCATACTGCATTTTGGTAGACAAAATGTTTGACAAAAGAATATACAAATTCCTGCTTAATCTATTGATATTTAAGAATCCATCTCAACTGATGACAGGGAACCATCTCAAGAGACTGTTCAAGTGAGATGGACCACTAGTTTCTTAATTACTTGGATGTCATATCTTGTAACAAAGCACTATGTTGAAGTGATGCAATCTGAATTTTTAACTAGAATTATCACTCATTGTGATTAATATACCCCCACCCAAGGGAATTAGCTCAACCAGGATTATTTTTTCTTACTTTTTAATAAAGAAAAAAATTACCATGGCAATGCACTGTTCCACCTCTCAAATCAAGTGCTCAAAAACTGAGTGAGCAAGATAAACTGACGATTTCTATGGTTTCTACTAAAAATTGTGTAACCATGGCAACACAATGTTGGACATTAAGAAAAAAATGAAGTTTGCACAACTATAGGCCCTATATCATAGCCGTCATATGTGCCAAATTTCAAGCTAAATGCTAAAAGGGTGAGGGGTTTAGTTGAATTCACATTAGTGTATCATTTTCATGCAAAATATACTGTTACCATGGCAACACATTTTCCACAGTGACAAAAGATTTTTTGCACATCTAGGTAATGTAGAGGTAACATGTGCCAAATTTGAAGCCAAAATGCTCTAAACAGAGACAGGAGAATCGAAATGTTTGTATGATTTTCATTGAAAATGCACCGTTACCATGGCAACACATTGTTTAACAATGATGAAATATGAAGTTTGCATATTTCTGAACTACAATGGTTGCATGTGCCAAATTTCAAGCCAAATGCTCAAAGACTGAGGGAGTTACCTGAATCCAAAATATTTTTGTATGATTTTCATTCAAACTATGTTGTTACCATGGCAACACAACGATCAACAATGACGAAAGGTTAAGTTTGCACATGTACGTACCATAGTGGTCAGGTGTGCCAAATTTCAAGCTAAATGCTCAAAGACTGAGGTTGTTACATGAATCCACAATATCTTTGTATGCATTTTAGTGAAAAGATGCTGTTACCATGGCAACGCATTGTTCACCATTGATGAAAGATTAAGTTTGCACATCTATATGCTAAAGTTGTTGCATGTGCCAAATGTCAAGCCAATTACTCAAAGAGTGAGGGAGTTAACTGAATCCACAATATTTTTGTATGATTTTCATTCAAAATATGCCGTTACCATGGCAACACATTGATCGACACTTACGAAAGAATACGTTTACACATCTATATACCACAGTGGTCTTTTGTGCCAAATTTCTAGCTAAATGCTCGAAGACTATTCTAAGTTAGCTGAATCCACAATATTTTTGTATGTTTTTTGGTTTAAAAAAAGCTGTTACCATGGCAACGCATTGCTCACCACATTGTTTCCATATCTATATACCATAGTGGTCATGTGTGCCAAATTTCAAGTCAAATGCTCTAAATTTGTTTAAGGTGCCCATCTGCGCTGAATCTATCCTTCCTCGTGGGTTCAAGCACATACTTTGGCTGGAAAACCAAAGTTTATTTCTTTATAAATAGAGAGTTTCATATTAAAGTGTTTAGCCACAACGTCATAATGAAAATAGCAACAAATCAGCGCTCAATAAATGTGATGGACAATGGCTCAACAACACTGTGGGAGTGATGAAAATTAGGTAATCGTTGAATAATTACAAAAGTGTTCAGGGGAACTTAAACTTTCTTCTTTCAATTTAAATCAATGCGGATCTGGCATTACTTTTTTTTTTTCATCATCAACCAGACATAATATACAGAAAACAAGCCAAAGATGAACAATAAATAAATTGAAACTGGACATGTATAAAAACTTGAAATATTGTTTAAATGTTCACGTAGCAATGCAAATGCAAAAGTGAGGCACACACATACATGATAGCACCTCTAAAGGAAACATTGCGCCATTAACTTTCCTTATTGTGTTATTTTCATTTAAAAATGCACACAAAAAAAATTACAAGGAAACTTTACTACAACCAGGGCATGACAGACATGCTTCTTGTGTGCATGGATTTGTAGCTCAATATAAATGGAAAAGTGAGGCACACATAACATAACTCAATATCCATGAGTCAAACATTATGCATGATATTATCTTCAAAGGAAACATTGCAGCATTTTACCTGTGTTACTTTGATTTAAGAATTCACCGAAAATTAAGAAAACTTTGCTGCACATCAGGGCAAGTCAGATATGCTTCTTGTGTGTATGGGTTTGTGGCACAATGTCGGAAAATCTTACTAGCATCATACACTGACGTGTTCTTGAAGTTCGTGGCTAATGCCCAGAACGAAGCCCTCACTTGGGATTGTAGCAGTACATGAATATGCCGCCACAAAATCAAAGAATGCTTCAAGCACCCAAGCATATTTGACGATGAAGACACAGTGGGCTTTAAAGAGTCTGTCAAATTCTTGCTTCCGGTCATCTCCAGCCTGGACTTAGTATGGTCTTGTCCAGGATGAAAAAATACTGGATGTACGTCTAGTCACTCCCTTATCTGACTAAGCAGGGCTGGCTGAAGGTGGCATCTTTAGCATCACTGAACTTCGCGCTTCTCGCTCGTGATGTATACGTTTCGCGCGGATCAACTTGGCGTTTCCCGTTTGCTAGGGCTTTCAGGTGGGAGAATCTCCAGATCAGAAGATGCTTGGGGCTGGGGTTGGAGTCTCTCCATCAGCAATGCCATGAACATTGGTTCCTACCTGAAAAGAGATTAAACATGTATAGCATTACTGATATTTCGAACTAAATTTCACTTGAATCGTTTGAGCAAATGACAAAGGCTACAATTATTATCAAATAAACTTTGCATCACATAGAGGGAAGTTAAGTTCTCAGTGAGAGGGCACTCTGGAGGGAAAAAATATTAAAATATAATTTTACATATTGATCTTAAATACAATGAACTAATAACATATTCATCACATAACTATTAGTTTGTGATGTACAAGTAAATATTTCTGATATATTTCGGAACATATTATTTTAAAACATTTTGTCTCATCTGGTAAACCTCAAAGCCTTGAAAAAAATTCCCAGAAATCAGATTACTTTTTGCCATCATCGGGGTGGGGCCTACTTGATATTTACATGTTCCAGACTCATAAGATATTTGATGTACATATTATTACAAATCAATAGAAGTCAGCATGCATTTTTAATCCGTAATTTAATGAATTTAAAAGAAAACTGTCAAAACACGGTAGATGCCCCTACACAACACTCATTGCTGAATGTTCTAAAGTTTGTTTGAGAAGAATCGCTTCAAAAACACTGATATATCAGTGAAGAAAACTTTGCATTTCTCACGACAACATGAGAAATTCAGATTTTTAAATTCCACCTGTTACTGAGTACATGCAGATTCTACACGAGTCTTGCTTTGTAAGATACGAAGCTCAAATATTCTTCTCTAAACATGAGCTGGTACTTAAAAGCCCAATGAAACATGCATATGTATTGATAATTCTCAAAATTGGAAGCTCAATGATTTGATCATAAACTGATTTCAAGTCTATAAACATTAAGCATATACTGTACTTACAGGCACATAGTCATTCTGCACCAGGTACTGCTGGGCATCCCTCGGGAGCATGAGAGGTCCTCTCCCTTTCTTCTACATGGGGATGTTGGGTCTGTGAAGCATCGCTGCAAGTAGTGACATTCCACAAAATTCCTATAGAATGGAACACAATACAATTTTTTTTTCAACTTTACGTATTTCACCCATTCTCTTTAACATATTAGATATGATGTATTGTATCAGCTCTGACAATCCCTAACATTCAGTTTTCGACTTATTATCAATATCAGTCTATGAAGAGCAAACTCGTACACATTCACTTTCCTGAAAAGTGTAATAGCAATGAAGCATAAACAAATGAGTAAGTTTTACTCTTACACTTTGGACAGAAATTGTTCCAGTAATTATAATCAATGCCACAAGATCTATGAGGATTGGCGGAAGGACTTACTGTCTCCATCCATGTCTTCACATCTTCTTACGATGTCTTGCAACTAAGGGTGGTTTCGCTTGGCAAGTGCAAGATTCTATTGACGTAAAATGGCCCCCATCTGTTCACCATCTCCTGCACTTTTCTCGGTACAACTGGGCAAAGTCCGCATTGATCTGAAAATAAACACAAAAACTGTGAAATATCAGTGATCAGGAAGTGGAAAATGAAAAACAGAAACGCTTGACAAAAAAAAAGGAAGAAAACAAATATGCTTCGGGGGTATAAACGGTCGCCATAGCCACATTTCTAGATTTTTATGTAATTAATTATTTCTTATTGGTCTCGAGGGTTGTATTTCATGCTGGAGGAAAAAATGAGACCGATATCTCTGATTTTTGTTTCAGATGTTATCGTTAAAATCAATTTTTAGAAATACCAGGGATGTCTTGCATATCTAAACACCAAGAAGGGATAGTCCTGACAGAGTACTCCTTGGAGTGCAAATTTTATATACAAATAACAGGTAATTTGCATTCCCTTTATCTTAAAAAATATTAAAAGTAAAAAATAAAAAAAAGGCCTCATATATTGTAGAACTTCACTACATTCTCTCATTGGTGTATGTGATGCTTAATGCATACATCTCAGCCAGATGTGTAGATCTGTAGAATTTTTAAGTCTAGATCCTTCTACTCAAACACAGATCACCACATTGATTATGCTACAAAGAGAAAAACTGGAGTAGAATACCTTTATCCAGGTGCGAAATCTTGTTCCATTGCACGAGTTAATCCAATACATTATTTGTTTCATACAACGCCTTCAACAATAACACTAATAAACAGACTTACTAGTTCAAGAAAGAGTCTTGAATTCAGTGCAGAAATGGCAACCATAAGGCCTAGGTGTCCAGGCCTACTACTGAGTGGTAGTAATAATAATAGAAGTATTTTCATGGAATGCAAATCAGTAGCACATTCACATTTAATACATACACATGTACGCTGCCGAGTGCAAGTAGCATTGAAGTTGATTATTCCAGTAAAATGAGTGACATGATGCACGCTTGATAGTAAGAGTGTTGAGTGCACACGCCAAAGGTAATTGTTTATTGTGACATCAGACTCAGTAGACCTAGTCATGCAATGGAACAGAAACTGTTTATTAATTGTAGACCCCCTATTTTAATATGGGAGTCAATGGAAATTGGTGATGTCAGCCAATATGGCCCATGCGATAGAAGTTTTTACAGTTCAGAGATTGACGCCACTGCACTGGCATTGCAACATTGGCGCCCTAAACCCTGGGGCGCTCATCACACAGGGGGCTTCGTGTTTGGGCTGGTCGCAGTTCTATTGTAGCGCCCATAGGGTCTACGTACTATTGGTGGCCTAAACAAAAACCCATCTAACAGCATATGCCCTACATTTTATCACAGCACAGTGGGGCATGATAAGGCCTAGAACTGTGCCTTTCTACGTAGAAATTGATAAATTAAACCTTACAAGAGTGTAGGAAGGGGTGAACTGACACTAACTTGTTACTGTTACTCAGTGTTAGACGACAGTTAGGCCTACGCTACAGTAGCCTGTTATGCCCATAGCTTTACCTTTCAGTCAACTAGACACCAACATCGTAAATCATTAGGTAGAATGGGCGCTTTATAAGAGTCCCTGTATTATTACACTTGTACTTGCAGTTTCACCGAAATAGAGCCCCCACGGAATACTAGTATAACGTTAGCCTACATGTAACTTGTTACAATGTTTGGATAGACACATTAGCCATGAACAGCTAACGTTAGCACTGGCGCTTCAGGGATGGACAGCGCTGTATAATACAGTGGCAAGGCTCAAACTCGCCAAAAAAATGTAGGGCGGTTGATGCACATCTTAACATCTTTTATCTTTGGTTACTGAGTCCCAGAGTTATCAAACACATTCTTAAGCATTCATACAGTAATATGCTCACCTTTAAGCAACTTGGTCAAGCTTCCGTCAGATCATACCCTCAAAAAACTCCGGCCTGCATGACTTCTGCCTTCAAGACCAACTCAACTGTTCGAGTCAATAGCGTTTGTTTGCAAATGGTCGATAGGTACAAGTACTATAGTACATGTACAATGTACATATTGTGCACTGAATGTGTGTGTATGACTACGCTATCTAGCATCGCATGAAGCAAAGTGACGGCCAGCGCCAATTCCGGTTTTAGGCGGTTCAAGATAGCGCATGACGTCATTTACAAGTCATCTGATTGGCTGAAAGTTTAAGTCCTTGTTAGATTTAGATTGCGAACAGCTTCGACACTCAACTTTTAATCGAAGCCACCTAAAATAAGTCTTAAAGACTTAAAATATTTTAAGTCGTAAGAAAGATTTAAAATTTAAGTCCTAGAAATTAAGAGAGTGCCCTTGGCTGAGATGGGAGCGAGTGTCATAGCGACGGCATGGAGTGATGTGGGGAAGAAGGGAGATGGGATTGGAAGAGGGGATGACTAGGCAGTGGTCTGTGTTAGTTTCATAAGTGATGTGTTTCATGCTTGGGTCTTTAAGTGTTAATCCTCCTTGCATTTAACTTAATTATGATAAGTAGAGTGAAAGAACTTAAGTACAGTGTACATATACAATGTATAGTGCCTCATTACTGCAAAGGCTGCAGCCATTGCGCGCAAAACACATTGTAGTACTTGAAAAAAAAAGAAAATGGAATATTGCAGAAGAACAAGTTTTGGCAGTCATATGTCAACATCTAATTTGTTGTCATAATGCAGTATTTTCATACTAAAAATGGTTTCACTTCCTTTGTAAACAACCTAAAGGCCAGAAGCATGCCAAGGGAACAAAAATAGATTTTTCTCAACAAGTTTCATGTTTTAATTGCTGCAGAGTCCATGAAAAGACCAAGCTTGAGTAGGATCACTGATATTTTCACCTTGAAAGGGGGGGGGGGGGAGATTTGTGATCACTTTGAAGAGGGTTCATGTTAGACATCTGGATGCGGTTGCTATGGTGATGTTGAGATTCATGCATTCTCCAGCACCAAACCTTCAAGGGAGATTTTAATTCGGAACGGAGAAATGGACAAGGAGAATTTAAATTTCTTAAATACTATATGTCGGGTTAAAGCACCACTAAAAGCCAGTATCCAAGGCTTCTGTAAGATATCAGGTAGATAAGTTTAGTCACCCTGTTCTTTTACAGTTAGTCATCCTGCTGTTGTACAGTAAATTTGTTATTTTGCATTTCAGACTTTTACCCTTTTACGGGCATTCATTCAGATGGTGGATTTGGGATTGACCTATGGATTGTGGAATATGTATCGTGACTACTCAGCTGATATCCATATGTTTATAGCGCTGGATATAACAAGAAATGACCAGTTCATGACTAGTGCTGGCAATATGTTCATATCTTAGTCAGATGCAAAAATCTTTAGTGTGGGAGGTAGTATGGGTCAAAGGTCGTGGCTAGCTTTTTAGCCAATGTCCAGAGGCTGCGTATGCGGACCTCATCTTACAATGCTGCTCTCTTGTTAGTCTTTAGTAGAAATTCCATGGTAATCAAAGAGAGGAGAGAAATACATTGTAGAAAGCTGGAAAGAAAGAAACAGAGGAAGAAGAACAAGAAAAAGAAAAGTAGTAGAGTAAATATTTTGTAGATCGATTAATTGATTTACTTTATTGTACAAGGAGAGAAATGTTTTCGTACAGTAGATATCACAACAAATATACATAGAATGCATAATATAAGGTCATTTGTATATTATGGCAAGGGAGAGATAAGAGATGAAGGGAGGCAAAGAGGGAGAGATAGAGGGAATGAGATGAAGAGATACGTAGGGAGGGAGAGAGCGGAGGAAAAAGAAATGGAGAGAGAGAGAGAGAAAAGAGATAAAAATGGATTGCATAAAATGAGGGGAAAGAGAAATAGAGGGAGATTGAAAAATGTGCAGAGTGAGGGAGAGAAAAGGAGATCAAGATAGAGATGAACATATGGTAGAAAGAGAGAAGGAAAAAGGTGAAGAAAAATAGGAGAGGGAGAGACAACTGAAATAGAGAGAGAGAGAGATGGAGAGGGAGAAACAACTGAAATATAGAGGAATATATATATAGAGAGAGAGAGATGGAGAGGGAGAGACAACTGAAATATAGGAATATATATAGAGAGAGAGATGGAGAGGGAGAGACAACTGAAATATAGAGGAATATATATGTATAGAGAGAGAGATGGAGAGGAAGAGACAATTGAAATATAGAGGAATATATATAGAGAGAGAGATGGAAAGGAAGAGAGGGAGTGAGATGAAAGGAGAGGCTGTTTATTGTGCCATCAAACCGAAGAGCAGTCCTCACACTCCACTAGCACACTGTCATGTTAAATTACCATCTCTCCCTTTAGTCACCCACCAAACACCCCCTGCCTCGGATACTACCCAGTGTACACTGACTGACACCCCGTTTACACTGCGGGCGGGTTTCAGAGCCTCCTCGAGGAGGTTCGAAAGCCCGCTTGAAAAACTCAAAAACGCTGTCACTTGTCTGTTTATACTGCTCAGACTGGTTTTTGCCCAAGCAGGCCTGACTGGCTACGTTCCCATGGCAACTGATTTTCCCTCTGTAACAGGGCATGGGCTTTTGAATTTCTTATACATACAAACTGAAAATGTGACTGAGCATAAAAGTGCGCTAGTTGTGTGGCACTTATCAGCGGCAGTTGGTTACAACAGCTGGCTTGTGTATGTGAGCTATAGAGCGATTACATGCCCTCAGTGATAACTTCTGGGTCGGCAGAAAAGCCACTTCTCGAACCCCCTAGCATTCATACTGCAGCCGAGGCTCTTTAAGATTGCTATAGGAGGCTTTGAAATCACCCCCTGCAGATTGCTTTCAAAACCTGACCTGATCAGATCTCCTTTTCTGAATTTAGTCTGTTTACACTCAGCTGAAAGACTGCTTGTGGTTGTTACAAGGAGGCTTCACAACCCCCTTTTTGCTCAGTATAAACGGGGTGCTAGGGTGTTTAAGTGATAAGCTCATAACAATGTCAGCCATGGTATTCTAGCTGCATAGTAAATCTTTGGGACAGATATACTGGGGGAAAACAACTGCGTGGACAGCAAGAGTATGTCTGACGCTGTGGAAGCAATGTAAACACGCTTGCCAACTGAGCCAAGGACACAGCGTATTGACGTGGCCGATATGGATTTTAAGAAGTCATGCTGTCAGTTGTCTGTCTGACTGTTTATGAGTCATGTCTGACCCAGAGAGAGGGTTGTATGCCGCAACAGAAGTCAATATGTGGGACTGTGGCATTTGGGGTTTTGGGGTTGCTGAAAACTGTGCAGACCTGTTTTCACAAGCCTGATAGTGTGTGCAGTAAGATCCTCAGAAAAAGCAGGGAGCTCGTCATGCGCAGCTACAGTATTACAGTAATGATATCATTATATAGATTAAGTATTACAATTCTAAGGAATGTTAAAAGTGGAAATGTTCGCAGTGTTGAAATTTTCGCGCATTACATGCAACAAGAAACTAGCGCGAAAATAAAAGCACACAAATATTTTTGCTTGCCATATCATGCTCCTGTACTTGATGTCTTTAATAATTCAGCAGAATTAAAAACAGGGGGAACTCTTCTTACCCAGCCAAGCGCAAAAAATTAGTCACACGAAAGTATCCACATTTACAGTAAATGAAAATGGATCTGAATAAAGTGAATTATTTTGTCGTTATCTGAATCAGTGGTAATGACTATTTGATTTGTTTTTAATGATCTTCTTCCAATTTAAAACTCATTTGTCTTGTGCTCTAGTTACATTCATACTTCCAGTGTATTGTGTACATTGTTGTACTTGTACAGTACATCAAAGACTCAGCTGTTGAATAGTTTTTAAAAAAAGGAGGGGGGGAGGATGGGGCATAATGACTAGCTCTTGTGTGGATATCAAAAGGCAAGAAAAAAAGGTACAGTGTGGATGACTTTCACCACAGCCTGCCCCCATTTGTTTGAAATGTACTGAGGATTGTTGCATTTTATGCATTTCCATAGCAACCATCACTGTTTACTGTAGAACACCATGTTGAATATTTTCTCTGACACATACATCATTTAAAGATGTGAGCACTGAAATGTTTGAATAGTGACTGGTAAAGCTAAATTTCATGTTAGTGAAAAATGAACGAACAGAAGAAAAAAATGGGGAGAAAAATGTGTTTACCTAGATATTACACAAAAGTGACAATCTGGGCCATATTTCATTAAAAAAAAAAGTTGCTATGTAGCAACTCTTGCTGCAGTAGCAAGTGTAATGATAAGAATTCAGCTACCTGATTGGTTGTTGCTTGGGGAAGTTGCTATTCTTAGCCAGACTTGTTATCCTAACAACTTTCTTCTGAAATGGGGGCCCTGATGATTTCATTTTCTGAGATTTCAGGGATTCAGGGCAACAGCACCTACAGCGTATTTTTATTAGCCAGGTACAAGTAACCTGTCAGATGTCATTTGCAGGTTTGAACAGTACTCATCCCCTGCGCATCAAATCCAGATTAAATATTGAAAGGGTGTAGCTCCCAGTGAAGGATGCAGTGTATTATGGAAGACACAGAGTTTGTCTCTTGGCAAATGTGTCTTTGAATGTAGGGAGGAAGATGATCGAAGTCATTGCCCTCGCATGCCGAACGTTTATAGGGTAGGGGAGGCCCTGCAAGAAAAACCTAGCTTGTCACATTGCAACTTTATAAGGAGGCTTACGTGGTAATCATGTGACACTGATTGATTCGTACAGCTTGCGCAAGGACTCACCCAAAGAGCGCAAACGGTTTCATCTTGAAGTGGCTCCAAGACACCATATATATTCATTTATAAATGGGTTTCATTTATAAATGGGTTTACCTGTCACATGCTATTCTGTCAGTAATGATTTTCCAGATGTAGATCTAACAAAGAAGAGAGCAACCCTCATTTGAATTAACCCATTTTTTATAAGACTAATCCTGAATATATTCGGGCAGGTGTCGATGATAAATGTGTGTTATAGCAAAATCAGTTTGGCTTCAAAGGGCTTCAAATGCAGTGGCGGATCCAGGGGGAGGGGGAGACACACCAGACGTGCCCCCTCTTCAATTTTTGTTAAAACAAACGAAGTAAAAAAAATAACAAATATGGGGGGGGGGGGCTTGTGCACCCTCCTTTAATTTTGTAAAGGCGCCTCCCTTTTATGGAATCTCTGGATCTGCCCCTGCAATGACCTAGTGTGGTGACATCTTGAAGGGGTGTTGACCCGGGAAGAGATATTGGGGGGGGGGGGGGGGAGGATGTTTACATCGGATATGGGTGCGAAGAGGGGAGGGGAGCAAATGGGAAGGGTGACATGGTGAAGGCATCCAACTCCGGAAGACGGAAGATGGTAAACGTCCTTTCATCAGCACCGGAATTGCTGTCTACAGAGGGAGACTAGGCAATGCATGCCAATAAAATGAAGCCATCCTCAGCAGCCTCTCTGTCAGGGGTTAAAAGGACGCCTGGTATCTCATGTCTACCATAGCCTAGGCATGATGTATCGGCCGTGACTCTATTCATTCCAACCTCTTTCTTCACTCCGAGGCATCTGGAAGCATCTTTGTTATGTTGTGGCGGTGAATAGGGCCAAGTAATCGTCGCAGCTCACTGTGACTGGAGGTGTCCGTTGGTATACAAAGCGTCTTGTCATCCGCGCTCTGTTTCCCCCTGCTCTTCTTGTTAAAAATCTGTGATTTTATTTTTCCTTTCTTCTTCATCTTCATCTTTGCATTGAGCATATTTGATTTCTCTTGTATGGATTAGCCCTTGTAACTCACTTGGATTACATTTAATGATTTTGTGTTTCTGTGCTGAGTACTGAGATTGTGATTGTTGATGTGTGGATATCATCGCTGACAAGGAGCGGTTGCCTTTATTTTCTCATCTTCACATCTCATCGTCATCATCATTTCCCACCACTTTCATCAGTCTTCACGGATTGTCTCTAGTCCTGTGAAGAGGCGATCACCGTGGTATGGTTTGTGGGAGATGGACACCTTGATGAAACCAGTGAAAAAGTGAGAAGGGTTGTTTTTTTCTCTCTCTCTTTCTCCACTTCTCCCTACACGAGACGTGTGGTCTTCTGAAGACTCTGTGTGCGTTGAGCTATTTCTGGGTGTCATTTTCCACACTTTTAATCTCAGTAGGTACATGTGGAGGATATCCAGCTCGTTGCCATGGCGATGCCCTTTTGCTACCAGGATGGAGAGTGAGATTGATGCCTTGCTGTGAAGAATTCTGGAATTTTGCTCTCTCTTTCCAGGTTACAAGACCACTCCAGGCATGTTTCCCCCCTCCCGTTGTCATTTGTAAAATGGAATTCACTCCTGCTTCAGAGTAGCTTTGGAGTCAAGGCAGTTTCTCATGTTTAAATGATAGATGCGACCGATACTACCCAGCTTGAGATTCGGCTACCAACATCCATGGAGTGTATAGGAAGGCTGCCCATTTTGCTGTATTACCAAAGTCTGCCAGTTGCCACATGTAGTCCTGACGTTGAAAGGCTGGAATTGAGACTACCATCATGGCTGTTGTTGGTTTCCCCATCATTTCCAGGAATCGTGGATTTGCTGAAGTGGATATATGAGATGCAAGGGTTGGGTAACGATCAGTTTGAAGGGACTCTTTTAGCAGGAGTTTCCTGCCCTCTATCCATTGTCAAGGTTTCACTTTAGGGTAATCCATAGAATTTACAGCTACGTGTACATCCCCCCCCCCCCCCATCCTTAATAGAATTGCACTTTCTATGGAAATTGCATTTCCCTGCATAATTCACTGTATGTGATTGTAGTATGCGTTGTTTAAACTTAATTTGAAGGGAGAAGGAATACCTTTATTGTAAAATAGTTATTCATTTATCTCTGGATTGTATGTTATGTGGAAATAAGACTACAGTGTACAATTTTTTACCTTACGAGTACAAAGGGACAGCCACATTTAATATCAGCAAGGCCACTATCATTGCTTTTGATTCTCAACCATGGTATGATACCCTGATACGTTTTCTTGCAGTGTCTTGTGGTGAATGACATTCGCAGGACATGCATAGATCCAGACAACTGACTGTAATCTTTAGGTTCATTTACAAATAAATCTGAGTCGAATCGATCACGATTCAAATCACACTTTTTTGAATTACAAAAAGTTGGTGGGCTCATGTTAATACAAGTAGCTTTAAAGGTACATGTACAATTGTAACATCAACATTTAGAATGCATGATGTTCTCCAGATTTAAGAAGAAATGGTTCGTATTTGTTGGTGTACATTTGGCATTGACAATTTGGTAGGCAGGATCAGTTCTGCATTTACCCTCTACTTCTAGATCCATCTATATACAGTGGCGGATCCAGAGGGGGGCGCAACCGGCGCACGCCCCCTTTATTTTTTGTTAAAAACAAAAGAAATAAAAAGAAAAAAATGGAATGAAACCCGGAAGTGGCACCAGAAATATTAGTTGCGCCCCTCCTTTACAGAATTCCTGGATCCGCCCCTGATATATAATTTATACATATACCTGTCTTTCTATTTAGATACCAGTCAGTCTTTTTAGCTATCTACAAATACATGTACCCAACTGTCTATTTATCTCTATCAGTATCTAAGTTCTTGATCTGTCTTCCTATCCATTTGTTTATCTACATGTATTTGTCTCTTTTTTTATCCGCCTACCTCCAAAGGAGAAAATGCTTTAATGGGTTTCAAAGTATCATGATGTGGTGAGAATGTTGGAAAAGTAGATCAAGATCAGTTTTTTGACATTTTTAAGACATTTCCTTTGGACTATGGAGAGGTTCTCTTCCCTGTGGTGTGAGTAGCCCTCGAGGGCCTCATTGTTTGCTGGCAAACTCTCTAAATCATGGATGATAGTGGTTGGCATTCAGACCGTGGGGTGTCGGTCACGTACGTCTCAGCCAGCCAAGGCCTTCTGCTAGCTCCAGCTGTGGGCGAAAGGGTCCCATTACACCGATATCTCGTCCACGTGGCTATTATAGGGTGATCGGTGGGATCGGAGATGGTCCCCAGGCCCTTTGCTCTTTAGACGGTAGCCTGCTGGCCTCTCCTCCGATCAGGCGTCTGTGATGGTTTGTGGAGGACGTGGATGGCATCACTATACCATTGAGCGTGGGAGATAAGAGGGTCACCCTGCAGGCAAAAACAATCCAATTTCAGGCAAAGTACTGATTCGATTCTAATGAGTCTCAGTGCTTCCCTTTCTTTGTTATGATAGACCAAACACTTGCTGTTTTGTTTTTTCTTTTTGCTCATTCCACATTCCTGTTAATGAATGCTGTCTTGTTAATGATGCATGTTTTTGACAATTAAGCTGCTATTGTTAGGAGCTGGAAAAGTCTTTTCTGGAAGTGGCAGTGACGTCTGATCAGTGACGCATTCTAGATTTGTTCCATGTGGGACTGCCCTTGATTTTGTGATGTTTGTGCTGCTGATATTAAAACCAGATTTCATGTGGTAAGGCATTGGTCAGTGAAACGACAAGATCTCTTAGAGGTTGCTTGACCCCTGTTCAATGAAAAGAATGTATAATGGTATGTCTTTAGAGGTTTCTTGACCCCTGTTCAATGAAAAGACTTTTAAAGGTACCCCTTTTAATAGAGGTTTGTTGACCTCTTTTATGTATTGTGAAATAAAAAGAAATGGTTTGCAGAGTTTTTGTGTTCAGGGTCAGTAGCACCCTTCTAAAATTGTAAATAATTCAGTTATCCCTGTTGCTGCCATGATAGTTTTCTGAATGAAGTATCACAAGCCTGCCATGCAGTGTGTACTGAATTTCATCTGCACACACTGTACGTGACTGTGTACTCCATGTAAAGAAGAGCTTGCTTCCAAGTAATTAGCACTGGCAACTTGTACGATTCAGGCTGTCAAATAGTACGCTTGTAGCTTTGCTTGAATTTTTTGTAACTTCACCGTCTACCAAAGGTATCTTTGACATGGATGCCACTTTAAAACCTAGATATATATCATATACAAACTTTCTATCAGAATACATCACTCATGTGGATGGATTCAGTGTTGTATATTGAATTGATGACTTTGACTGTAATTTGTCTTTAATCCAAGCTTTTCCATCAGCATTCAGTTATTCATCTATAAAACCTGACCTAGTTTCAAATTATAAATATGAAACCCTCTGAGTTACATGTACTGTATAAGCTGTTATTTTTGTGAGGATTTAATTTTCGCGAATATCGCAAATTACAGTTGGATCGCTAATTTAACAACACGAGAAAATGTCTCTATGCGCCCTGTTAATAGTACATTAACGTAAGCGTCGGCGTCGATTGGCGAAAACAACATCTCGCGAAAATGTCTATAGCCTCGTCATTCGCAAAAATATCTGTACACGAAAATAACAGCGTATACAGTACATTAGCAATGTACCTCAGTCCAAGAGGAAGGCTATGGTAACCTAATAAGGATTGAATAAAGAGGGATTAGGTAAAGCTCTATACCATATATTTAGCAAGTCTAATTTTTCACGAATCGGGACTTCCGGACAATTTCGCGGATGGTTAAATTTGCGACTGTGGAGCACAGTACTGAACAGAGAAATGTAGGGCCTACGCATGCACGTTACATTCATGTTGAGAGCAGAGTTAATATTTTCGCTTGTTTTTGAATTCGCGAATAGCACCTGGCTCGTGAAATTTGTGAAAATAAAAACCTTGCGAAATATTTGGCGTACATACAGTACAGTGTAGTTACCACTCATCTATAGATGTCACGTGCCAAAGTGAGATCTGCAGCATGTATACAATCAGCAAGCAAAGTACAGTAAGGTTTGAAAGGGACAGCAGACTGTTTGTTTTTCCATGTCGTTGTTTGTTTTGGGGTGTTTTTTTTTTTTTTTTGGGGGGGGGGGGTTGTTGATGTGTGTGAATCCCTCAAAGATGTCTGCCTAAGGGCAGCTTCTACCTTTGCTGAGAGGACTAGACAAAGTTTACACTGACACCTGTACCGTAATGCGGAGTTTGCGTGGTGAGGCATTAATACACAGACTGCAATGGCAGCAGAGTGTGATTTTTTTTTTTTCCAGCCATGGCCCGTGGGGACCAGATCCAAGAATTCATTGAGCGTTTCTTGAGGCTGCTCCAGGGGTACGCCGAGTGGATCTGGCTAGGTAATATTTCAGCCAGCAGCGATGGCTTGATTTCATTTGATAGGATATGATATGATTTGATTTGGGGATGAAATGGATGGGTAACAATAGATTTTGTCCCATTCTGTTGTCACTGACAATTCTCAGGAATCATCCCCAATATACCAACACGATTGTATATCCCCCCATCCCGAGGAAATGAAATTGTGGAGGTGTAGCATAGCTTTGCCCCTTTTATTCACACCATATCATCTCACGGAAGTACAGATGTATCTACTTTTTGAAGGATCTGACAGATTGAGGGATGAGACAGTTTGAGTTTTAGAAATGCGCACTGTGAAGAGCTGAAACATCTCCCACATGACCATCTTCAATAAAACACAGATCCCATTTCTAAACATTTCATTTACATCCATCCTGCCATCTCCACTTCACAAATCCATCTTCAAAGAAGTTTCATATGTGACCCGCTACAACAAAAGGATCCGAAAGTCGGGGGAGGACGGTCTCCAGAAAATGACATGACATGATTCCCTTACTCTTCCACTTTAATTTCATATATAACACGACTCATAAAAATTCTCGGTGGTGGAGATATAGATGATTTTATCAGCGCATGTTGAGTGGTTTATTGAATTAGCATTTCGAGAAAACCGCCTTCAAAGTTTTTCTTCCGACAATTTTTACATGGGTGTATGCAAGGGGGGGTCGGGAGGGTCGTACGACCCCCCCCCCCCCCAAATTTTCAAAAGGTCCACTTTTTGTAAAAGACATTTTTGTTTATTGAGGGCTTTTTACTCTATATAGGCCTACAACAGGAAAAAAAAGTAACCAGGTGGTGCCAGCAAATTGTCAAAAACCTCGTAAATTTCATAACTTAGTTTTAATATGCCATAATTTACCTTATTTCTAAGCTGCACAGCCATGCCGAAAAAGTCACTTTTGTATGCACCAAATTGCCCCATTTTAAGATATAAAATTCAAAAACTCCCTACCGTGGAAGGGGGGACACCCCCCTCCCACACCCTCCCCCCGCTCGGTCGCTCCGCTCCCTCGCAAAGGTAAAGGTCCAAAAATTTGGGTTACGACCCCCCCAGAAAAAATCCTGGATACACCCCTGTTTTACCTCTTGACAATAGAAGGTATGCTCCTGGCAACCTCTGTGATGTTCATTCAAGCTTAGCGCTAGCGGTCTACGCATGACCAATCAGTAACCATGATGCCTCGCACTGACCAATAAGATCACTCCCTCATTGCTAGGGGCGGAGTCTGTCTGTGGCACTAAATCCAAGTATTCAGATACGTTTCTGTTCCGTTGAAAGTCGGAGAATTATGACCCAGAAAATTGCTAATTTCTTGCCTTTCCTTTGATCATTTAGGTTCGAAATTTCGGCAGATGATAGACGATACATTAGACTACAAAATTATGCCGAAAACAGAAATCCGATGGTTTTGACCGATTTTGATGATCTGACTTCAAACTTGATTTTCTCAGCTCAGCCATCAGCGACTTTAGGATCGTTTTGTTGTGGCGGGTCACATATAGTGTCATATCTGATTTTGTACATACATGTGTTCATGGACTTTACACACACATGTAGCGTGAAAGAAACAAAATATTATCTTGGACATGCAAGGATAGGAAGATGAAAAAAATGAAGACAATTTTAACAGAATGAGTCTGTGAGTCTAAGTTTATTCCTCCTGATCCATCATCCCTCATATCACATCATAGTTTCTTCTTCTCTATGTCTCTCTATTTGTTTTCTCCTCCCCCATCCCTCCCCCCCCCCCCCATCCTACAAAAGTCCCCATATCTGCGGCAGCCGTAGTTGTTTTCGCAAAGATAGCTCAGGCAGCCAGCATGGGCGGAGTGCAAACACAGGAGTGTGCTCCTGACGGTAAGGGGCTCTCGCTTCTAATCATTGCCTGATGGAATATGAGGGGCTGATTATCCTCATGAATATTTTGTGTGTGTTTTGACTAGGGCATCACCTCCGCAAACCTCGCAGACCAGATCCCTGAGAAGGGCTCTGGTGATGCAGCCAGACCTTAAAGGGAGGGAGACGCATTCCTAGTCGGAAAATCAAACCACAAAGAGAGGGGTTGTAGGTGGCATGCACATCACTATGTTGCACAGCTCAATTCATAGCCATTTCTACTTGATTCACAAACTTCATGTATTCGTGTTGTAGATTTTTGCCTGCGTGTACATGTACAACTTTCCCAGAAGCGATTGTCTCGTCCCAAGAGCTAAACCTCACCTGCAACGGATATCCAGGAGTTGAATGCTCAGCTCGCTGACAGGAAGCTGTCGTGTCGACGCCGTTAAACTTGATTCTTGAATTCCTTTTGTGTTCCCCTCAGGTGTCCGTATCAGTTGCAATGAATCCATCGCAATGACTAGTCAGAGTAGAATGCAGTTTGCATTCCGTCTCCACAGATGCCCATACCACAGTTTGAATAGAGCAGGAAAGCATTAGATGCCAAATGATATCTTTTTATTATCATGATTTCTCTGTTTCTTTTTATACATCAACAGGAAATTGTCCATGTGCTATTGAGGAATCTGCCATTCAATGATAGTTTCCTGCTCGCAGAAAACCTGTAGAAGCTGCTCTTTTCTTCTTCTTTTTTTTTTTCCTTTTGTGCAAAATATAATGTTATACCAGTACTCACTGATGATGAATATCAGCAAACTGTGATTATGATGACATTTACCCATGTGTGACTTTGCAAATATGCAGCTGTCATTTTAAATGTAGGCCTATGTAATCTCTTTTCTTCTTCTTCTTCTTCTTCTTCTTCTTCTTCTTCTTCTTCTTCTTCTTCTTCTTCTTCTTCTTCTTCTTACTATTATTATCATTATTGTTATTATTATCATTTGTCACCTGGCCCTGCTCTGAATAAAGTTTGTATCTCCATTAAAAATACGGATTTTTTTTTCCAATTTTCTTGCTATGTTGGTATTGCACACCATTTGGAAGTATTTTCCTCTAACCACATTGCCTGCCATCTTGTTTTACAGAAAAATGATTATTTCAATGGTAATGATGATAGTAACAGTGATAATTATGATGATAATGTCATTGAAACTGTCCAACATCCAAAGCGTATGTTTTGAGAAACAAAGGACCAATTCCTAGGTTTAGTAATTTCCTTCTTCATTATTAGCAACCAGGATGTGTTATTGATGTTAAACTTGGCATCCTTTTTCTGAAGCAGGCATACACACAAGGTTACATCTCCGCTCCTGGCCGATCAGATGTAATCTCATATGTATGTCTGCTTCAGAAACAGATCTAGAGTTTAACATTATTATCACCTCACCTTATAAGTGATAATGTTAAATAAAACTAACAATAACACGAGTTATTAATATCGATAATAGAAATAGTGCTGATGATAATCATAATAGTAATAATGTCATCATTATGAATTATGATGAAAATCATGATAATGATTTAGAAGATAATTATTATTGTCATCTTAGCTATTTCTTATTTATTTCTGGAAATCCTCATCTATCTTCACACCTCTTCATTGTGGTATGTACCATGTTTTTTCTTTCATATTTTCTTTCCATACTACCCCTTTCTATCTCTGTATTGAAACCGTTTCTCAATCCTGTCAAACGATGCTTCTACTTCATTCTACCATCTCATCATCATCTTTCTTTTCTCTTCCTTGTTTGCTTGATCTCAGGAGGAGCCGGCGATGCTGCCTCGGCCGCGCCCGTTGTCACGCAAGCCGAAGTCAACGACCCCACCCCCGACCCAGCTGGGACGGGTGGACAGCCCATCGTCTCAGAGGGCGTGGCCTCTGCGCAGGATGGGGATGGGGGGGCAAGGGGGACACCATCGAAGCTCCGCGGGGCAGTTGCCCTCCCGATCATCTCGCCCAAGGGGAAGACGTCACCAGCCTTGCCCATGAAAAAGGGCAAGCCGGTGTTCAGAACGCCGCAGGGCAAGTACAAATTTGTCTGCATTTCTATTCAACAGTGCTTTGTTACCTCCGCTAAGGAAGGAGGAGGTTTAGTGATCATCGGCGTTGGTTTGTCTGTTTGCAAAATAACTCAAAAAGTTGTGCATGCATTAAAATGAAACTTGCATAAAAGGTCAATATTGACATAAGGAACATCTCTTTCAATTTTGGTAGTGATCCAGGAATTTTTATAGATTTGAAGGATTTTTCATTTTTTGGCATATACAGTGTAAGGTCAACGACCTTGGGGTTCAAGCTGTGCGTACTGGAGGTTTACATACGCGCACTATAAAGTGCGTGCTCTGCTCGGGCAAGGCGCCGTGCAATGCTGCAAACAAAAGGCTTCTATTTTGGGAAATTATATGTGTGTGAGGGTAGAAATGAGTTGCTGGCTTGGCGGAGGTCTGTGCTCTCCGAGTGCTTTTCTAGCTTGTTTGTTGTTGGTTTTTTTGCTTTTTTTTTTCAGGGATAATATTGCATCTTGGTTGAAGATAGTATTCAATTTTTTTAAGATGTTGAAAAGTAGTCTAATTAGGGGAGAAACAAATTAAGGCATTTTGAGAAGTATTGTCATTACGGCCATTCTCATTTGGAAATTTTGCAAAGTGCAACTTTACAAAATTACAACTTCCTTTGACGCTGCGACGAAACTTCACAAAATTACGCACGTAGGGAATATCTAGCCAAATTTTGCAACAAACTGCTCATGTGCGATTGATGATCCCAGCATGCAGTTCCATCTGCCCAGGTTTGACTTCGTTCGAATCTCTTCAGTTCCATGGATTTGTTTTCACATCCTGCATTCCAATACATCGTACCTCTACTCTACGCACACTCTTCCTGTAACTCATTTTTGTTACAACTCTGTTTGGTCGGGAACATGGAAAGGTTAGGCAAATCTTTGTTGTTTCATATACGAGATCATCAAATTCCACTGTAAACGTGCAGAGAATGGATGGTGAATCAGATTTTTTTTTAAACATATTTGATTTGCGGCAAACAGAGGTTACAACACTCGTATTGACACTGCTGTTGCTCTTCCCAAACAGCACAGTACACAGGTGTCCCACAATTGGTGTGCTCAGAACGCTGGTGTAGTTTGTTGGTTTGTGTCGTTCCAGATTTTCTCCCCCCCCCCCCCCCTTGTACTTTTGTATAATGGTGACAGGGGATGAGATGATAATGTTTGTTGTGATGGGATGACTGGTAATGGACAGATTTCTCAAGTGGGATGAGGGGATAATGGGTCGTTATTAGATAGGGTTGACATAAGAGTTGGTGAGAAATGGCGGCAGTGAAGGGGAGGGGATAAAATGGGATAAGTTATTGGTGAAATTTCATTAGAGAAGGCGAGATGATTATGCGATTTGATTACTTGATGATTTTATGTAATCTGTCTTGTGTGAATTGAGACCTGAGTATATGATGATGATGATATTATACGAGGGAGAGTAGAATATCTAAGGCCCACTGTAGAAGGAATTTGGGAAATAGACCCTGCCCTGGGAAAGGGCTTCTTTGTCGACCCTGAGCGGAACTTGCAAATTGAAGACTTCCAGTGGTGTGGTGCAAAAGTGGGCAGGGAAGAGGGGGTAGAACCAAGTGGCACGCGCCAAGCACTGTGGGATTCAAGTCTCTTTTTAAAGAGTGCATTTCAGCTCCACTTACTGCATATCCGCCGTGAGGCAGCTGTCTGTTCGGCTAGAAATTGAGGTATTTTTAGCTGATTTAGGCAGCGTGACTGCCAAATTAGGAACGGCAGCGCTATCCCCCCAGAGTGAAGTAGGGGGAAGTGTCGGAAGATGTGCTACGCTAATTTGATGCACGGTTACAAAGTTTCCCTGCCTCCGAATTTCCTCTCAAAGAGGGCACGAAAAACAGACCCCCGGAGGAATCTCACGTAGAATGGTGACAAGTTAATCCTTTCCCAATGTCAAGAATGCCAGGGCTTAAAAGTTGTTGCTGAGTGGAGTTTATTTTCTGCTCAAACTTTCCCCATTTATTTACATCTGTCCTTGTTATAACTGCCAATTAAAAAAAAAAAAGCCTCAAGACCCTTATGCTGCATTTACACTATTTTCCCTGCAGCCGTGTCAGCCCCATTTGCTTCAAACGTAGTGCGTCGTGCCTAGATGAGACGTTCCCCTGTTTTACCCCCTTCATATTCTACAAGTCTTGTTTGTTCCAGTCCTTGCCCCGGTGAACATATAGCTATCAGTGAGCTATAATTTAAGCAGTTTTGTCGTTTGATGCTGTATCAGTATACCATATCCTGCCATTTAATCTTAAGATAATTGCCAGAAAAAAAAAAAAAAAAATCTCGTACATTCCTGTATGATTATTGTGCTTGATATCAGGCGCAAAGTGAATGACACTTTCCAAAACAAAAAGCTCCACAAGACATCTCACTATCAATCAATATTTCCAATGTGAAGAAGGAGTTCAGTGTCAGTTGAAGTATAGAAGGGGTGAAATAAATGCAACCATTAGAAAATGGAAGGAGCTATTAATATAGGCTGTTTTGATGTTGCGTGAGAGCAGTGAATCCAAATGCTGTGGCAGCCTACATGGATAGGTCATACGGTTGTAGCTAGAATATGCCATAGGGATCAGTCACCATCCTTTCCTTTGCTTCTGATAATTTCTTGGCACAATCTCCTAACTCGCCTTGGCAGAGACAACAAGATACATGAACGGTATTGGGTCTCTCGGTTTCACGTTGTAGAGTTTTGATGCGTCCTGACTAGATTATAATTGTAACAGAAACTGCAAAGATGTTTCTTTTGAGGTGTTTAGACTTTGTTAGTAATGGTGATTATCCTTGTTTACTCTGTTTAGTATGTATTCATAATTTTTTTTCTCTCTCTTTTTGTTTCTGAGCAGTCGGGGGGGGGGGGGGGGGGGGGGCTAGGAGGATACTGTGAGAGTTTGAACCTTTGTAGGATTATATGTACTTCCTGCTAGACTAATGTTAGTAAACTTCATAAGTCATAGTGATGATTTTGCAGTAAAGATTACCCTCAAATACTGTATTCTTTGTTTGGTTGTTTTTTCATTCATATTGGTGCTACATTGGAAGAGCACAACATTATTTGTGAAATATCCACTTAGCAGAATATCTGTAATGTGTGTAATTATGTGAAGTTCAATGTATAAGGTACATTGTACATGCAGTTAGATGGACAGATAGAAAATTAGTTATAAATCTGTGTATGGTACAGATTTAGGTACAACAATGTAGATAGATCCACCAAAGGGGCAGAGAGAGAGAGAGAGAGAGAGAGAGAGTGAGAGAGAGTGAATGTATTACGGACTATTGAAAACTGATGAAAAGTGTGCTTTTGTAACTTGATTTTGACCAAGGTTATAACTTTAAGCATAGGATTGTACAATAGTACATGGTTAGATGTGTATGTCATTTCTACATCATCGCAATGCTATGATGGAAAACTCTCCTAATTCTTTACTTTGCTGAGTCAGGAGGCGAAAAGCTGAGTCCACTCGGTTTTGACAGCTGCTGTTTTTCCTTTCTTTAACAAGAGAATTGAAGTTGACATTGGGGCTGTGCTCTCTGAGTCTTGTCTTTTCACACAGAGCATTTGCACTGGCCCGCAGTGTTTTAACTTTATAATGATTCTGTTTTTCCCAACCACCCAACTGCATACATGTGCGAACTACAATGTACATTTGTATGATGCATTTAAAAAAAAAAAAAAAAATGAATCCAATGGTAGAATTTCTTAATAGATCATCAATAGTGACAGGAGAGTTGTGTGCTTTGATGAACCATGTTTTCAGTGGAAATGGAACAAAGTCTTGAAATGAAATGGTGTCTTTCACCCTTTCCGATACCACTGTTACTCTTCCTTTAGACACATATGATCTTAAAATGTATCTTACCTGTCTTTGTGTGTAAACGGGTGTGAGTACATCTCAGTGGTTCTGTAGTAGACATTTTGTGAATGCAGTATTTTGCAAATTACAAATTATAAGACAATTCACAAGTCACAGAATTCGCAATTAAGAATTACACTGACAGAATTAGAAAGCAGCATTATCAAAGATGGTGAAATCTATAAATTTGAGTAATGGTATTCATGGTTCGTGTAAACATATTTTTACTAGCCATCTCATTTGTTTTTGTATTTTTCTTATTTTCAAAACATATGGGTTGATATTCTGGTCTGTGATTTCATTTTCGTAATATTCAGATGCCAAACCCCCTGGGACGCCCCCTGGTGGCAGGGTAAAGGTAGCCGAGAAACCTGAGATTGTGGCTCCAAAGAGGCTCAACTTTGATAGGTAAGAGATACGTCACCAAGAGTAACACCATGTAGATATTGCTTTGTCTTATCTGCATTTTAGGGCAAGGACCTTTTCTGTAGTACTTGTCTATCCAGGAATATTACTTGTCCCTGGCTAGTAGGCAAGACTAATGTTATGGACGAGGTTCCAATGACGTCCCTGACCCATGTTGTGGGGCACTACGTATGTGGGTTATGCAGGTACAAGTTTAAGGGTTTCACGTCCCATCGCGAGCAAGTCAAGAATTATTCATCAGGCCAGCCAGGTACAATGTGATGGGTACAGTAGAGCCAGCTAGTGGCTAGGCGCTTACACACGTGGTTTGGTTTACCCCTCAGGTAGCACATTTTGTGATATCGTAACCCTAGCATATGAATCAAGTTTATTGTGGTGGCGTGAAAGTAAAGATATTTAATATTAAAATCCACTGACACTCTGAATTATTGTTAGAAAGCAGATCGGAGGGGTGTTTCACAAAGTGCGACTGGTGATCAGTTCTTGTGTGCTATACATCAGAATCTCAATAATTCAGCACAAGAACTGATCACCAGTCGCACTTAAGTCCTTCTTAACTTTAAGAACAGCTTTGTGAAACACCCCCCAGGTAAACTCAACACACTGGGGAATAATGTTATTCATAAACAAGTCATGGGGTCATTCATTTGTTACATTACATTCAGAAAACAAAAAATCTTCACATTCTTGTACAATTTCGTAATGTCTAGAATGCACAGTCTATAGCCAATTTTTTATGTTCTTTATTTTGATTTTCATTTTGATGGTAATCATTGCATGCACAGACACATTCAGGAATGAGATTAGAAAGAGTGAAGTTTCTTTCACATCTCGAAATTCATTTCTTTTTTATGTTTGCATGGCTGTCTTTTTTTCCCTCTTCACAATCCTTCAGTGGGTCAGACACCATTCCTTCCCCGTCCCAGTGCAACGGAGACGTCTCCCACGACAGCAGCAGCGACTACGACAACGCTCCCGGTAACAGCGATGAAAGTGATGATGAGGCGGAGTACTGCAGTGAGTATATTTGATACCTGTGGAAAGAGAGGGAGAAATAACCTGGTGATAGCTAGAACAATGGACAGATTGATAGATAGAAAGATTGATAGAAATATAGATGAAACTGTTGAAAGATAAGATTATTAAATCTGATAATAGTTTGTATTCATTAATCTTGCAAATCATACAGGACAAAATCTATGTGCATGTATTATATTCTTCTGTGTTGCAACAGGAAGATAGCCTATTGATAGAAAGTTGATATATTGATAGATAATGGGCAAATACAATGTAGATGAATAGAAAGATACTGGTATTAACAAAGATGGAAAGATGAAAATGGGCCTGATAGATTTGGCACTCGCTGAAATTATGTAATGTGGCATGAAGATGAGAGACTTGTATGTACAGTTTTCTTTGCATTTAATGTGTGCATTATGAAACCTGTTGAAGACTAATCCTCAGTATACTCGGGCAAAATCAGTTCAGCCACAGTGGGCTAAGATTATCTCAAGATGCCCACGGCCAGAATTATCTTTATCTCTTTCCTCGTTTTTGCTTTGCAGCTTCCTTAGCAGCCAAGGTGCGTAGGAACAATTCCCTGGCCATCAAGCTGAGTAACAGGCCGAGCAGGAAGGTCCTGGAGGAGCGCAACATCATCCCTAACAAGACCGACGACGACAAGAAGATCGACCGTGACAAAGTTGGTGCTGCCCTCGTTAGGTGAGCTACGAATCATCGGATCCTCACCTACCAAGCCAAACGATATTAGAGCACCAACATATTAGACGGGTGGGGGGGGGGAGGGGGATGGCAAATAAATGTTCACATTAACCCGCTGAAGACTAGTCCCAAGTATACTTAGGCAGGTGTCAGGGAAATGTGTGTTATAGCAAAAGCAGCCCGTCCTCAACAGGTTAAAGGCCCATCCTCAACAAGTTAAAGACCCATCCTCAACAGGTTAAAGGCCCATCCTCAACAAGTTAAAGGCCCATCCTCAATAGGTTAAAGGCCCGGCCTCAACAAGTTAAAGGCCCGGCCTGGTAGCACAGGGATCCCATGGAGTGAAAGGCTTGCCCAGCCCTTGATATAAGATGTTAAAGAGTCCTCATTACAGATTGTTTACAGCATTATCACTGATCTCTATGTAAGTACAGAGTGACACTGATGAAGAATCTCAATTGAATGGAGTTGACCATCATTGATGAGCTTATGCTTTGATGTACATTCACTGATGTGTGTAATTCATGGTGTTCAAATGTACCCAGGTAGGCAGTGATTGAAGATCGATTCAATCGGGCCACCCAGGAATCCCCATGCTACCGGGTCTCTGACCATGAGATATCACTCGAGAGATCATTATTTTATTTCGGAAGTCTCGAAAGAAACTGTGATGCATAAATGAGTAATAATAGGAGGGCCCACACGTGTGATCCAGCAATGAATTTGCATTCCTTCCAACCAACTGGAGTATCTCCTGTTCTCATTTGGCGGATTTGTACTTCCCCTCTCAAAATCCTTTGCTTTCATTGGTCAACTGGAACTCTGGGGACTGTTTTAGAGAGGCTGTTTCTTCTGTCCCGATACCTAATTAAAGTAGTCCTGCTTATATTTGGGAAATGGCAACATGACAGCCCAAGACTGCCAAATATTCACTCCCTGGAACGAAGTTCAAAGCTATTTCACTAAACTTTATGATATCTTATGCATGTACCTGTATACTCAGTACATCAGGCCATATTTTTTTCTGTCTATGAAATATGTTTGGTTTTTTTTCCTTTTCATTATTATCAATGTTCCTCAGAAGTCATATTCTTTTAATCATTTTATTATCATATTATTGAATCATAGTATTATCAGGGCCCCATTTTTCTCTCTCTTCTTTTCATTAAAACAACAACAACATGTTATCATCATTATTTTGTTTTTATTATCATTATTGTTCTTGCTGTTTTATAAACATGTATGTATCCTTTAATGGAAGAATGAAAACAGTAAATTAATGAATTATTAATGATATTTGGAGTATACTAACTATGTACACGTTAATAATAATTGATTAATTAGTTGTGAAGATGCATTGAGTCATTTTACTACTCTCAATGTTCATAGTCACATAGCTGAATGCATTCCCCCCAAAGTACTCTGTTGGATGTCAAAGAATAATACTGTGCTATTTCACGTACATCATCTCTACAAGCTCTGCAGTACAAAATTGTATGTCTCCCCTTGCTGTGCTACAACATACAAATTATACTGTAGTCTCTTCTAACTCTCATAATCCATGCATGTCTGTTTATTGACGGTTGCTATGACAACTGAGAGCTCACGTAGCAACAGCAGACATGCAAAGTGGTGTTCAAATATTGAAAGGTCTCTATTATGTATCAAGCAGTGATGAAAATAGCTTGTTACTTGATCCGAAGGAGGAAGAGATATATCCATACCTCTGAAGACATTGTCTAGTAAACTACATATAACTTCTTGTGTCGTGCTAAGACACAACCAAGCAAACGCAAGTGGTGGAAACTCCATAATGTTGAACTATTAAAATAAAGAAAGTAAACCACTTCAGATGATAAATGCGACACTGGAATTGTTTTCCCCAATCCGTCAAGGAGGAAGCGAAAGTATCGAAGGCATGTTTCGCCTTGCAGTAGGTTAGACTGAAGAAGGGAAGGGCAGGCGAGGTTGATGTAGGATTTTGGGTTGTTTGACCATGGCTTTGCCCTTCATTGCTTGTTTACGATCTGATGATGATCGGTATTGATTCATCGAATCATGCGTGGGATTGGTACTGCGCGGCTTTCTCTCAATGTGGCTATGAGAAATTGATTCGTCTATTCAAGACACGGTGCGGACCACACTAAAAGCCATTTCCCTCTGACCTAGTAATAAAGAATGTCAGATGCCAGTATAGAAAAAAACAAAAAAAAACAGGCAGTATGAGACAAAGTTCAAGGAAAGAGCAGTTAGTGATGTAAGGAGAATTGACATGAAGAATACAGATCGCATGGAATTGACAGTGACATTCATTGGTCAAACAATAGCACTGTGGCATCTAGAGTATCAGACTTTTCGTATGACACGGCTTTTCCTTCTTCATCTTTTTTTTCCAAAGAACTGGGTTGAGTCTTTCATTTTCTTGGATTCACCACCACTGTATTTTGTCGAGCTCAAATAACCTCCACAAAAATCATGACAGTATCTGAGTGTCCATGTTTCACTTTCTTTTATCATGAGACCTAGGCTCCTCAAAGAAAGAGTATTAACCCCTTGTAGACTACTGCATACGCCATATATTTCGCGAGTCTAAATTTTCGGGAATCAGGAATTCCCGACGATTTCGCAAGTGGTTAAATTCGCGATTGTGGAGTTCTGTACTGAACAGAGAAATGTACACATGTACGTCACATTCACATTGGGATCAGAGTCAATATTTTCGCGTGTCTTTAATTTCGCGAATAGCACCTGACTCGCAAAATTCGTGAAAATGAAAACCCTGCGAAATATTCGGCGTATACAGTAGTCCCGAGTATCCTCGGGCAGGCGTTTGTGGGAAATGCATGTTATAGCAAAATTAGTCCATCCCCAATGGGTTAAATTAGTTTACAAAGCCATACATGTATGTGATGACCTTGCAACCTGAATGTCTATCGCCACCCCTACAGTCAGACTTATCCAGTGTTTGGCACTAAAGGTAATCCTTTGGGTGCTTTGAGTGCAGATTGGTGGAGAAAATTCCCATAGCATTGTACACACTGCCCAAAGTCCCTGGCACAGTAAGGGTTAATGATCTCTGCCCTGGATGATGTCAAAGGTCAGGACAGCTTTGTTTTGTGTGCATTGTAACCATGGCAGTTGAAACAAAAAGTGACATGCACTGAATGAAAGAGATTAGGAAACTGTGTATTAAAGACATGATTACAGACATGCGACCAAGATGATTGTCTTTTGTGACACCGAAAAGTTCATAGTATTTAGTAAATTTGCAAGCATTTACAGAGGTGCAAAATCTATCACCAATTGTCCAATAACACACTATATTTCACTGACCAGGGTTCCGTTTCATGAATGTCTTATGAAAGACTTTTCCCTCATACAATTGTGTGAGACTTCATGAAATGGTTTTTAATACTTCTCTTTGACAGTCTCTCATAGCTACGTATGAGCAACTTTGGCCATTCTGAGATTTATGTAAAGATTTTATGTGATGATTTTAATGAAGTGGACCCCTAGGCTCTAGCAGGTCATTATCTTAGGCCTCTGCTCTTGCACACTAAGGATGCGAGAGGCACTTACAACACATCTCTGTACTTTTAGAATCATTTCTTTGTGAAACCCTCCTTTTTGTCTTAAAGCGGGAAGAGCTTCGCGGGTGAAGAAAATGATTTCATTACCCGAGGGCAGTCAGTTTGACCATCTCTTACTGATTGGCTGACTTTTTTTTTTTGGTTGATTTCTTTCTCATCTTTTCAGGCGACTGAGTCAGAGACCCACCCAAGAAGAGCTCGAACAAAGAAATATCTACCGAGGTAGGTGAAGTCTTGTAGGCATGCAGTGCTTTGCACACACTCTCCACTCTGCCTCAAACCAAATGAATAATGAAAGCATACTGCAAGATAGATGTATCTTTTTCTCCTTTGACCTACAGAGGACAGCAGACTAGAAAGGTTTCCCAAGTCAGGAATAGAGTGTGAATGATGAATAAGTAGACCTGCTAATAAGCACTTGTTTTCATGTTTTTTGATGATATTTTTTTCCACCCACAAAACTGGAAAAAAAAATAGTATTGAACTGATGTGATCTTCTCTTTATAATTGGTTGAGCGTGTGAGGGGGGCATTATACCCCCTCCCCCATCAAATTTTTGTTGCTACTTCCTAATGCCTTAATATTTAAAAATGAAATTCCATGACTATTTTCTGTGATCCTTCCCGCATGTTTTGATACCAGATTTATGGTAATCTACAGTACCAGTGTCAGATTAAGTTTAATAACCGAACATATGTCGCTGAAATTTCTCTATTTCTACAAATGACTGTGTATAAAACCTATGGACAAAATAAAAACTTGCCCCTGGAGTATTAAGGTTAATCATGCAATGTTTTAATCTTCTGTTCACCACAGATCAGTCCCAGATTGAGGCTGCCAAACAGGAGAAGGAGGAGAAAAAGAAGACTCTCATAAGAAAGGTAAAATATCATTCTCTCTCTCTCAATAAAAAAGCAAAAAGTTACGACTATTTCCGTCCCCATTTCTCCTGTCTCCACTAGTGCAACTTCAACTTCCAGCTCACTGCTGCCCCTCAGTTGTCACTATTTGCCTTCCTTACATTCTCCCTACAGATGTCACTTGAACTTTCCTCCACTCTCTTCTATCTAGGCTCTTCTTCTGCCAAGCAACAGTCCCTCCTAGGACCACTTTACATGCACATGGTGTCACCGCAAACCTTTTTCCCTCGAAGCAAGAGATGTTTTCAAGTTCATGATCATTTTGTTGTTAATGTTTCAAAGCCATAGGTACATGTAGATGTAGTTGTGATTGCACAACTTGATTCTACCTCAGAATATTCGGGCGACATACTTTAGTCTTCCAAGAATGTTGGAGTATTTCATTTGAATTAAAGAAGAATATTACTATTGTAGGGGATGAATGGTGTATTACTTGTGTATGTATGGAAGAAAGGAAATATGAATATGACCCTACTTAATTCAGGAAATACACCTGTATGACTTTTTGTTTTGCACAAATGGGAATATGTCAAATATTTGAGAATAAGCAGATTTTATGTTTTCTCTTCATCTCCAGAGTATTATGTAGTGAACAGAACATGTGCGCTTCGTCTAGTTTGCCAAAGTTATTCAGTTTATATCCAAGCTAAAACAAGCCAAAGCTACATACTGCACACGGCTGCATGTAATATTACCGCCACTTACCCCCAAGATGATAGTGCTGTCCAAAGTAATCTTATGATTAAGAAAAAAAGGTCTCAGTATAGTCAATGTAGTTTTGATTTACCCCGTTGAAGACTAGTCCCGTGTATACTCAGGCAGGTGGCTATGGGAAATGTGTGTTATAGCAAAATCAGAAAAGAGGACAAGGGGGACATTGTCATAATATGTTAACTATGTACCCAAGAGGCTCGTGATCAAGTTGCCAATTGTTTTTTCACTTGGAAACTGTTTCAACGTTAAAAGTTAAAAAAAAAAAAAAACTTAGTCATTTCTTTTCTTCTCAGTCATTTTAATCTGAAATTTTCCCCCTTGACAGCTGAGCCTGAGACCCACGGTGGAGGAGCTGAGGAAACGAAATATCATCAACTTCAACGAATACGTGGAGGTTATAGAAGCTGTAGACTACGATAGAAGAGCCGACAAGCCTTGGACGAGACTAACACCTCAGGACAAGGTGAGAGAATCACACTCCCCTCTTGGTTATGAGCCTTTCTGACAATCCCTTTTTGAATCCCGACTACTTCATTTCTTCGTGAAGATAACATGAATATTGTATGCTGAAAACTCGGAATCTGTGCTTGTCTTCTCTGATCTTTTCAAAGTAAAATTTTAAAGGGATGGCACAGTTTTGGGGGGCTTCAGGTTTCCAACACGTTTTTTGATGATGAATTTTTTAGAAAATGACAAACCTGTTACAAAATGTGAAAGAGTATATAATTTTCAAAGGAATTCAAAGTTTATTTGATGAAAATTTGCTTTGAAATGGCTGAAATAACCCAGACAAAGTGGTCCTAGTAAAAGGTATTACCCACCTTTTAATAGGATTGCTTTGTTTTACTTTGTTTTTGGATATCTCAGTTATTTCAAAACCAATTCTCATTATTAGTAAACTTTGAATTTCTCTTAGAATTGTATGCTCTTTAACATTTTATAAAGTGGTTTCTATCTACACCGTGTATCTCGCAAAAAAATTAAAAGCTGAATCCTCACGTCAACCAATACGGTACCATCCCTTTCAAACGTTACAGAAAGTGATTTCTAAGTATCTCGCCAAAAGTTAAAAGCCAAATCATCACCTCAACCAATACCATACCATCCCTTTGATTACTTGTTCACTTTGCACTGAGGCATGATGGCAGTCCACACCTAGCCTTTTGACAAGACCTTGTGGCTGAGGAATGAGACTAACTCGCCACACCGATCATTGTGAGAAACGGGTGACCACGAGACCCTTGCAAAGCCATGAGGCCTTTTGAAGCCTGGGTTTTTGTTTAGTTTTTGTTTTTTTTCCTCCTGCTTCGCCAACATATGCGATACATTAATTATTTGTGTTTTAATGAGTCAATCCGCAGTTGATATGCTAAAGAAATCACATGTCAACGCTGGAAGCGCAGGCAGTGCAGGTTGGAGGGATTAGCAAGCTGCTGATATGCATACTAATGCATATTGATTATATGCTGACGTCATAGCGAGCAGTGCGGTCACTGATTGGTCACTGATTGGACCAGTCCTTTAGCAGAATCGGCGAGAAACAACGTTCAAAATAAGAATTCATTTCGGGTTCCTGAAGGCCTTGTGGCTGTGCCACTTGGTCACATGGTCCCTTGCAGTTAGTCTTTTTCCGAGCCTCAGCCATGAGGCCTTGTCAAAAGGTTAGCCCACACTCAGTTCATTTGTATTTCAAAGTGAGTTTCAGTTTCCTCCACTGCCAGGGGACTTGAACCAGGGACCTTGTGACTTAGTATCTGTGGTCCAATCCACTGAACCACCACAGTGCCTCTCCATGTAAAGCAATGCCCTTCTCTCTGTCATCAAGTTAATATCTGACTTTCATTGTACTTCTTCTGTTTTCTCCGCACATCAAGGCATCCATCCGCAAAGAGCTGAACGACTTTAAGAGCACAGAAATGAACGTACATGAAGACAGTAAAAGATTCACAAGGTGAGAATTTTTCTCTTTTTTTTTTTTTTTGGGGGGGGGGGGGGGGGGGTGGGAAGGAGATTTAGCTTTTCATTTGCTCAGAGGAGATCATTTTAACAGGGCTAAGTCCGACCGTGTTTTTACCAGGGGGTCAATTTACCCCCTACCCCCCCCCCCCCCCCCCCACAAGATCTCGGAGACCACTGTCCAATTCACACCAAAAAAAAAATCAAGGTGTGACAAAATCACACCTTGAAGGTATATTGAAGTTTTAGTGAAGGATTCATGTTTTCTTTAGAATGATCAAATGTTAAATAAGCAAATTATGCACATGTGGGTTACAGCAGTATGTTAATTTTGGCTGTTTTATCATTTTTCAAAGGAAAACATAGTTAAAATGTTTCATGATCACTCAAAATGAATGACTTCCCTTTTTAACATTTAAAATTTTGTGTGTGTATTTTTTTGACAATGACATTTGAAAGGATAACCACAAAGACGATGCAAATAATACTATTTTATTGCGGAAATGGATTGTTTTTCTCAAAATGTTAATTCTATTACATCTCCATCCCATAATACCTATATGGAAAAAAGAAATAAGGGGACGACTTTTGATCCTTAGTCGTCATCTTACATTGTAATGCGCATTCCAGTCTCCAAAAATTTGGTACCAAAAGTTGTGCAAGACCCCAAAGACAAAAATCATGAAAGGATAAGATTCATATGCGCCGTGGTTCTGGAGAAGTTGCAAAATTACAACAGGGGGAAGGAGGGTCAAATTAATAATAATGTCTTCTGTATCCAGGGTAACCTCTTCAGCGTTGCCATTGCTCTACCAGAGGGCCCGGCCTGCCATCATTATTATCCTAGCATTGCCATATGCCTGTTCATACACCTGGGTCGAGAGGGGCACTGAGAAAGAGATTTGTAACCTTTGGTAAATTTTTTTTTCTTCTTCTTCTTCTTTTTCAACAGGTTTCACAGACCTTAGCACCGCTGGGAAAACCTTGTATGGATAAAGATTTCACAAAGAAAGAAAAAAAATAGACTATGTCACACAGTTCCTGGTTAATCCTACATAGATGGAAAAACACTCGCGCCAAATATGGACGTAATGAGAAATGTTTGAGGATAGGCTGCTTTTGGAACAAAGGCTCGTCTTGTTGGAGTGCCTGGATTTTGCCCATGGACAACGCGAACGAAACTTTGAGGCGAGGCACAAGCGTACCACAGTGGACAAAATTTGAGGATCATCGCACAGCAACCTATCAATTTGCAGCACGAAGGATTGGATCTCTCGCGCCATCCGCAACCTTTTGTGTGAATATTTCTGACACGTCTAACACGTGTGTAGTGCTTGTGATTGCGTGGGTGCATGTAGTGCACATGTTTTTGAGTGTGTGGTTGTGAATGTGGGCGTGTCTGTCCGATCGATGACTGTTTCTTATCATGTAGGACATATTGTGAGTGACGAACATAAGTTGAGCAGCCGACAGCTTTGTATGGAACACAACCGGCAAAGGAACCATGTGAACAAACCCAGCTTACTTGTGTGTGTGTGTGTGTGTGTGTGTGTTTTTAGCATTTTTTTTTTCTTTGCGTGGATTGTTGTAAACTGTATGAGAGCACCAGTAAGCAAACTGTATCAAGTTTTATAAGACTTTAATCAAGACGAATCTGAACTTTGCCTGAACTTTTCCATCAAATCGTAGCTGGCTGTGGCTGTTTTGTAATGCTTGTATATTTCAGGAGATTATTCAGATATGATGATGTTGTTGTTGACTGCAAAACAAAACAACAGTCACCGTAAGGCAAGCTGTAGCCTCAGGTAAAGCAGTAAAGAGTTATTCACATTTAATGCAGTGCATGACATGTAATAAAACTTGTTGAAATGCTGAGCATAAGAAGAGCGTTGAGTTGCCCGTACCACCGCCCTGAGATATTGTAACTTCACATGTTTGTTTATTTTTGCCATCGACAGTGCTTTGCGTTTGGCTCAGCTGTGCAAAGTCTTTTTGATTTTGATTTTATGTGGACAAAAACAAAGCTTGTGATATTATGTAAGCCTTTGCAACAATGATAGAAACATGCACTGAACAAAATAATCTCCAAGGTATGCTAGGTGGCCCAGACTAAGTTTTCACTCTATACAGAGAGTGTCTGGGGTACAAATATGTAGCGTAGAGTTACAATATATCAAATGATTTTTTTTTTTAAGACTTAAAATTTGGTATTATGATGAAGGTTGTTAGCCAGTTATGACAAATATCGTACAGGAGCTGCTTGCGTGTCAAAAAAACCTTCAATCTTATTTTCATTTTCAAAAAGAAGGGGATATATTCACATCAATGCCTGAAACCAACCCGCAGGAATGTGAACGCATCTGTATATCTGCAGAGCTCTGTGCATGGTGCATCCAGGAAAAATCTCTGCTGCAAATTAAAGTAGAAACCAAAGAAAAGTTTTCATTATTACTTGATAAAGATCATACGAAAGCAAAAGTAAGTATGTCACGAAGGACTGAATATCTTTTATCCACCTGACCACTTACAAATTACCTTCTGTTTTTGTTTTTGTTTATTCTCATTCTAAAACTCAGAAGTAAGTTGTTTTTAGAAGTTTGCAGATAGTGGGACGGTGTATACGCAGAATCACATGGACACAACAAGCAATCAGAGCTGGCACATTATGCTGTAAATACATGTTTTGAGTACTGGTCCTTTGAATAGACCATTGTGAAACACTGTGTTGTCGGTGCTCACAGAATATGAAGATGAGGAATTGATAAGAACAAATGTACCTACAACCAAGAATGATAAAGCAGGGTTTCTATTTTTCGCAGAATTTGTACATTTCATACTGTGATTCTGCTCTCTCTTTTTCCCTTTTGTTCGCTTGTTTGTTTTTTTAATTGTAACAGAGGTTACTGCTTCAACGTTTTCTTTCAAAACAACATAGTCTTCCCCCATCCAATGTCCAAAAAATTTTTACACAGGGCCATACTTCAGGTAACTTTTTGATCTGGTATGCTTCAGGTAACTTTTTTTTTTATCTAGTACCAGCTTATTCTCTTAGCGCACGATATTACATGGTAGTGTCATTTTGTTTTGTGCTTATTCATCTCGGCAAAGTTTTATGAATTTGGTCAAAGTTACTGCGTGCCCACGCGGGCGCATCAGGGATAGCTGTTTGGATCAATCACCTCTAATGAATATTGACCCCAATCTATGAAAAGAATGCATGCGTGGATATTTTGGGAAGTCCTCTTCAGAGGATCCTCTTCAAGTCGATGTTTGCCACCATCAAGAGGTGGCCATGATGCATTGTATTGTAAAAAAAAAAAAAAATAGAAATAAGAAATAAATTAGCAGACCAAATAAATCCCGTATTGACGGAGAAAAGATCAGAGCAAAACTCTGAGACAGTGCGGGAAGGTTTGCTGCCTTTGATTAGTGTCAAAGCTTCTATTTGCCTGCAGCAGCATATTTCTTGGATGAGTTCAGTCCTCCTTTATAGCCAGGAATCACAGAATGCATCCAAAGAACTTAACCCCTTGAGCACCGGAACCAGGTGCACCGTGTATCAGTTGTTTTGAGTATCACAGCATCTTGGAATTTAGCAGGTTAAGATTTTTCAAATGTTCTTTGCTTCCTCTTTTTGCATGAGAGTAGAGTATCTTAAATGAAGTGAGGCGCAGACACCAAACGATGTCCTCCTGGTAGTAGGAGACTAATGAACTCCTAGAGCCATTTGATGATTGTTACTTTCCTCATCAATAATGCTGCGCTGCTACCAGTATTGTCAATGAATAGGTTAGGGGTCACTTGGTATCCTGCAAATTATTTTTGCTCGATTCAGTGGAGACCATTGCTCTAATTAAACCAAAGTCAGCTCAGTCAGCTATTAACTCAGCTTTAGGAAGATGTAGCAAATGTCCGCTTTAAATGAAAAAGAACATAATGGTTGGAATATTATGCGGGTTGATGTCAAAACATAATTTCATTAACGAGAACAAAAACATGTCCAAGTAGCAGCAGCTTGTCTTATATAACCTTTACTATTTTTTTATTTGTAGAATAGAGTTTTTGTTGTATAGTTCGGGTGAAAGTTCGTTGATTCTCTCAAGGATTCTATGTCACTGGATTGGCCTTATGTGTATATTTAGTCTGCAATTTGCTGAAATTTTGCTTCTGACCCCAGCTGGCAACGCGGAGTTTGGGTTTGAAAGCATTCAAGAAAAAGCCGACCCCTCCTTTTCTTGCCTTTCGTTGTGCACCATATTTTGTGTCAAATTACGTGCTGAATGCAATCCTATCTTGAGTGATCATGGTATGACCTTAATGTTAGTGATTTGAAAACAAAATTAGCAAAACATGCATTAGTGATCTTTTCTTTGTTCCCAATGTTGCATGATTTAATGGCAACACATGTTTTATATACAATGTACTCCCGAAACAATCATATGCTATTACTCTTACACATCGATCCCAGTTCAGAAGTTCAACACAGGTACATGTATGTTGCAAGGAACGGTAGAATCTTTCAGTTAGTGGTGTAGCAGATAGTTGGAAAAGTAAATGTATTGGTAACTTGCTTGCTTTTGAAACTCGTAATCATTTTGCAGCCATAGGTGTCTGTAGATACACATCAGTGAGGGTTTTTTTTTTCTGATTAACTTCGGGTTGTAAACGGTTTTTGTCATTTTGTTGCCCTGTCTCGAACAAAAAGCTTGTCCTTTACTACTTTCCACTTCAATTAGTACTTTTTTGTTTGTTGCTGATGTGTTTTGAAACTCGATACAAGTCATACTGATTTTTTAGGGCTTTTATACGGCCAGTCAGGCTGAAACCAGGGGTGTGAACATGCCCTCATTGCAGGGCTGCATAACTCATTTGAATCATTCGAAGCTTACATTATACAAACAACTGCACCTTCCACTGCTGACAGCTTCCCGTAGCAACAATCAAAAATGCTTTGCAGCTGATTGGATGCTGATGGCTGTTTGTTGCTATGGTTACCTGCAGTCATTATCAATTCTTTGAGAAACAGAGTGCCATAGCTCTTTCTGCAGTGTATACAGGCACCGACTAGCATCGTTTAATATCGGCAGAAATGAGGTGAGGAATGCCAGGTTATGAGCATGCGTTTATTATCCATTTTGGTCTGAATGTAATTCCAGATTTGAGAAAGAAACATGATTTATTGTAGGGTTTGTATCAATGTTGTCAAACAATTTCATGCAAACGTTTCCAGTGAAACTTGCTTGAAATTCAGATAAAATGAAGAATAAAAACTGAACTGTGAGTTACGGGATTAGCTGTCTTTAGCCTCTCTCGTAATTGATGAGAAACAATGCAGGTTTTTATAGCTAATTTGTTGTATCATGTTACTATCATTTTTTAATTGAATGTCTGATATCACGTGTACATGTATATCTATGGTGTATCATAGAAGACTGAATTTTGTGCTTGTAAGTATTTTTCGATTTGAAAATGAATACAATATTTGAAATTCTGTATCATAGCCTGACCAATGTTTAGTGTGTCTCGGTGAGAAAGAGAGGAAAAAACGAATGTTGCAGTTTTGGAAGAAAAAAAAAATGAAACCAAAACCAAAAAAAAAGCACTGTAATTATTTCAATTTCATGCATTTGTCATTTAATGTTCCTGACCATAATGCAAAGAGTGGCATGAGTGTCAGTGATTGAGGTCTTATGCTATGTCAGAAAGTCAGTAATTGGAGTGAATAATGTGCTGTTTATAGTACGGCAAACATTGTTTGGAAATATTGATTGCATTTTAGAATTTAGTACCCAATACGCGCCGTTGCAGCAAGGAGAAAGAAGAAGAAAAAAAAAAGTGAACAATTTGCTTTTATTTTGTTGATGTTTTGGTTTCCCACAAACAAGACAGCCATTCCATAGGAGAAAGATGAATGAAGCTTGCTTTAGGTAATCAGATGATTGTTCTTCCACTGCGGCTAGTCGTGGTAGGATCTGATTGTTAAGAGGGGAGGATATGCTCTTTATTATGTTTTGTGTGTTTTTAAGTGTGTGCCATGTTCTTATCCCCCCACCCCTTTTAAATAGGTTAGGTTTTGTTGCCTCCAGTTTTTCCCACTTTACATTTCCTCGTAAAATCTGGTTTCTCTCGTTGAGGTGGGGTATGTAGTTTAATGGCGATGTTGCAAGCAAGCATTGATGTGTTACTGATAGTGAAGCACTCACCCTCTTATTTCTTGCCGCCCCTCAGATAAAGAGAAGAACATGGAGAGCTCGGTTTTGTTTTTGCTTTTGTTACCCCCCACGGGAGGGTGAAGTGATAGAAGACTTTTTTGGCATCATTGATGAGGACGGTGTAGCACGAATGGGGGGAAAAGCGAGTGTTTCGTGTGGTTGAAATGTAAGGTAGTTGAACTGGAGGATGTCACACAGAATTTTGTTGAATTGACATGAATTTTTAAAAAGTAAAACATATTTCCCAGAATGCATCAGAAGTCTCATGTCCTTATGGCTGGTCTGTAACAATTCTGGTCTTTTTTTGTTTCCACCTGTGTCTTGTGTGTGAGGATGTGTATGCTTGTGTGTATGAATGTATACAATATGCACATAATGTGTTTGCACAATTATGTGATTGTTTGTTGTTAGGAGAAGGGTTATAGATATGTGAGCAATGCCTATGAAACAAAGGGGTCAGTGAAATCCCGTGTATTCTCAAGTAAGGGGCTGGCCTAATGTAGTTCTATCGTAATTATGTAAGGTGTCATCACAGTAGTTTTCCCAATTCTAATTTCTAAAGTGCCAAGAAGGGACTGTACAGTGGTTGCAGCTCTAAATTAAAAAATATTGAGAAAGACATGGAATTGATGGATTTGTGCCCAGTTCAGGGTGGCTACTGGAACTTTTTGAAAGGTATTTTCCAGAGGAATATCTCTTCTGAGTTTTTAGGCCAGAAAACGTAGAAGTTTATGATCGCTGCTATCTGATGCACTACTGGGCACCTGTGTAGGTATTATAAGACTTTCCTGCTGTAATTTCGGATTTGGAGTGGCAGGGGTTTAATAGGTTACTACATGTATACACATGGAACTTAAGTTAAGTAATCATTCTTCCCCCCCCCCCCCCTCCCTCTTTACATCCCCTTTCTACCATTCTCTCCCCCTCTCCCTCTCTCTTTTTCCCTCTTTATATTAACCAAGTTTTATCTCTTTCGCACACATATTTCACGTAAACTTCCTCTCTTTAAAGCTTTCTTTCCTTCTCTCAACTTTCCCCTCCCCCCCCCCTCTCTCTCTCTCTCTCTCTCGTCACTTCATTCTTACTAACTGTATTTGATTGTGTGTCATCTAAGTACATCAGTGTCATGGCTTCAGAAGTAAGCAGTCATTATTTGTTTTATAATTATTTTGTTGTCATGAGGGTGTGAATACTGGGACTTTAATTTTGCTGCAGGCAAACCATACGGTACTGTGGGTGGAAATTTGAACTTTTTGACAAAGAAAAAAAAGATCAATTTATTATAAACATTTCTTCTCATTTCCCTTTTTTGTCTTCTTGTACTTAAAATCTAGCCTCGGTTGCCAGCCGTCGAATTAATAAAGCCTTTTACCGAGATAAAGCATGTCTGTGTTTCTCTACCAAAACGTCCTTTGTCAGAGCGTTGATGATTATTGTGTGTTTGTGTGTCTGTCTGTCTGTTGGTGTGGTTAGAGTTTATTTTTAGTCCATGTTCATGTGAATACGATAATGAATAATACGATCAAGAAATCGGATACTATTAGGAGTTTCATGAAAATCATATGCCTCTGATATCATAAATCATACAATATTGCGGTGAGCCAAGTTTAATGTTTCACAAGTTTTCACGAAACTGCTGTTACTTGCAACTACGTATGCAAATTAGATTAGGTGATGAACGCACCATCGTTGCGGTTCAAGTCTCCCTCTGACCCACATAAAAATCGTCAATAAATAATTCTCCGTTTGACATGAAATCAAGATGGCAAATTTATATCCATTGCATTAAACAGGGATTTTGGGTACAGCAATAGCCTAATATTGTTGTTATCTAATGTAATGGTTTACAACGTAGAAACAATCTTGTTAGCCAAGCACATTATCTTTTTCTCTTTTTCTTTTTTGTATAATGTACCAAATCAATGGCCTGTTCTGTGAAAACATAACAAACTTTGACATCCCTCAAGCTTTATTATTCTGCTTCTGTTTCTGCGTCCGTTTCTGACGGAGCTCTTCAACTCTGTTCGTGAAGAGTCAACCTGGAGCTGCAGTGGAATGAGATACGGGGGTGTGGTCTTAGAGTTGTGTTAGCTGCAATCGATTGCAAACATCGATTGCATCTTTTGCAATTGATAGTTAAAACGCTACTTGAATAAATTCGCAAGATTGCGATTAATTTGAGATTTTTTTTTTTGGCTATTGATTGCATATTTCATTTTGCCTCGCTCCCCCCCCCCCCCCCCCCTTAGACGATGAGAAGAGTGGATGATTGAGTTCAGTTCAAATTACAGAAATCTAGGCCCTGATGCATAAACGTTGAGATCAAACATATTCAGTCTGAAAATTAAACATAAGTCCCTGGAAACTTGATTCTGATTGATCGATAACTTATGTTTAATTTTCTGACTTACGTTTGACTGCGTCAGGTATTCTTTATGTCATCAGGGACATGGAAATGATTAGGAAACACATACCCATAGGTAAGGGCTGCCTGCTGGCGACTGTTCGCATTCCACGCCATGCGTCCAATGAGAGGTTAAAAGAGAGCTTTAGATTTGCGACGGGGGCGTTAGGCTGCGTTCACATAGAAGTATTCACTATTCGCTATTCGCCATTCGCTATTCGCTTTTCGGGCACCGAGTACACCATCACCCGTACCGTCAACTCACCATGGGATCCCATGCAGTGAGGATTTCTTCCTCCTACATCCCAGCAAATCATATTATCAATTTCTAAACTGCATCAGAATGTCAGTCTACATGCTTATTTTTGCTGAAGGACAAATCCAGACCAAAATTGTCATTATTTCATAAACGAGAGACGGTATACGCTGCTTTAAGAAAATCGAACAAGCTCGATTCCCACTTTACTATACTATTCGCAGCTATTCGGTACTTTCGAATAGTGCACTCTTATGTGAACCGGGGTGAGGAAATTCTATCGTTCGATTCAAGCTATTCGCGTGCCCTCGAAAACGAGCCCCGAATACCCGAACGTATCCGGGCATTTACCCCCTGGGCAACTACCCTCCGGATAACTACCACCCGGATAATTACCCCCCAGGTCTATTCCCCCTTAGGGCAACTACCCCCCGGACAACTACCCTCCCAGGGCAATCACCCTCCAGGGCCATTACCCCCTAGGAAAACTACCACCCGGTCATCTACCCTCCTAGGGCAACTACCCCCAAGGGCAATTACCCCTAGGACATCTACCCCCCGGATAACTACCCCCTGGGTAACTACCCCCTGGATGACTACCCCCCGGATAACTACCCCCCAGATAACTACCACCCGGATAACTACCCCCTGGATAACTACCCCCCGGATAACTACCCCCTGGATAACTACCCCCCGGAGAACTACCCCCTGGGTAACTACCCCCCGGAGAACTACCCCCCGGATAACTACCCCCCGGATAACTACCCCCCGGATAACTACCCCCCGGATAACTACCCCCAGGATAACTACCACCCGGATAATTACTCCCCGGATAACTACCCCCAGGATAACTACCACCCGGATTACTACCCCCCCCCCCATTAACAATACCCCGAACCCCCCCCCCCCCCCCCCGCCCCCTCCTGATACTTACCTACTGGACAACCCTCCCTCCCCGCCCTCCGAAAGTTACCACCCGTCGTATATTTTCCATAAGTTCATAACACCATATCAGAAGATGCACCTTTCTCTTACACTGTCATCACTCTTTTGGCTTGTCATTTATTTTCTACCGTTATAACACATGATAGACGATAAACATAAGAAAAGGAGAGTTGATTTCACAGCAATTCATATTCCCTTAACATTAGCGAGGGACTCTTCGATATAAAGCCATAATTTCTGATAGGATCCGGGCACGGTTTTATGAAAGTTATCAGTCCTGACAAGCTGTCAGTTCCACACAATTACCAATCGTTGTAGGTCGATCAAAGCAGGTCCATTGTAACAAGTCAGTGACTCGAGCTTATCAATCAAGCAGAACCCATGGTTTTATTGAAATTATTAGATACTAACAAGATGTCATAACTGGCAACTTTTATCAAAAGGTGCCCTAATCTGTCATGAGAGTAAAATTACAGCTTGTTTTACATACAAGTAGAATTATGCTAGTTTTCAAATTAAATGTTCTCGACACTTTAAGAGGAAATCCAGTTCAAATATAAGTTAGTCTCATTAGAAAGAGTAAAATATTACGAGTTTAACGGTATATATTTTTTTTTTACAAAACACCCCTAGTTGTTAACGAAGTCTTTTGTCCTGCACCCTCTTTTTGAATAGATCTAGGGAGAGTTGTAGTTGACAGAATCCTTTTTACATTATAGGGCTGCTCTGTTTTATCCCGGCCATTTCCAAGAGTATTTTTTTTTTCTCAAAAAATTGAATCCTTCTTGGAATAACATGCTCTTTAATATTTCGTAAGGGGTTTCTAATCATCTCACCCAAAAGATGTTTAAAACCTGAAGTTAGGTCTCGACCAAAACCAGACGATATGAAAAAATGTTGGGTTTTTTTTTTTCAATTCAAATAGCTAATGTGTTCGAAAATAACAATGAGAGACGTAATTTTCTGGGGGAGAGTTATTGTAAGAGGGGTGATTGTTTGGAGCCTAATTTTAATAAGGAGTAATTGTCAAGGGAGGTAATGTTCTGCAGTGATCATACCAAGGAGGTGACAATCTCTTCCCACATCCTTGATATACTAGTTGTTAATATGCCCAATAATGCAGTAGGGCAATTCTGAAATGAGCGTTAACGGTATAACAGTAAAATAGTTACAAAATTGATGAAACAATGCAAAGAAAGCAAATTAAGACAGAGACGAAGTACACAAATAAAGATACAGTGCACTCCCGTTACAACGAACACGGTTATAACGAAATTTCGTTATAACGAAGCAAAACTTCTGGTCCCAAAATTATCGCCATTAAAGTCTATGGTACAAAATTCGCTTATAACGAAGACGGTTATAACAAAATTTTCGTTATGACGAAGTCTTTTCTGAGCGCCACTGACAAAGAAAAACAAAAGAAATGCGCTCCGTTATAACGAAATGCGGATCGCATTCGAAAATGCGTAGCGGAACAAGCATTATCAAAGCGTCTCTGCATGAGCGAACGCATCATTAAATGTTCACTCCGTGTATCACGCACAGTTTCCGAGGGGAACTTGCGTTGTTGTAATAAAATAACTTGAATTCAGATAAGGTTTGTTTCATTGTTCCGAAGTCCTTTAATACAAAACACACAGATTCTGATACAACTAAATGTCCGTTAGTTCGGAAATGAAAGAGGGTTTGTTATTAAGCACATTTTGGCGTTATTCCAAAGGTTCGTTAATTCGATAATAAAATATGGTCCTTATTCTTATTCTTATACGGTTCGTTAGTCCGAAAATGATAGGAATTCAAAACGTTCGTTAATCGGAACATTACAGAAAGTATCGTTAATCCATGGTGGAAAAAGGAGAGTACACTAACAAAACTTAAGAATTGCAATCTTTATAATCGTCTTAAGATAAATAAATCTTCGAAATAACTAACCTTTCTCATCTTTTTTTTTCATTAACAAAATTTCTTCGGAATAACGAACCTTATTTCATTTTCGGATGAAAAAGCCTTCGGAACAACGGACTTTCTGACTAGTGAACCTTTTTCTTTTTTTTTGATTTATAAACCTTCAGAATGACGAACCTCATTTCATTTTCAGATCAACGAACCTTCGGAAAATGAACAATATATTATTTTGATCTAGATTATGAACTTTCGGAATGATGATTCTGCGGAAATGCGAACCTTCACATAAACAAACCATCGGAATCCCGGGAATGGCGAAACTTCGGAATAAGGAGTCTTCGGAGTAACGTACTTTAGTAAGAAAAGAACCTTTGGAATAGCGAACTGTAACCAAATCCTACACCGTCATTTTCTACACATGTGTGACAACACAAACAACTTTATGCTCTTTTTAAAATGTAATATTTAAACGAAATTAAAAAGGTATTCTCCCATTTCACATAGCTTTCCAGCGTATGATGAGGATTCAACAAACAAAATTTTTTTATGCGTGGTTTCCTTCTTTTCGTTATACATTGCATATTATATTTGTTCGGTTACAACGAAATTTCGTTAAAACGAAAAAAAAAACTGCCGGTCCTGAGCATTTCGTTTTAACGGGAGTGCACTGCACATGAACACACACGAGATAAATCCCTTGTAATGAGAGAAAGAGGAAAGGTGAGTTATGAATGACAGGAATAGACTACCTTCACAGTGGACAGAGAAAAGCGAGAGGGAAGAGGAAGATGATGGGTCAAAACCAGGGCACGTGAGGCATGAGATATAAGCTCCTCAAAATAAAAAAGTGTTACATGGAGTTGTGGTAAACGATAGACAATTGTGGTTAAAAAATATTGCAAAAAGTTTAACTCATTCTGAAGTGTAACATTTCTTCAAAATGTCTTTAGTTCAATGGTAAAGGCATTCAAACTTAAAACTTCTTTTATACTATACTATCAAGAGAAATCCGAAATTTCGGAACAGTAAAAGAAAATACAGATTTAGCAAAAATAGTTTGGTTAAAGGCATTGACATTTACTGGATTACCGGGTAGGATATGAAGGGACAGCTTCGTTTTTTATGAACATAGAGTCAAAATACAGAGGGAGAAATTAAGCTTTTACATAAATTGTCCTAAGTGCAAACGATACAAATCGTAAATCTTTAAGATGTTGTTTTCATAAAATGATGTATCAGTATGGCATCTCCGTGATTCCTGGCAAATAATACAAAGAACTTCGTTTCCTGTAGTAATGCTATTCTTTTTATTAAATGTAAGATGGGGGGGCAATGACCCGGGAGGTAGTTACCCAGGGGGTAATTGGCGTGGTGCACTGTCCTTGGGTAATTTTCGTCTTGATAGTTATAGGGGAGGGGGAGTTGTAGGCTTGCTTATCCGGGGTAATCATCCTCGGGAAGTTATCGGAGGGTGTAGTTATCGGGTGGAAGTTATCTGGGGTCTAGTTATCGGAGGAGGGGGTAATTAACCTGGGGATAATTATCCTGGTGGTAATTATCGGGGGGGGGGGGTAGTTATCCGGAGGGTAATTATCCGGGGGGGGGGGTGATTATCCGGGGGGTAATTATCCGGGGGGTAATTATCCGAGGGGTAATTATCCGGGGGTAGTTATCCGGGGGGTAGTTATCCGGGGGGTAGTTATCCTGGGGGTAGTTACCCAGGGGGTAGTTCTCCGGGGGGTAGTTATCCAGGGGGTAGTTCTCCGGGGGGTAGTTATCCAGGGGGTAGTTATCCGGGTGGTAGTTATCCAGGGGGTAGTTATCCGAGGGGGTAGTTATCCAGGGGTAGTTATCCGAGGGGTAGTTATCCAGGGGGTAGTTTTCCTAAGGGGGAATTGCCCTGGGGGGTGATTGCCCTTGGAGGGTAGTTGTCCGGGGGGTAGTTGTCCTAGGGGGTAATTACCCTGGAGGGTAATTGCCCTTGGAGGGTAGTTGTCCGGGGGGTAGTTGCCCTAGGGGGGAATTGTCCTGGGGGGTAATTATCCGGGTGGTAGTTATCCGGAGGGTGGTTTTCCAGGGGGTACTGTTCCTAGAAACATACCCGAATAGTATACATTGTACTTCTATGTGAACGCAGCCTTAAGACGACGATTGCTGTAACCGTTCTCCTCTCTTCCGAAGAGTTTAGTAGCAGCTTCAGATTACGCGAAGAGGCAGCCTGTTTTAGGGCTACAAAGTAAAATAGCGCCCCCATGTCGTTCGTCATAATGGCATCAAGTTTTCTAGCTCTCGGAGTCGACGTGAACATGGTGAATTTAAGCCGGCGTTAAAATGGAACAGAACCGTCGTAACGACGCGAGATCCATGTTATTAAGCCGTCTTGTGCATACGCAGAACAGTTTTCTTTTCCTCTTAACGTCCGCGTAGCAAATCTAAAGCGCCCTAATCATAAACAGCAAGGCAAAGGGTGGATGCGCGCTCGAGAGTCCCGCATGACTCGCGCGTTCGCCATTTCTTCGTCGTTCTCCACCCCCAACGAGCTATTCGAATAAGTCGCGCGGAGTAGAACATCACCCTATCAGGCTACCACAATTCCCAGACATTATACATGTTAGGTGTACAGTATTGCGATTATGATGCACTGTCAACCATTTAATCATCTTGAGTGACTCCATGTTATCAAAAGTCAAATTGACCTTTGGTTACAATGGTGCTGAGAGCTAAGATAATGCTTTAATATGACAGCTTTCCAAAGTCAGTAATCTGAAAAATAAACCAAACAACCTCCACCAGAAAGACTTTGCTAGTACATACCATTATGCTGATTATTAAGACATGCAGCTATATACTTTCCACATGTCAGTGACAAAATTATTGTAAGCGACAACAGCAAGCCGAAACAAAGATAATTAATGCTCCCATGATTCATATCACCTGCTATATACAATTTTGTTCAAATTTGAGCTTGATCCAATGTGCATGATATTCACTATAATCAATTGTTGCTTGGTAGGTCAAGCTATCAGGTTGTCAAAGGAGAACACTACTCTAATGTTTCCGGGTTATGTGTCATGTACACACAATGTGACCTCAGGTATACATAACAACCCGTATTACCCAGTTCACGTAAAAGACGAATTTTAAATGAGTTCCCTTTCCTAGTCTCGTAAAACGTGCGGATTTTTGCAAGGTTCTCCTCTCGATTTTTCTTTCTGAAGAGGCGCTCGTTCCGTCACATTGTCAGAATACGAGATACTAGCTAAAAGATTATTAACCTTTAAACCAACAAGTTCTGGCACTTCTCCAAAACAGAGGTAAACTTTTGTTGGAGAGATCAAGGCGGAAAAAGATAGAAAAAAGGGTAGGGAGAGATACAATACAAACAAGTGTCTCGTGTTGCTGATGTGCTGAAGGATTTTTGTTTTGTTTTGTTTTTCTTTTTTTTTCCTGCAGCTGCAAATTCTTTCTTTTACTAATTTACATCTACAAACCTGGAGAAAAAAAGACTGATAAGAATAAGAGATTGATCTACAACATAATTATTTTATGAAAATACCAAAATATGAATAAACATTGTACCATTCAAATGCTTGTACATTTAAGGCTAAGAAATTAAATTTCTTTTTTTTACTTTTTATTTCTGATTTTGCAGAGAATCTACGTAAATAATAACATATTCATTCAATTTTTAAATTGAAATATTGAAATATTTATTTTTTGTTGCTGTTGTTGATATTAGGTCCAGAGACCTGAAATAACTTCTGCTCTAACTTTTGATGATTTAACATTATTTTAAATTCAGCAATATATTTTGCTGATACTGTTATTATGAATGATACACGTTTCTTACCTGTCGAAATCGGGTCATGGCCGCAATCGCTTTACTTATTCGATTGAAATTTCCAAAACTGATTAAAATCATATCAAATCAAATTAGCTGTCAAATCGAAGAAACTCGCTGCGGCACGTGAGCAATGTATTGTGACCACGCTGGCCTAGTTAGAGTGACCTACACCGCGCGCTGTGGCGAATACTGTTGACACTCATTAATTTTTATCTTTAATGTCAGCTGCTTGCCAACAAATTTTTCCCTCCGGTGTGCCTCGTTCTGTGATCCCGTGCAATATTTGATATGGAAAAATGTAAACAAAGAGGTGCCCGTGAAAAGAAATCGAAATAAAAAAGTGCTGACGTCGCTGATATCGCGGAGCCTGAAATACAGCTTTATCTTAATAGAACATCTTGTTATCGCTCAAGATATTTCGAAACTGTTAAAATCACTTGGCCTATTTCCAATTTATTGATAATTTTCGTAAGACAACGTCTCCTGTAAATTGAGCTTTATGGGTATGCAACATATCAATAGATTTGTGTATCATGCGTCAACAGTTTGACAGTAGGGAGCTAAGTTTGCGACGCGGATGCTAAGGCGACAGTTGCTTTGACCGTTCTCCTCTCCCCCTGCGTCGTGTTGCAAAGCAGCTTTTACAGATTTCGCGAAGAAGCAGGCTACAAAAAGTAAAGTCCCCTCGCGCCCCCAAGTGGCGTTCGAGATCGTCATTTTGGTACAGTAATGTATCAAGACACCTACTATACCAGCTGCGCTCTGAGTCGTGCATTTGAGTAGACGCTAAAATGGCTTAGAACCGTCGTGAAAATTCAGACGACGCGAGATCGATTTCAATAAGCGGATCTTGCTCATAAGCAGAATTTTTTTTTTCTCTTACCGTCCGCGTCGCAGATGTAAAGTTCCCTCGTAGTGTAACCAGAGAGGTGTGAAGAGAATCTCCGTCCACCGTCCTCCTTTGTATTGAGTAAAATGATAATTGAATGAATTAGTTTGAATTGTGTCCGTGTGTGTGTGCGTGCGTGTGTGGTCATGCATTGTGTTATGTAAGTAGGCCACCCTAGAGTGTATGATCATACTCCTTTTGTTATTTTTTTTTCATTCATTCGTCCCTTCGTTCAGTCGTTAATCAGTCAATAAATCATTTCAAAACCACAACATTGCAAAATTCATCCTTTTATTTGTTGTGTGTGTGTGTGTGTGTGTGTGAATGTGCCTGCATGTACTTAATAGAATGATAAAATAAAGATAATATTAATAAAATTAGTTCTGCCCCTTTCTAAACTTAGCATAGTGCTATACAGCCTCATGCAGCCTGCGCCGAGGTAGATTCTTTGAACCCACTCCTTTTTTATTTCTTTTTCTTCTCCGTTCTTTCTATCATATTTTCTTTTTCTTATTCTGCCTATGTTTATTAGAATAGGCTGTGTGGTTTTTACCATTTAATCAGTAACTGTTCTGCTCCTGTAATAAAGTCTGATGTGTTATCTAACTGTAGCAGTATCAATGAGCGCAGGATATACTGTCAGACCCGACCTTCGTGCAAAACCACCATTTACACTTTTCCCCGTTGAGGACGGACTGATTTTGCCACAACACCCATTTCCCATTAGACACCTGCCCGAGTGTACTCGGGACTCGTCCTCAACGGGTTAAACCAAAAAAGACATTTAAACCGTAATGTGGGTGTATAGCAATAGGAGGTGAAAGGGGGGCTCGACTCGTATTTGTATAGACCACAGACGCGTAAAGAGAAAGCCTTAACTGTACAGTAATGGACATGTAAAACACCCCGCGACGGCTCTGTGCTACGACTGCACTGCTACAGCTGCACTGCAGCGATAGACAAAGATTGCGCCATCTATTGACAAATATTGCCTGACACACTGGTCGCTGGTCGTTCTCCAACTTCATTGTACTGTGAAAATACTGATGGAAGGGGTCCTGCATGCGATTTCGTTCCGAGCAGACGGTAAACAGCCGCTGCGCAAAATAACAATATCATATTCCCAGGCCAGCTTCGTTGTTATTTGTTGCAAATGAAGAGTTTTATTGCAAAACGAGCTAACTCCAATCTTGTTAAGTTGAGATATAGTGACTAAAGCCGATAAAAACAAAGCAAATAAATAAGAAAATGATAAGAAAATACGCGATATCTTTAATCATAACTTCTAGAATATTCCTTGTTATGTCACAAGTGAGGTATTACTAGAAAGTTTGCTCTATCTGATGATGGACTTACTTTGTAACGTTTAAAAATGGCGTTTAGCTCATTTTGCAATAAAACTCTTCAAATGGTTTATGACCTATATAGACTTCACCCATATTGCATCAAAAAGTTGTTGTCGACTAATACAGTGATGATAAGCTTACGATAATTATTTCTTGCGGTCCTGAGTTTACTAACAACAAACTCCAATGATTACCTTCATTGAAACAAAATGCACCTGTTGCATCAAACTCTGATGGTCGTGATAATCATATCTGCAGAGAGTCATTGCCTATTATTCCCCGGCCGCTAGGTGTCAACAGGGAAAAACGATAAGAGCAGAACATAGCAGAGAAGGGAGGGGGGAGAAAGATAGGCAACCTATAAGATGGATGTTATATATGTGTTGCTTGCTGGATGTAATATATATGCATACATACAGATAGACAGATAGATAGATAGGTAGGTAGGTTGGTAGGTAGATAGATAGACAGACAGACAGATAGATGGATAGATAGATAGATAGATAGATAGAGGGACATACATACATAGGCCTACATAAATAGATAGATAGAGGAGAAATGTAAAAGAACACAAAAAGCGAGGGACAGATATGAAATGTAGATGGATAAATAGGTAGGCATATAGATATACATATAGATTGATAGATAGATAGAGAAAAACGGATCATAAAGGGAATAAAGAGAGAGAGGGAGAGAGAAGCAGAACAGAATATCACTGTGTTGTTGTTGAATGTTTTCTCTTGATGCAACCTCATTTAAGTTGGACTTGTTGTTTACTTTTAATATTAACCAGACAATGGTGAATTTTAACCATGATTAAAAATTTGAGTCATATTTCTATTAACAGTGAGTATTCTCTAACCAAGGCGAGATGGTTAAACTGGTAGCTGACCAAGTTTGTAGCTTAGAGAATTTGCGAGGGAAGAAACAAATGAACAAAACTTTTTTTTTTTTTCACGGACTAAGGTAGACAGAGACGTACTGTAAGGAAGCCACAAAAAGAAAGAGCAAAAAGAAGGAGAGACGGTATACTCATATCAAAGAAAGACGGAGGCTGGGGTTGACAGGCAGTATGTTACTGAAGTGAAAGAAAAAGAGAAGGGGTAGCAAACTAATGCTATTCAGAGTGTGTGAAACATATCTTTAATGTACTTAAGTGATAAAATTACTCTAAGACCCAATACTTAATTCTTCGTCCCATCAAGAACAACCCTCCCCACCCCCTTCCCCCTCCAGATTCCTTTTTGAAAATGCGATCATCCCAGTAGGCGTTTACTGAAGGTTAGCTTTGATTCCATTAGAGATGGGATTTATTTACCCTGGATATTTCATGTCCCATGTTTGACCTTAGAAAGAGAACCAGTTTTAGAGGAAAGAAGAAACAGGATCTTGTTTGATGCGCTTTAGTCAGTCTTTACGCTGCATTGTGTTAAAAAACAGACAACACACCAACAAACAAACGGGCGATCATACTAGCTTTAAAAATGTATCATTACCATTTATAATACCCAGCATTGGACGGAGTGTACACACGCATGCTCAGAACAGCTCTTAATGTGTCGTGGATTGACGACATTAGAAATGTCGACTTATATAAAATGGTAGATTACCAAAAGTGTCTGACAAAGTAAGTGAGAGAAGGATGAGATTAGCGGGACACTGTGCACGACACCCCGAGATATCTGAAAATTCCCTCAGACTCTGGGAGCCCAAACAGGGAATTACAAAAAGAGGAATACAAAGAAGTACGGCCACTTTTCATTTTTCTTGCATTTTTTTTTTTGCACTCATCACTTTACATGTTTGTTTATTTGTTTGTTTGGTTTTGTTTGGCTGTTTATCAATTTGTACCATACGTATAGGTTCTTATAATTCAAGAATTTTGATTCAAGTACAAGCACTCGCAAATTTTTCGATGTTTGTATTACACATGGCCAACGGCGTAGCCAGGATTTCATCTTAGGGGGGGCGGTTAGTCTGCGAGGGAGCGAAGCGACCGAGCCCGAGCGAGCGGAGCGAGCGAGGGGGGGAGGGTGTGGGAGGGGGGTGTGCCCCCTCCCACGGTAAGAACTTTTTGCATTTTGATGTTGTAAATGGTGCAATTTGATGCATGCTTTTGCGCGTTTTATCGACGTGAAACAGTCCCACTTGTTTAAGGTAGCAGTTTATTTTGATGTAGATTATTATTGAACAATTTGCCTATAAAATGGTATACTTTAGATACACTTCTTGTATTAATTCTTTTCACTGAATATCATGAACGCGACTGAACCCGAGCAAGCGGAGCGAGCGAGGGGGGAGGGGCGGGTGTGGGAGGGGGTGTCCCCCCTCCCATGGTGAGAACTTTTTGCATTTTGATGTTGCAAATGGTGCAATTTCATGCATGTTTTTGCGCGTTTTATCGACGTGAAACAGTAACATTAGTGTAAGGTAGCAGTATATTTTGATGTAGATTATTATTGAACAATTTGCCTATAAAATGGTATCATTAAAATAATCTTCTTGTATTAATTCTTTTCACTGAATATCATGAACGCGACTGAACCCGAGCGAGCGGAGCGAGCGAAGGAGGAGGGGGAGGGTGTGGGAGGGGGTGTACCCCCTCCCACGGTGAGAACTTTTTGCATTTTGATGTTGCAAATGGTGCAACTTGATGCATGTTTTTGCGTGTTTTAACGAGTTGAAACAGTCCCACTTGTTTAAGGTTGCAGTATATTTTGATGTAGATTATCATTGAACAATTTGCCTAAAATATGGTATGATTTAAATACACTTCTTGTATTAATTCTTTTCACTGAATATCATGAACGCGACTGAACCCGAGCAAGCGGAGCGAGCGAAGGGAGAGGGGAGGGTGTGGGAGGGGGTGTCCCCCCTCCCACGGTGAGAACTTTTTGCATTTTGATGTTGCAAATGATGCATGTTTTTGCGCGTTTTATCGACGTGAAACAGTAACATTAGTGAAGGTAGCAGTATATTTTGATGTAGATTATTATTGAACAATTTGCATATAAAATGGTATCAATCTGAATAATCTTCTTGTATTAATTCTTTTCACTGAATATCATGAACGCGACTGAACCCGAGCGAGCGGAGCGAGCGAAGGGGGAGGGGGAGGGTGTGGGAGGGGGTGTCCCCCCTCCCACGGTGAGAACTTTTTACATTTTGATGTTGCAATGGTGCAATTTGATGCATGTTTTTGCGCGTTTTATCGACGTGAAACAGTAACATTAGTGTAAGGCAGCAGTATATTTTGATGTAGATTATCATTGAACACTATAATATGGTATGATTTAAATACACTTCTTGTATTAATTATTTTCACTGAATATCATGAACGCGACTGAACCCGAGCAAGCGGAGCGAGCGAAGGGAGAGGGAAAGGTGTGGGAGGGGGTGTCCCCCCTCCCACGGTTAGAACTTTTTGCATTTTGATGTTGCAAATGATGCAGTTTGATGCATGTTTTTGCGCGTTTTATCGACGTGAAACAGTAACATTAGTGTAAGGTAGCAGTATATTTTGATGTAGATTATTATTGAACAATTTGCCTATAAAATGGTATCATTTTGAATAATCTTCTTGTATTAATTCTTTTCACTGAATATCATGAAAGCGACTGAACCCGAGCGAGCGGAGCGAGCGAAGGGGGTGGGGGAGGGGGGTGTCCCCCCTCCCATGGTGAGAACTTTTTGCATATTGATGTTGCAAAATGGTGCAATTTGATGCATGTTTTTTCGTGTTTTAACGAGTTGAAGCAGTCCCACTTGTTTGAGGTTGCAGTATATTTTAGTGTAGATTATTATTGAACAATTTGCCTATATTTAAATACACTTCTTGTATTAATTCTTACACTGAATATCATGAACGCTGTCTGTTCAGCAATCAAACAGAAAAAGCATGCACACGAGGTTGTAGATAGGGGCATATCCCCTCCCACACGAAGGGGATTTTGCGTTTTCAGACCTGAAATTCAGCGATCTGGTGCAAATTTTTGGTGCAATACTTTTTCATCGAAGTGTTAAAATCACGGAATTTAGCTCTTATTCCGAATGTGCACCATCTGTGTGTCAGTGTATAAAGTCTAGTGAGGTAGAGCTTAGGGGAAGGGGAATTCCGCCTCCCGCTCGCGGAGCTTTTGCGTTTTTAGAATTGAAATAAAGCGATCTGGGTATAGCCACAGTCTGCTTATATGCATGGCGGAAGGGGGGGGGGGGAGGAGGGGCGGGTGAGCAGGGAGAAGGCGTGGGCGAGTGTTATCTCCACCTTTCCCTTCCGATGGAGCTTTTGCCTTTTTAAGGTTGAAATTGAGATATCTCGTATACGCATATTTGATGGAATCAACATTTGGGAAATCAAAGAAAAAAAAACTGATGGGGGGAGGGGACTGAGGGAGGAAAGGGTCGATTAAAAGGGGAAATTCCCCTTATACATGAGGGAACCTTGAGTTTTTGGAAGGTATGTGATAAGTCTTGTGCACTCAGAATTATTCAAAATTTTTTTGTAAATCTAAAAAGTGTACTAAGCTAGGGAAAGAGGCACCGAGGGGGAGGGTTTGGGAGGGGGATACCCCCTCCCAAGCACGAGAGATTTTGCATATTTTGAATTGAAATTCAACGATCTGGTGCACACTTTGAGTGAAATATTCAAAAAAAAAAACATCTTATTTGATGAAAGGTTGCAAAGGAGACCCGCTTCATGTGCATGCATACAGTATACACGCATTTTTTTTTTCCGCCTCCCAAATCCCCGGTCCAAATCTTAGGGGGGGGGGGGGGGGGCGACCGCCCCCATCGCCCCCCCCCCCCTGGCTACGCCAGTGCACATGGCTGTATTATACAAAATAGCAATCACATTACAAGGCAGCATCCCCTGCACTCTCACGCATCTGAAATGCATCATCTATCCCATCCTTCTCAAGTCAATCGCCTTATGTAGCTTGACACAAAATGGGTCCCATTAGTCAATGCACTTTTCTGTTTCTTGTTACCTTTATTTTTCAAAGTACAAGTCAAATAAATAACTGCAAATTGTCAAAAAGTACGGCGCGTGGTGTGCATGTGTGTGTGTTTGAGGTATGGTGTACAGTGCACTCCCGTTTAAACGAAGTCATCGGGACAGACGGTTTTGTTTCGTTATGTCGAAATTTCGTTATAGCCGAATAATCAAGTATGTGAAATATATAGGATGGTAATTTTGAGACCGGAATTTTCACTTCGCTGTAATGTGAATTTCATTATATAACACACACCTATCATGTTCGTTATAACGGGAGTGCACTGTATGTGCAGTTCTTGTATACCCACATCTATTTGGATGACCTAGCTTAGATGTTTCATTAACCGGTGCATGGCCTTTCGTAGTCGCAGGGACAATAGAAGCAGATTTTAATCCAGCAAGTCTTCCAAACCTTCAGAGTGGTCAATCCTACTTCCGGTCAACTTTTGTTCCTCTGAACTTTAAAGAGAAAAGCTCGCAGCATTTTCGCAGCTTCAGCCTCTCATTTCTTCAGATGGCCTATTGTTTGTCTTGACGCCCATGGTGTGTGAAGTCTTCATTTTTGTTTTTGGTGTTGTTGTTGTTTTTTGTTTTGTTTTGCTTTGTTTTGTTTTGTTTTGTTGTTGTTTTTTTTGGGGGGGGGGTGTTTGTTCTTTGCTCAATCGATCACTAGTCTTGTTGTGCATAATTTGGTAACAATGTAATATTGCAATTGACAATTTGACAATTGAAAAATCAAATTGCCCAACATCGAAGAAAATAAGTTCTAAATCAATCTGTGTCGTTTGTGCGTATTTTTCAAATTGTTTTAATGAAATTTATGCGTCAAGCTGTTTTAGTGCAACTGATTGACGAATATGGTTCAATTGCCCTACATCGACGTAGATAAGTACTGAATAAATCAGTGTCCAACAATGTGATATATTGTGCAAAATATTACGACTGTATACGATGTCAATATTGACAGAGAAGTATAACGGTGATGTTAATGGAAGGTGAACTATGACCAGATAAGGATGACAGTGATTGCAAAAAAAAAGTCATAATGATGGTACCAATAATAGCATCAAAGATAATGACCACAGAGTGACTATGATGATGATGTTAATGATGATGATGATGATGATGATGATGAGATGATGAAGGAGAAGAAGAAGAAGAAGAAGAAGAAGACTAGGTGATGATGATGATGATGATGATGATAATGATAGTAATAATAACGGTGGTGGTGATGATGATGCTAATAATAATGGTGGTGATGATGATGATAATAATAATGATGACGATGATAATGATGATGATGATGATCTTCATGATGAAGTTAAAGACGATCTTGCATGACGACAAAAGAGCAATTGCACACGTGACCGTGCGTGTTAATTTTACCTCAAGAGCTTGATAGCAAAAAGGAGGTATGTACCTATGTTTTTCATCATCTATTTCAGTGCCTGTGACTTTGGAGAGTGTGCACAAACATGTTTCCTGTTCCAATTGTTACTTAAAGCACATGTAGACCAGATACTGGATATTGCAACAGACAATTTATTAATGTTTGGCCTGGAAAATTCGTGTCCTTATTACCTCCCCTACACCTTGTTTTAAGTCGACTTACATAGTTTTGCATGATAACAGTACGCCTGAGAAAAAAAAAAGTTACTGTTGTAAATCGACGTACATAGTTCTGCTTTTTATGTAGTAAAATTTCTTGGGGAATTTTGGTTTAAAGTACCTTCTGAATCCCAGATCTTGCCGAGAATCAAAATTTGATACTATGTTGACACATGAAAAGGCATAACGAGAAGGAAAGGAAACATTAAACCCTGAAAATTGAAAAACCGACGTAAGTAGTTATGCCGGTAGTTCTCTCCCACTGATTTGTACAACCACTTTTTACATCATATAGTATAACTGATGCTCTAGGTTATTCTATATACGTATGATTACTTAATGATACAATTTATTCTTTGATGTCAAGCCTACTCACCCCCTTCCTTCAGGTAGGGGTTGTTCTTTTTACCACCACCATACATGTCAATGCTTTCACTGACTACCGTCACTTCGAAAGCAACAATAATGATGTTATAATTATGACAATGAGAAATATATTGCTGAGTAGGATATCAATAATAGTAATGATAATGATAATAACGATAGTCACATTGTCTTCATCGTAATCATCATCAGCATTGCCATCATCAGCATCATCATCATCATCGTCATCATCATCATCATCATCATCACCACCATCATCACCATTGTTGTAATTACCATTAGACAGTTTTGTTGTTGGAGTCACATTACACCAGAAAATTTTTCAAACCAAAGTCTGGGAATAAGGGCTTATAGCTGTGAGTATTACAGCGTCCGACACTGCTCTAAGGAGGGGAAAAGTGGATTAACACAATGCCAGTAAACGTTATTATTCAAGGACCCCACCTAAACACAACACGAATCAGTCACCGTTACAGGAAGGGCACACACTTGACTACGTGATGGCCAGAAGGGCGCAGTATCCGCATACACAATCTATGGACGCACAATTACTTCCGACTTTCGACTATGAACCATTTACTCTATCTATCTATCTATCTATCTATCTATCTATCTATCTATCTATATGTCCCATACCTACCTACCTACCTACCCACCTATCTATCTATCTATCTGATAACTCTAGGGGACATTGCCCGAAATTGTCATGACTTTATTTACACCAAAAATTCTGGTCATCATAGTTATGAAGTAACCATGCAAAAACAATGCAAATATTGTCATTTATCTAACGATGACGGCACGTGGACTTACCCAAATCGTTGGATATTCATAAGTTCTTATCCGAGCGTCTGATTTTCCTTAAACTTCTGATGTGTAATAGTTTTTATTCACTGGCAGAATCGAAACATACGTTTAGGGTGAATTCCCTTTTATCAGCTGTTTAGCAGAGCTAATTTCGGTTACGAATCGGAGGGATTTGGGAATACAACAAAGTCATTTTCCCCCTAATAGCAAGTAGATTTTATCCATTATGGTTATAAAGATATACCATTAGATATCTTGAGTATTGTTTACACTATAATTTGCAGAGAATATACAACCTAAGATTGCTTAATCAGCTACTGACGAATTCATTGGATAATGTGTTGCCACTTTTCTTCACAACCCTTACCACTTCTGTCCTATATCGAAAAAGAGACTCAGTCTTGAGAAGATCTGTTGTCATGGTTACCAGAACACAATGCACTTCTACGAATGTCTACTTCAAACAAAGAACCAACCCTTACTATCAAAACATAAACACGTGTACAAGGATACTTGGTGCAGTTACACCCCATCATGTTGAGACACAAAAGCTGAACCGGAAACGGAAACTCATCCAGCTGGATGTCCCGGTAATCTGGTCATCTGGTATTCTCCATTGACCGATAGAAAGTGACTTTCTCGGAAGTAAAACACACAAAAATGCGATGGGAAACTGGAGATGACAGTAAACTGAGTGAAAGAGGTGTTTCCTTTTTCTCAATCACGCCAACGTATACGCTTAAAGCTCTTGTAATGAAGATGTCTCATAAAAACCAACAAAAGATTATGTCGAATCTGAATTACGTAATGAATTTATAATTAAGTAAAGAATGCATAACGAAATAGTTCCCAGAAAAATCAACAACAACAACTGGTGAGAATTATGCTACCACACTCAAAAGAGTTGGAAAAAAGTATAATCATGATTCATTCTTACACTATTTAAGTGTCTAAGAAAAACAGTGAGTATGGTGATTATAATATTCTGTCAATCATTTTTTTTTCTTAGTTTGATTTTTTTCTAAGCAATTAACATTACTTCACTGTTTTTCAATTATTTTTGATAGCTTCATGTACACACGAATACGGTGTATCACATTCTGGTAGAAGGAGGGACCGGATGTTTCAACTGGAAACAATGGGAAGCAGTGCATCTTTGGGGTAAAGATTTCAACAGTTGCTTTTTAATCCTATTATCTCCTTGTCAAGTTGACCTTGACAGTTCAAACGAAGAGACTTTTGACCGAGGAAACACATCTTAACGTCATCAGCTGAACCCGAACCTCTCGGTTAATCAGGTCTTTTTTTTTCTTTTTCTTTTTTGATAATTATTGTCTGGTAATCAATTCGCATTTGCATTGGTTATTAATGAGGCAACTTCTACGCTGCAGTTTTATTGAAACCGCACATATTTCAAATTTCGAACTTTGGAATTAATCTTTTGTTTATTTCATCATTTTGTAACAGAGAACAATTATCTGGGTCTTTGGATGATTCCAGACCAGGGTCGCGGAGCGTTTATGTAGATATTATAATATAGCCTACATACATACATCAAAGGTTGAATTCCATATCAGTATTGCCACATTGTGTCAATTTCTGGACGGTGTGGCGCCATCGGGATCCATTTCATGACGTCATCACATATAAGTCTTTACATAAATCTCAGAATGGCCAAAGTCGCTCATATGTAGCCAGGGGAGACTTTTCAAAGAGAAGAAAAACAAAAGGAATTTCATGAAGTCTCTCATAAGCGTGTCTTATGAGCGAAAGGTTTCTCATAGGATTTTCATGAAACGGATGTCTGGGTCCGTTTCATGAAGTCATCTCAAAAACGTCTTTACATAATCTCAGATCAGCCAAAGTTGCTCATAATAAAATTGTGTAGGTATATGAGACTTTAAAGTCCATTTCATGAAGTCTCTCATAAGTGTGTTTTATGAGAGAAAAGTCTCTCATATGACTTTCATAAAACGGACCCGTGGTCCCGTAGAATGCTCGCCTGTACCTCGCAAACATGAGCCAATAGAGTTTAGCTGCCCTTATAAGAAGCTTGAGTTTGCGTGCGCCATAACTTTGTATTAATTTTGTCAGTAATGAACGAAGAAGTATGAAACACGTACGCGACCATTGATTTTAAAGGCATAATTTACCTTTTGCAGATGAAACAAAAACCAAGCTTTAGTGCTTCAAAATAGTTCTAAAATGTGAGTTAGGGGTAGAAGCAGCCAATGTAAAGATCTGAATCTGTATAATTAATGTTAAGTATTGTTGAATATGTAAAATGTGAACAATAGTTACAATGAACATATTTCCAAGCTAAACCGTCTACAGTTATGGTTTATTGAGAAAAATGATGATATCTCCTTTATTTTAGGCTTTATTGCGAAATTTCTACATGGTAGAATTTTTTTTTTAATACAACTGACCTACACATGCATCAAATGTGATATCTCGAAAAATTTTGAAATCACTGCTCCCAATGGCAAACAGTATACCTTTAAGAGGACACAATTAAGGTTATAGTTAGAGGACAATATTTTGAGAGGTTAATCTCAAAGCACTGTCATAACGGGTCACTTCATCTATATTCATTAATTATCAAGAAAAGTACAACCGTATGTCGGACCAATCACACGATTTACCGACCGTGAAATTCTGGCGGGAAGCTGTTGAGGAAGTAGTACTGGTCAAATCACTTTCCATATAGCATGATTACCTGTGCTTATACAGACAATGTAGCATCATTTTGATCTTAAGAGAGAGAAAATTATGCAACGCAGGTAGAAGGTCACCTTCGAACGAAACATTTTTGCATGTTTCTGGCAATTTTGTTCGTGTTATTTACGTTATTTTCAATTTCAATTTTTCAATTTCAATTTATTTTCGTATTTCTCGATGGAAAATACATGGTATATAACAAAATATAATACAGAATGTCCAGCTTGGATATATACATGAAGAAATAGGAATTTACATACAAAAGTAATACATAACGGTCGATGTGTCATTTTCAATCAAAGTAAAAGATGCGAAGAGAAATACGATGGAACCTACTAAAAAGCAAAGCTTGTTGAGTGTATGGTCCCAACAAAAGCCTGGTAAGGGGAACAGGATGAGGAGCACGGGTACAAAAGACCAAAAGTAAGGATAAACAAAAGAGAATGACTATTACTCGGGGCTCAGAAGATTCTTCTCACATGCATTTATGTGTGTGATAAAATGAGAACAAGTAACCACATGCTGCACACTATAGCAGTTGCTCTAATAGCAATTTAGACATGGGAGTGATAATGACGTGAATACTTAAGTACTATTAGGGTTTAAACATTCCGGCTTCCATAGACACGGGGAAAGATTTGAAAAATGGAGAACATGAATCAATTGCAATTCCTATATGTGATATACCACATTTTGTTCTGAGGTGAGTAAGGTGACCTATATCTTTTCTTTGAAGTATACCATTGCTTTAAGCGACAGTACTCGGCGCAGATGTTAACATCATTGTTCATTGTCACTTATTAGATGAGTTTTACAGAAAAGAGGCGGTGCGACACAGGTATTGAAAGGTGGCAATAAGCGCGCACAATCACGCATGATTTTTTCGGCAGTGATTTTGTGAGCCGTCATGAAGGTCGAGTGTGAAAGTCGGTAGATGGGATGGGGGGGGGGGGGTGTCCCTCATTAAAACAACGACAACAGCAACAAACACAACAACAACGAGTGCGTATAATCATGAATATACATCCGTGACCTATCTCTATCATATAGCTGGATAACCGAATGACGTTCACTTACTGTACTTCGACGATCTCATTGTCATTGGTTCCTGCGATTTTTTAAAAGAGAATTCCGAATGATTTTAAGACTTTAATATTTGAACAAATATAAAGTGGTTACAGTGGGTATAAAGTTTCAGAATTTATAACGATTGGGATGAAGAATAAGAATGGTTTCAAAATTTATGACAAATCACACTGAACAAGGATGACGACATGGCAGCTTCACAATAAGAATGCATAGCTGAGGGCCTCAAGAAAGTAGTACAAAAGAACAAAACATGCATGAATTCTACACGGGTGAACGTATTAAGCAAGCAGTATTGTAATGGAATTACATTGCTACATTTCTGAAATATGTGAGCCTCCTACGTCATCGCCCTTGATCAGTGTAATTTGTTTTTGGTTTTTCGGAGAATGTTTCTCTGCTAAAGGACCACAATAAATTCCACAGATCTATACATGGAGCTGACGATTTATGTACTATACATGATATGAAATTATGAAAATCGTCTGGACTTCCCGTTTAACTATTAAACTTGGAACTCGACACTTTTGATATTTTAGGATCTGATTATAGCTCAATCAGTTCTTCTTTGGAGAGCATAAATTCGTCACACGATGCTCGGCAATGCGGTCAAAAAAAAACCTCGAGTTAAGATGTTAAAGACAGACTATGGATGAGGGGAAGAGTGTGGAAACCTCTGAATCATTCCTTATATTCCTGTGTCTTGGTACAGCAAGCGCTATATTGGGAGCGTCCCCATCTAGCCACATCCTATATCAATTTCAATCAAAAACAAAGAAAATGTAGATCATAGCAATCATTTCGTTAAAAAAAAAGAGCAGATTAGAGATCTTGTCTTTTATTTCCACACTATGAATATCATAGTAATTTATAGATAATCGGTTCACGCAAACAAATGAAGAATTTGTTTGCAGAAACCGATAAGTCCATATTTGCCAAATGGAGATATTTGCGATTAAAGGTCAAGAAAAATAAAGAGAATAATAGGAAAATTTTTGCTTCTTTTGACCATAACTTCAAAAATATACCTTTATATGTAGTGAGCAATATATCATTTAAAAGGTATCATTTTGTACTTTATGACAGAGATCGTACTTCAAAACCTTTAAAAATGGACATATCGGTTTTTGCAAACAAACCCTTCAAATTCAATTCAATTCAATTCAATTCATTTTATTTTCATACTTCTCATTTATGAACATTACAACAGAAACCAGACAAGTTCTTTTACCTTGTGAACAATGTGCAGAAAACAAACAATATTCATGGTGATAACACAATAATTACATGTAATGATAACTGGTCAAAATCGAAATCGAAATGGGGTTGATCAAAGAGAAGTATGACGGGACTTACATGAAAGCTATATCTTGTTTGGCTGTAAGCCCCGAGTAATCGGTGTTTGTGAAAAAGAAACGGAGAACGGATAGAAGATAAGACCAGAATGATGATGTACAGTTGCCAAATTTTATGTAATAAAAAAGAAGAAAAAAAGAAGAAGAAGAAAAACAAACAAACTATACATTAATATGAACTTACTGTGACCGAGCCATCATTATTATACAGCCTACTTTGGTATATATACTATAAACTATTGTTGCATTAAAACTTTCACCAGGATATGATCAGTAAGACACAAAAAGTAACATGTACAACTATTAAGCCATTTGGTGCCTGCCGTCAAGCTCTGCATAGAAGGTTAGAGAGGGGCAGAGGGAAAGAGGAAGAGAGGGAAACGAAGTAGAATGTGGAATTGCTAATGATGAATTCAGAGAGCCCGATGGCAAGACCCTAAATGCAAATGCTAACTATTAAAACCTTGAGGTGTGAGTTTCTTCAGTTTGTCTCCCTCTCCCTCCCTCCTTCGTTCATTTATTAAAACATTCCTAGGCATAGAGGCCTATCAGTCCTTAGGTCACCGAGCAAGTTATAATTATAGTGAGCTTCGTGCGTTATCTACTGCCAACTGGTATTCAGGTGAGGTGTTTTATGTCTGTTTGTTTTGTTTCTATTTTTCAGTCATGTGCTATACTTTAGCGCTGTAAATGAGGGTTTGTAGACAACACACATCCATTTAAAAGAGTAAATCAAGAGTGTCGAGCTACCTGAAACCTTGTAGGCACAGCAAGGACTGTAAACAAGAGATTTTCAGAACAAACTCGTATAAGTAGATCAGCTCGAGTATGGAGCTATTATGGTGCACACAGTCGTAGCTCCGTGATCGCTCAGCCCTCGACCGTGTGCATTCCTTGTGAAGTTCACTCCGGGAATTCACTGCTATTATGATTATCATTTCTATTATTATTATTGTTATTATTATTATTATTATTATTATTATTATTATTATTATTATCATCATTATTATTATTATTATTATTATTATTATTATTATTATTATTATTATTATTATTATTATTATTTATTCGGCTTTCAGTCACAAATATATGTATCATATTACATTTTTCGAAATCATACACTGGAGTGGTAAGGGTGCACCAGGTTGGGCAGCCCGGGTCACGTCTGGAAACTGCTGTTATAACAAGCGCGCCACACGGTTATAGAGAAATTTCGGGTAAAACAAAGCAAGATTCAGGGCCCCAAATTATCACATCGATATCTTTATACACTGATTTATTTTTTCAGATGTAACGAAATTTCGATATAACGAAAGAAAACTGCCGCTCCCGAGGACTTCACAATAGTCGCCTTTATAATCAATAACGGTAGCACACATTCACGTAGCAATTAGTTTGCAAGTTTGTTTGGCAAATACAGTCGTCTGATTAACGGAAGCAATGTCCTTTCGTGGCCGCTCAAGTAGGCACACTGCCGCTTCATCAGGACGGTCCAGTCTGCAGGTTTGAAGGGGCAGAGCAAACGTGTAACAAGGTTTGTTTGTATTTTTTGTTTGTTCATCTACTTCGAGATTAAAAAAAAAAAAAAACATTATCAGCTTCAGGGCCGTTTTTCGGTGAGTTGTATAGCACGCAGTTTACAAAAAAAAAACACAAGCAATTATTATAATACACTACAAAAATAACATATAACAAGAGAAAGAACATATTGAAAACAAAAGGAATATCAGAGGTTTAATAACGTCAAAGAAAGTCGTATTGGCAGAAAAAAACGAAGGTAAAGGAAGAGCATAATCATTTACATTATCAAAGATCATGTTGGGTGAAATCATGTGAATGGCAGAACAGAAAATGCATTTCAGTGAAAAATTGTAATATTTTATAATGATCTCATCTTACCTAATTTCATAGAGAGGAATTGTGAAGTCGATATGATCAATATCTTACAAAAATCGATTTAACTGCGTTTCACATCGGAGATTAATGCCTGTTAAAGACTTTAGACGCTATAGACATACAAGATGGTATTTCTCTTGGCATTTGTGTTTGGCTGCGGAAGGAAATTTGTGATGTTTTTTTTTTTTTTTTTTAAGATGAAAGCAAGGAAGAACACACCAGGAGCAAATCATTAGAGGGTAGTGGGAAAGATTCGTGGAAGAATTAGACAATCAATCATATTTGAGGGGCAAATGGAGGGGCAAATGGTGGAAGATTTTACGAATGGTGCTTTTACAGGGGTCATCCCATGAGACTGACACTCAAAAGTCATATATCCAATGAGATCGACATTAACAAAAAATGAGGTCCATGAGTCATACAGCCCATGAGTTCGACATTAGGCAAAAACGGCCCGAGAGACCGACATTACATCACAGAGTTTGCTGTGTCGGTATTGTTTACTTAAATAGTGTCGAACTCGTGGGCCTTATCTGTTTAATGTCGAACTCATGGGATATATGACTCGTGACCTTTAGAACTCGTGGGCTTTATGATTTGTGGGTGTCGAACTCGTGACTTGCAGCCGCTTTTACATGGCCCTAATGGACATTGTATGCAAAGATGTTTTATAGGGGTTATGCACACACCGCCCAAATGATGGGCATAAACGTTTGATACCTGATCATTTATGTCCAATTTTCGGTCGTCTCTTCGAGGGGAGAGAGATTTTATTTTCCCCTCCCTCCCACTCACTCCCTCCCCCTTTCTCTCTCTCCTTCTCTCTCTTTCTCTCTCTCTCCCTCTCTCTCTCTCTCCGTCTCTCTCACAAATCACGTGCTAGACATCGCAAAATACGTCTCTCAAGTTTTGAGCCTTCGTCGGCCGAAGATATGGAACTACAGAGAGACTGTAATCACTTTTGTAAAGGTCGCAAAAGAGACTGGCAAATATAATTGAGACAACATTGATTGGTACTAGTCGAAGTGTCTGAAACTAAGTCGGTCATTCAACCTACAAATGACTTGTGATAATCTTCTCTTGGTATGTTTTTGTTTTGACCTTCACATGAATGGCGATCTGGTCAAACATGAACCCGTTCGTCCGGACATCGATACAGAATTAAATGAACTATTTCATTCTCGATCAGGATACATTTTAGTTTACACGTGTGTGCCTTCTTTATGATTAATTTGAAACATATTCATATTCATGAAATACTTCCATCGAGAAGTTTTCATTGCAACTGATAGACAAATTGCCCTACATCGACGTAAATAAGCACTGAATTAATCAGTGCAATTGCAAGTGTTGGTTCTTATCCTTACAGCATGCAGCGGGTACTGTGTAATTATTCAAATTTATGAAATAATCAATAATTCGCAATTTTTATCATTCTCACTCTCCCCTCTTACTCTCCATCTCCCATCCTCTTTCCTTCTTCTCTATATTTCCTTCATTCTTCGTTCACTCATTTCATATTTTTTCTTCTCTCAATTATGTCACTCGTATCCTTTGTTATTCTTTGTATAACAGCAACAATAGAATGTGTATAAGTACAGTTGTACTTTGTCATCAGTTTTGTGCATCGTGCTCGCTATTCCCTCTTCCCCTCTATTCTATCTCTCTCTCTCTCTCTCTTTTTCTCTCGTTATATTTTCCATATGTGTTTTTGTTCACTTTTTTGTGTATAGATATATTATATATATCTGTACATCCTTTTTTTTTTGCAATAGTCGTACACTCTTGCTTACTTCATTATATAAGTTTTTGTATTTTCAAAGTGATTTGTAACTATGTTTGTATCATGAATTAATTCTGTGAAATATGTTTTTTACACTGGACTTCAACAGTCAGAATATGGGTTGTTGAGCATAATAAACTTTCCACTTTCAACTTTCAAAGTGATATAAATATATCACATTAAGCGTTATTTCGTTGGGGAGCCAGTGCATGGAGACGCTTGAATTGAAATAATGTGACAGAAATGTTCCAGAAAATCTTGTCAGACGGATCTGAGATTGTTTGGACATGTAAGGTTAGCGAACGATCTGCAAATAGACTGCAGACGATCTATTTACTGAGTGGTTTAGACACAAATATAATGGACGGGATTATTCACCCTTTTATTCAACCTGTTCAGTTTCGATGGGATGTTTGCTTGGAAGATGAGCGACTGCCCCTGAACTACTTAGATCAGAATTGTAGAGGGAAATCAAATATCATTTGAGGAGTTAATACGATGGTGACAATCAGTCCCTGTAATATTACGCTTGCATAATGTCAATATCTTAAAGTTTATCAAAGAGACAGTCTCTCATTACTTGTTTCAATGTATATGTCATAATATTGTATTTACATTTTCTTTCTTCAAAGTTATGCTGAAAATGTAGATACCATCACTACGATATAGAGAAGGCATAGACCTATAGCCATAGTGAGAGAGAAAAAAAGATAATACAACAGTAAAGTTACTCCAGTTACAAACGTTGTTCCCTTTTACCGAGAAAGGTATGGCAGATTGATATGTACACGACCAAATTCTACATTGCACTTTATGTCCATGTGTATGGTTTGTCAAAACATACTTTGCTGTGAAGTTTTAAAAGACAACATTCCGTAACCTCAAAAGTTCGAACGCGTGGAATTCAATGGTTCGATGAAGTCTACAAGAGCTTCTTCGTGCGATTTTTTTTTTTTAAATGCAACTCGTCAACTTTGTTTTTAATTGGCCTTTCGATAATTGAAGGCTTACTGGCTGAAATGTCATTCGTTCCTCACTTATTCTCTTTTTTTTTCTTCTTTTTTACAGGAGAGGGGCCTCGTGTGTGTTTATTTCTGTGTGTGTCTGTGTGTCTGTGTGTCTGTGTGTCTGTGTGTGGGTTTCTTGTTGTTTTTCTTATTTAGGTAATTTGCCTAGATTTGTTGTTAGGCATCTAGTTCTTGTTTCAGAGAAAACTGTTGACTGCATGCCTTGTTTTTTAGCAGTCCCACACATTAAAAAAGTCAATATATTATGTCGTAAAAGTCGCAACACCTATTGTACTTCTGTTCAAAGTAGATCCCTTAATTAATTACAATGTTGTACTAATCTTGTGCAATTGTGTGTATTCAAATATCTTACTGCAATTTGAGTTCAGTAGAAATGAAAGAAGTCTAATAAGTGAAATGAGATATCATAATAGTCTGATATTGCGGCACGGCTTAATCACATGGCGTCGGATGAACGGGAGAGCAAATGGCTATGGCGTCACCCAGCTGCAACTCGTCGTTAGATTTTCCCGCCGCAACTCTCGCGTAAAGTCGTTGCGGGTGAACCAGGATAAAGGGCCTATTAAGTGCACTTGATGGTCGATTTTCCCATGATCAACCTCCAACTGAAACAAGTTCGACCTTGTTGCTCCATCAAGTTCGCGTTACCTTTTGATACATACTAGACATTGTTATGACACCAAGCCACACGATCGGCCACACATCTGCACACACCCACCAAGAGTCCTTGTCGTAAGTGGACAACAATGCAAGAAAAACATTTACTACCAACGTTCCCTCCCTTCTCCCGCCCTGAAACAAAACAAAACAAAACAAAACAGACAACGAGAAGAATACTGCTCAGCCTAAGGGCTTTTTACACTTGTAAATTTTTGCTTAGCCCCGGACCAACGGTGGGGCTAAGGGGGGGGGGGGGGCCTTACACTCTAAAAAATACCTAGTCAGATATGACTAGAATCTCGTCGTATTTGACTAGATTATAGGATCCCAGGGGCACTTACTCTGTTCTAGTCATTTTTACTAGAAAAAACTAGTCACAGATTTTGAGTAGAAATCTAGTCAATGTTTATGACAAGAAAATCTAGTTGGTTTGACCGGTTTCTAGTAAAAGATGATTAGAATATACTGATCAGTTATTTGACTAGATATGTAGTCAGTGTTGTGATTCATGAATCTAGTCAAATTCAACTAGTTTCTATTCAAAATGACCAGAACATCTTTTCAATCTCACCAATCACACATCAGCCACAAATCAATTATGAATGCTATGACAAATTGTGTAACATTTAACTGACACAAATGCATATTTTATTCTGAACCAATAATCATCGGAACATGCTACTCGTCACAATGAGTATAAAGCTTGCAATGAATATTGCGTTGATTCATGAACATTTATGATTTTTCATTCATTTTCTTTCATAACTCTCTCTTTGCAAATTGAAAATTCAGCATTATCAACAATGTGTGTAGAATACAAGGCATGTACACGAACATTGTTTTTTTTTTCTCAAAATTAACATTCATTTTCACTCGGTCCTCCATGACATTCTACCTTGTCACATATCTCAAGTTTCCTAGATCATAACAAACGAGGCATCATGTAAACTACAATCATCAGGCTTTCAGTTGATAGCACATTTAACAATGGCAAGTTAATGATGATAGAGATCTAATTGATCGAACATGGGCTTACAAAAAAAAAAAATGTTTCGGATAAAAAATTCACATAGACAATTTGATAATTGATATTTGATAATATTGAGTGATTGATTTGATCAGGGAGCCCCACATACACACAGCTCTCCTGCATTGCGTTCGCACGCCCAGTCAATCGGCGAGTTTATACATGTATAGATAACGGGGATCAAATATTTGAAAAGAGTCAAAAAGTATGATTGTTCTCATTGGGTACGCTCAAACCCGGCCATCTTTGATCTCATACACAATGCTGAATCATTGTGCAGACTTCCATTCGGTTTGTAGATTCTTAAGTTGAACAATAAAACAATGAAATATCTTTTTTTTGGCTTATATCTCAAATTGCCAATGCTGATGAAGCCTTTTTTGATGAAGCATTTTTCTGAGGAAGATGACGGTTTTGAGATTCGAATTATGTTTAACTAAAAATGTCGCTATGGCGACTGGCATGCCTCCGCCATATCACATTATTCTCCATTAGGTGCAGGACATATTGCCAGTGTAAGACCGTATGTTACATGACTGGTACATAATGAATTTCTGGTGATTATACACAAAGTTCCATGAGAGTACTTAAGAGCCACTTTCAATATATGGATGAGCAAAATTTTAGCATTTTCACTTGACCCAAAACTTTTCCTACACAATCATTGTGCATTAATTTATTTGTGTATATTCATGTATGAATATACATATTTTCTCCGTATGAATATGGAGAAAGTAGTATAATTTCAGCATTCAATAATGCAATTTTAGCATTTTAAGGTGACCTTTGACCCTTGATCTTTGATTTCATGTCCCAAAACATCCACAGAGAAGCAATGTCAGGCAACACATGTACATTGTATATGCATTTACGTTTCATGAAGATACCGTGAACCATTTCAAAGATATGAAGAAAAATGTGAAATTTTAGCACTGTCACTCGACCCATGACTTTTGACCTTTGAAATTACGTTGTTACTCCAACAAAGCATAGAATAAAAACGAATCAACCAAATATTATGATCTTGGTGTCATTTTCTTTTGCATCATATACACTATTTAATCTAGGCAACACAAAAAGGGCTTCTACAATAAGGCCACCAAAATCGACCATCCCTCCTTATTATGGCCAGCTCATATAAACCTGACAATCCCAAAGAAAATTTCCACATGCCACAATCCACAAAATCAACTATATCTTCAGAAATAGATATGTGTTACAAAAACAGATCAATGTTACTGTTCAATGAACATTTCAATTCAGCGCCCTAGCTGGTGTACAGTGGAGCCCTTACGGCTTTACTCTCGCTCAACGAAGTTATTAAGCAATACAACAGAGGATGTTGGTGGACCATCACCCATTCCCAGCCCATACACATACTTTTGCAAATATGTATATGTATGACTGCACTGCCAGCAGTAGCTGATGTCCAACACATAAGTAAGTTTGCAACATACATCTACTGCTTTCAGCAGAGATGTGCAAGGGATCGCATCTCCTTCAACAGCCACGAATGCCTGCTCCGGATTCTTTCTCTCCCCGAAGACCAGGACATGAGGTTCTCGTTTCCCTTCCAACTACATAGGCAGGTTCGTCCCATCTATATGTAAAAAAGAAAATAAAAAAATTTCTCTAATAGCTTTAATGAGAGATTAACAAACAGATAAAAGACAAATATTCAAAATTTTGATCCACAACCAAGGCATAAAAGAGAAGTGCTTTTGAATAATCTAACCAATATAAAAACACAAACATCAATCAGTGTATCAAACATGAATTCTGTTGATACCATAAACATTGGGAGATTCATTCATTTTCTGAATTTGGAAAAAAATATTGCCAATGGAAGCCCCCTTCATCTACATGATTTTGCCATGCCACTTTTATGTCTTTTTTTTTTTTTACATTTCCTTCTGCACACCTCTATCTTCAGCCCTTCACCAGTTTAATGTTGTAATTTACTTGATCTTGACTTACAATATATCAAGCAGACAGTGAGATAATTCCAGCTGCAGTAAACTATGGACATACGAAGCACATTTTATTATGGTGACTGTTGTTGTTATCATTATCATTAGTAGTAGCACTAGTGGTAATACTGTTATTAGTATTCTTATCATTATCATTAATAGAAATTCCATCGATTACTTACTAAATGAACAGGAATCAGCAAGCATTTTCAGAGCAATTTGACTATATGGTGAATTAAAGGATAACTAAATGTCAATTAAAGGATAAAAGGAATGTGTTCACTTGACTGAATATAGATCTCAAGTGACAAATATTTCATAGCATGTCAACTGACCCATTCACACAACACAGGGTACTGCACTATTTTCAGTGTTAGATCCCTATTTCTATCATCACCTTCTCGACATTGATGAATGCAGGCATGCTCTCTTCCATAGTTGCACGCTGTACACTTCTCTGCCCCTGTTTCTTCACCCCAGCTGGAAACAACAGAGGAAGAACCTGTAGAGCCAGGTTGCTCTTCTCATCATCTAAGGAGAACACAAACATTAGCAAACAAGTTCATGAAATGTGGCACATGGAGTTTTATTATCTTTTTAATACTTTCTCTCTGTAAAAATTCAAATGACAAAGAAGATACACATTTCAATTCCAATCATCCCTTATAAAGGTTGCATTCTCAAGAGGGTTGCATTTTTTCTCAATCTATTACCAAAATTAGTTTTATTTCATTTATTCATATCAGAGTTTTTAATTTTAAATCTTTATCAAGACTCAGGAAAAGATTCATATTTTTCAAGGATTTCAAAAGATCAATAGATTATGTATCAAATTAAAGAACATTCAATGGTCTTTTAACCTGGTATTTGAAACAAAGAGAAACTTAATGCATGAGTGAACACATTCATTTTTCTCTTCTAATGGATCCAACCCCCCGTCAAAAAAAAAAAAAAAAAAAAAAAAACTACTACAGATGAATCCTCGACTGCACAGGGTCAAAATTTATGTCTCCACCTTTGCCAGATCAGGAATATGACAGTGTCAATTTGAAATGTATTATACAAAGTGGAAAATAAAATCTACTTAAATGACGTTGCGTCAGGTCCATTTCATATTGATCTAATGGTTCTCAACTCTTAACCTGATTAAGCCCGGGCTATTTTGGCGGGGCAGCAGCTCGGGAAGGGTGTGATGTGAATAACAAGTGTGTTATGCAAATAGTGGCTGCCGGCCAGATCAAATAATGTCAACGGTGGGCGAGGTCGAAGGTCATTGACATTACGTTTGCACGTAAACCATGCAGATTCCCCATCTATAGGCCAATGTTGTGATCCCAACTCTAATATGATCGTTGTCCCTCTCATATGCAAGTATGATTCATGTTTGATCCACCAAATAAATAGTTAGCACAAGAGTGTCCTTTTCACATATATAAACGTAATGACCTTGACCTTTAAAATTGTGACCCCAATATCTGCTTAGATCATTGTCCCTCCTATATAATGCATACACGAGTCAAATGGTTAAGTTCCCGTGAGAATTGTGCTATTTTCATGTAATGTGATACCTGAATGTGGATCTTCGACATTGAGAATCTTCTTCCACTGCACTTGTTTTTCTGCATATTCCAGAACTCTTGCTGACATTTTCGGCCATTTTTCGAAGAGGGCATCTGCAGAGTTCACTTTCGAAAAGTATCCGAAAGCCTTGATCAACCTGTGATATATAAAAGCAGAAGTTAACATGTAGGCACTTTCATTATAAAATTAACAAACCCCAATCATAACTTATGCATCATCATAAATGGGATTTCATGATTAATTATTAAAAGATATTGAAAATTTCATGGTAAGAGCAAAGGGAAAACACATAGGATGTTCAAAATAAGACATTTTGGGATCAAAAGTCAAATTTTTCCATTTATAAGATGTTACCACCTTATCCTACCTCATTCTCAATTACATTTTGGAAATCCTCTGGAAATTCATTTTTGAAAATGTATATCTTAGGGATAGAATTGAAATATTTTAAGTTATGACCACTTTGATCCTGATCTAGGTGCACAATATTTAGGTGTCCTAAAGGATACTTTTTTGTTTAACTTAAAAACTAGAAATGTCGCTATGCCACTGGTATGCCTCCGCTACATCACATTATTCTCCTAATGGGTACAGTACCTACATATTGCCAGTGTGAGACCATAATATAACATGACTGGCACACAATCATTTTCTGGGGATTATACACCCAGTTCCATGACAGTACTTAGAGCCACATCAGTTTGTCGAATTTCCCTTTAGATATGTCAGTGTCATTAGACTTTTAATTCTAGACTTAATTATAGTACATACACAGCCCTGTCGCTCAACCGGCTCCGCACGGCGTCTGGTCGGGCTATTCTAGACTATACGTCTAAAACTATTTTACACGCAAGTGCGCGCTTGCATAGTGAATGAGTGTGGACCTATTTCACGATAATGCCTCCAGAGCTTCTCACTATTTAGGGGTTCTACATGAAGGCTAGACCTTTTGTCTGGAACTGGTGGTAGTTTCTACAGTAGACCTATAGATCCGAGGTCTAGGCTACCATTGTACCAAGCGCAAGTGTCAGTTAGATCTAGACCAAATGAGAAGAGGACTGAAAGGGCTTAGACCAACAAAAATGAATACGTTGTAGTTAGAAGATCTAGACTAGATGTTCAATTACCAAGTATCTAGATCTATATTGTATTTGACTATATTTCTAGCTTATCATATCAGGAAAAGATCAAGCAACTAAGACTAACTGCTAGATTCTAGTACGGTACTTTACACGCAAGTGCACGCGTGCGAAGAAGTGAATGAGGACCTATTTCACGATGCCTCTAGACCTAGTACTTTACCTACATCCTTATACTATAAATCTCCTAGAGTTCTTCTACATGAAGGCTAGACCTTTTGTCCGGTACTACTGGTACTGGTAGATAGGTCTAGGTCTACACTACAGTACAGAGACTCGATAGATAGATCACCGGCCTATAGGCTACCATTGTACCAAGTGCAGTTAGAACTAGGTGCCAAATAGATCTTGGACCGAAGGAAAGAGGACGGGTGGGGACTGACAGGGTTGAGCCAAAATGAATTAAGCCCCCTAAAATGACAGAGATCGGCTCGTTCACCTGTGACTTGCGAGTGCGCGGTTGTTTGTGAATTCATTCGAAAAGTGAACCTTCTGGCGTAGGTTCTGCTAATTGAAAGGTGGTGAAGTGCGGTAAATCTGATTACATCACCGTAATCGTCTCTAACCAAATTAGTAAAGACCTCCCAATATTGTAACAGCATATCTTACAATTGCTTGAAACCATATTTGTCACAAAGCCGATTTTGGGGGGATTTTTTTTGTTGCAATGTTCACCGATGTTTACGCTGCTAATCATTGCCGCCTAACAACGCAACGGTTCATGCAGCACGTTTTACACATTAGGCTAGGCACGAACAATTTGAGGCAACTTGATAGGCCCAAGGCAGCAGCAGCTCTCCCCCGAGCTCGCCCAATTTTAGCGAATTATCTCTTTAGATAATACTGAATCAATACCTAATATGAAGCTGTACACTACAAGCTTCTAAACACGATTTAAGATATGCTACAAAATAAATACAGCACTTACCCTCAAAATTTTTGATAAATTTGTCGAGGCCCCACTCAGGAAGCTTGTCATCCACAAACTCCATTTTGATCAAGTACGTACTGACCAAAGAGATTATACCTATAGAGTAAGTAGTCGCCATACGCGTGCGTACAAATAGTGCGTCCAAAATTGAAGAGGGAGCGCACACTCAGCTCCTGGCACTGGATCTAAGTCTACGTTCAAGTCATATCTTCTCATATCATATCTGGAATGATATGTTATTCTTCATTACACATTTTCATTTTCAGAAACTCAATGTGTTTATTTGTTTGAATATTAGTTTTTACGATGGTATCATATCATTTGAACCATTTGGTAGAGTCCAGACCTTTTTGTTGTTCGCAAAATAAAGAGTGGGAACTTGGGTGTAGACTAGACAGTACTTGAGCATTATGACGTTTGTTTCGCGTACATTCCCACTCAAGCCATAAAATCAAACAACCTCAGCATCATTATGGCGCTTAAACATGACCATTGTGACGTCACAATAAAACAACGCAAGGTCACTGCGCCGAATATTCAAGTCGAGCGCATTAAACAGTGCGCTGCCAGGATCCGTGCAATGGCGGCTCCCACAACGGGAAATGGCAGCTCCCTCGCGCGGCTGCCTCCCCACTGGACTACGCCCTCTTGTGTTATAATCTCTTTGGTACTGACTAACGTACGTACGTACGTGGCGCTTGCATGCTAGGGTAGATGCGTTACATATACGCTCAGCATACACTCCTCACAGATCGTGCGATCGAGTAGTACGCTTTTGCTCTCTGCCTGCGCCGCCATCTAGCTCTTTGCGTGCAGCGCGCAGACAAGAGCCAATCACGTTTCAAAGAAGTGTTGACAAGACGGTTCTAGCTAAAGCGTAAAAACGATTGACTCGATTGTAGTCAAATTTGCTTGAACGTTGATAGAATTCTAGTCAAAATAACTAGAATTTAGTTGAAAAAATATGAACCAAAAATCTAGTCACAAAATGACTAGATATTTTTAAGAGTGTAGCCCCACCGTTGGTACGGGACTATCCTTAGCCCACTTTCTGTTTACACTCGTTTTTGCCAAAGTGGGCTAGCCCCACCGATAGTACGGTACTATCTGGCCCTGCAAAATAGCAGGGGTTAGCACCGCAATTGCGGTGCTAGCACCGCAATTGCGGTGCCAAGCAAGTGAGTGTAAACAGAACGAAAAAATAATCCTGGGCTAAGCGACGGAGACGAAGCGCGACCCTCACTGACCAATCAGAAACGAGGTAATCAAGTGCTGCCGGTGCGTGCGTGTACTTGTACAGTACACAGCGTAATTATGAATATTCATGTGGTTTGGAAAGTCCGGGGCTAAGAAATACGAGTGTAAAAAGGTCAGTTTTCTCCTTAGCCCCGGACAAGAGATAGTACGGGACTAATTGGCGAGTGTAAAAAGCTGAAAAAATTGGTACGGGACTAACGATAGTCCTGGGTCAGAGAAAGTCCGGGGTTAAGAAACACAAGTGTAAAAAGCCCTTAACCGGCTCATGCGTAGAAACACCCCCCCCCCCCCACACACACACACACACACACACCTTTGTTATGACTGTTGCACTAGCAAAATTTAGAGAGTCACTGGTGAAACGTTACCGTCACCCTTTGACGGCATGAAGCAAAAGTTTGTACCACAAATACATTACTGCTTCAGAGTAGAGAAAAGTTTATCCTCCCCACCCCATCCCATCCAATATCTACGTCTCCAACCTATTTAGATGATACTTTTCTTACTATATAATACTTCAACACAATGATTTGCTTTATGAGATTATGTCAGAAAATAAAACGATTAAGTTTGTATAATCATTTTGTATTGTAAGTTTGTTAATATCGTCCATTACCTTATCATTCATATACTTGATTGATCATTGAGATCGTCGATGTGCTATTATAATCATTGTTCTCATTACTAAGATTGTCGCTGAACACAATATTAATCAAAGCCTCACAAAGCTGACAAAAAAAGAGAAAATGATTAAATTGTTATGTTAGAAACTATTGAAAAATAATGATTAATATTCTGATAAGGGAGCTACAAACAAGTGCCTGCATCAACTTGTAACATTGTAATATTAGTCTTGTTGTACTGTGAATGATTACTATCTACGGTATAATGATTTTGTTTAATGACATAGTATTATTATTACGTTTTGAGTGATCCACGTATTACACACCATACTTTTTAGTGCATCACTCTTTTTTATCTTTTTCCTTCAAACTTTCAAAGCATGCATTGATGTTCTTAGTTATTCTGTTTCGTTTTACATATTCGTCTTATTATATAGTTTACGATTCACATTGCGTTATGAATTTTCTTTTTCAAACTGATCAAAAAAATAATAACGTGATGGTGTTAGGCATACTTTGTATTTGGATGTACTTTTTGTGGGATGTCGGATGGAAAATAAATGAAACTGAATTAATCTGAACTGAAAAGTAATGTAAAAGAACTTTCATGAAATCTCATTCAAATTGTAAGGTGGAGAAAGAGAGGATATTCGCCTTTTATTATCGAAGTGAAGCTCAATGAAAGAAAGTTCGTGGGAAATTTGGGTGACAATTATGATGACTTCAATCTTTTCTTCCGAAGAGGAAACCAGTTTGGCACACAGCCGACAAGTACTTACTCCAGGACGTGCAGGATGTGATGACACCATTATATACATGATTGTCCATGTCGTAGCCCAGGGTTATATCTCGTGACAATAGATAGCAGAGGAGGATGGACGTTTAGCTTCATTACCACGATAAAAACAAGGTCATTCATGCTTTTAATTTTCTATTCTCCTCTGAGCTTTGTAATAATCAGTTTCCTACTTCATTTCCTCTATCAGTGTACTTCAACCTATGATGATTTTTCTTGCTGCTATCGTAACCGATAACGAGCGGTATCCAAGCCACAGTTGTGACGAGAGAAATCAATGAAAAAGGACCAGAATATAAGATCAGTTGCAGTAAGTCGTTGTGATGCCACGGCTCCTGACTCTTGAAGCCGCTTTAATCGCCCTTTGCAGATGATAAAAAACTTAAGTAATTCAAAATAACTCTAAAATGTGAGTTAGGGATGGGACCAATGAAAGTTAAGTAATTGTTGATCAGTATAGTCATTGGTAATTATTGTTAAGTATGCCAAATGTGAACAATAATAGTATAGTTATTTCTAAAATAAACCTTGTACAGTCATGGTTAATATTGAGAAAATTAGTGATATCTCTTTATAATATGTGGCTTTATTCCGAAATGCTTATGTGGTTGGATGTTTTGTGATTACTTACTTTACTATACCAAGCTGTATATGCATCAAATAATTATGACAACTCGAACAGATTGTAATCACTGCTAAGGTGGTGAACAGTGGCTTTCATCCCCTCCTGTGCTTTGAGTATCGACTGGTTCAGAAAACCCTGTAGCATTTTACACATTGTCAAACGCCTTCGTCACCGGAAGGGGTAAGTAATAAAGTGATCTGTGGGTTTCGTTAGCCCGCTATAAACAGTAAAAGTTTTTATTCAGTATGACCATGTTCGTCCGGATGTCGTTTTGGGTATCTGTTTAATGCCATAAGATAATGATAACGTTAACCATGATAACTATCATTCGTCTTGCTAAACCTTATACTTCCGTGAAGATACCCGAAAGGTTGCATATCCGAAAAAAAAAAGTTAATTCATTTGACTCCAAGAACTTACAGATGGACCTAGTGGTCACGTAATTGACTCTTAACCATACCTATACCCTCTGAGTGCCACAATAATTTCTTGTCCATAAAACGTGTGTATGAAATTGATTTTATGCACATTGACTCATTGACAAAAAAGGGTTTGATATGCGTAAAGTCTGCGATGGGCATTATCATTCTTTTCATATATCACCGAGTGATAATTATTAAAGAAAAGACAGACAAACAAAACAACGCATCTTCATGAAAGTTTTGTGAAAAGTACTACATAAGTGTTTTTAAAACAAACACAAACAAACAGTGGTAATGGCCATAACGAAATATGAAAATAAGATATATGATATATAGTTGATTATTTCATCAACTATCTTGATTTATACATTACAGTTGTTCTTTTTAATAAAGCTATTACAACTGATATTCCTTACCAGCGATATTGCTCAGTAGTCTAACACAATCATTATGATTTGATGCGAGAGATTTATTCTTTTCTGCTTATTTCTATTTCAAGTAAAGATGAGTTCATTGAAGATGTTTGTAAAGGGCAAGGCAAAAGCGAGACTTTGTCCGAGAACATTATTACATTGTCACCATCTCCAATTCATAAGTAGTAACTTGCTTCCAATATCACTGTCAACCATGCACGTGAAATATTAAAACCGCATAACGTTAACTTATTATCGATTTTGCTGGTGAAACTCAGACTACTAATTTGAGAGTTCTTTTATTTCTTTTTTTACTCTAGTCATCAAGTTTAACGTAAGCATGTGTGTTACTGCTTAATGAAGAAGAAAAACAAGAATAATAATGCAAGGAGCATTATTCGAGTACTTTCCCAGCGGGAGTGTCCTGCTCCTCGATGTAACTGTTCAAAAAAGGAGGAAAACAAAACAAAACAAAACAAAACAGTCGCGGAAATATGTGTATCATGCAATTATCTCTGACCTTTCAGGGTCACCAGATGATTATATTCAAATTGATCTTTCCCTCGTAGTATACAGGCTTTATCAGCATGTAAACTTATCTTTGTTATTGAAACAAACCACAATATGCTGCACACACCACGACACACCTACCCAACGCCCCTCGAACGTAGGTCATATCTTACAGAATGAGCTGTACTGCGCATGCGCCATTATTGAGAGGACTGGACAGCAAGTGTCCCTTATCATACTATTCATAGTTCATTTGTTTTACATCAACGTGAGATGCAAGAATAGGTATCAAAGTGGAGAGAGAGAGAGGGAGAGATGATAGAAAAGGAGACCGAAGAGAACAAACGTGGAAAGTAAGAGAAGGAAGAAAGAAGAAAAGAAGGAGAAACCAAAGAAGGAGATGAAGATAGTGGAGGAGGGGAAGACGTAGAAAAGTAGAAGCAAGAACGAGAAAAAAAAAAGAATAGAAAAAGATAACGGAAAATAGAAAAATGAACAAGAAAAAGAAAGCAGAAATAATGAAAATAAATCAGGTGATGAAATGAAGGATGAAGAGTGGAAGATCGATAGATAGAGAGAGGAAACAAGGTGAAGAGAAAAAGTATCAAAGAGAACAAAAAGAAAATATGTATGTATAAATTAATGTTGGAAATTTATGAAAGAAGAGAGCGGATAATGAGAGAATGAAGTGTCAATAATAATGCATCCCGAGACAGCAGTATTTGAGATCTTGAGTTTCTAACATTATGACTCTTGATAGATGTTTTGACCTGAGTTTACTCGATCGAAATCTATTGCGAAAACGTAAATCGATAACTGCGATTTCACACCTACTTGTGCAGACCGCAGACGAACTTTTGCACCCTATTCATCGCGGTTTCCATTTCGTAAAAGAAAAACCTACGAAAGGAACAAGGAAGGAATCGGAAAGCAAATCTAGACGATATTCACAATAGCTCTTTAGGCCGACACGGCGCGGCGTCGCTACAACCACGTTGTCATAATCATCTGCGGGTACTTTGGACTGGATAGGAGCAAATCCCGACAGAACCGGTTTGGTTACAGCTGATACGACGAGCTGTCATTAATTACCTGTTGAGTACGTGTACTTGACAAGATAAGGGACTGCACGCAGAGTCACGTTGGAAAACTTAGCCTTTATTGCATAATCACTCTGTGATAGGCCCACTCATATTTCTCAGGTATTCGCGATAAACAGGTCCTTGTGAGCTTAAACATTGTGATCGTTCGCGTTGAAGGTGGATTGAATTCTTTCACATTAATAGTCATCTTATCTTGAGATGTGTGTCAAGGTGCGTTCAATGTTGATCATCTAAATCTGGAATGTAAATAACGCACAAGACGAAATTTATATTTGAATGTCAATGCTAGTGAGGGGATTTATGTGGTTGTTTTCGACGAAACAACAAATAGGCCTAAAATTTATTGGCGCAATATTCCATGTCGACGTGATCCTTTCCAACACACCTCACACATGTCATGCATGTGACATATTTGTCACAACATCATGAAAAGCAAACATGCTTCTCCTAAAACCGTTTTAACTACCCTTGTATTGACAAAGCCAAAAAAAAAAATGTTTATCACAGAAATCGAAACCATAATTATTGAGCCTTTTAGCGTCCTACACAATTTATGCCATCCTTTAGAAAAATAATGTACATGGAGTTTGATGCTGATAATCTCTTGTATCCTCAAACTGCCAAGTGGCAGTGAAAGGAGTGGGCATTATTTGTTTTATATTTTTATGCCACCATGGTGATCCAGAGCGAACTGGCTTCTATCTTCATTTCTTCGTCATTCTTCATTTCTGTATTAGTTGTTTTCGATGTTTACTGCATTACTCTGTAATGTGGTCCGTTATTGTCCATTGTCTTTGAATTGAATCCTTTGAAACTGAAACCAAGGCGACGCTGTAGCCTCTGAACAAGGCGCTTGCTTTACACATCGCCAAGATGGATTTACATGCAGTTTTCGAGCACACTACGATTTATTGTCCTCGCTGACGAAGGTTTAGGGTCATTTGAGATATCATACCCTGCTTCTATGCCCCTTTGCTCGACGCCTTATTCGTGCTTCAGCTATTCTTATTCATTTTTTTTTTGGGGGGGGGGGTGATATTATCCAATGTACCCGTTGCAGACATTTCTTTCCTCGATGGTGCATTTGGGATGACATGCTAGGCCTATACGTACATTAAATGAGCATATCTGATACACTGACGTTTTTGTTTGAATCTTTCAGTAGTCTTTTATAACGACTTTAGAATGCTTTAAAAGTATCCTGCCCCTCCCCCCTTAAAAAAAAAATGAGTGCGTCTTTTAAAGTCTTATCCCTCGAAAGAAAGTTGGTTTGTTCTGGCATATGTACTGCATTGAAATCAGATGTTGAATGATGCAAAACAAACAAAGAAAAATATGAAACCTAGAGAGAGAGAGAGAGTAAGAAATTTAAAAACATCTTTTATAAACGGTATAGATCTGTAAAATTATTGTAACGCTTGAATAAGGAGCATGCATGGCTGTGAACGTATGTCGTTTTATAGTTCTCTTGATCCATTCAGTTATCAATGAATCAGACATTATTCGATGGTGTCAAATGAGAAATTTAGACACAGTGACAAAAATCCTCTTGGAAAAAAAAAAGAGGAAGAAAAATAAAACAACGAATACTGCGACTTATGCTCTAGAAACCAAAGAGAATCGATAATCAATTTTACGAGTACGCAATGCCTCTTTCGGTCTACAGGTCTATATCATCTGGTTGGGCTTGGTAAAGCTGCCTGCCATTCTTTAACGTAGACTACGGTGACCAAAGTCCACCCACTAGTTATCCACGAGTTGATCGCCTATTGTCACGTTATCTCACACATTGATGATGTCACCTACGTGCTTTTCGATCCTAACTACATGCCCTGATCTTGATGATCGAACATGGAATTCCCCTTTACCATATCGGGAGGATTATTTTCTCCGAAGATTTTGCGGAACCTTGAGTAATAATACACATTCCAAGACTAAAGTGAAAGAGCACGAGGGTGGACTCGGATGGAACCGGTTTGGTTCGTACCTTGACTTGCCGCAGCTCGCCGCCTGAGCGTGGGGTGAAGATTATGAGTTGCCTTGCGGAATCACCGACTAGCTGCAACTGTAGGCTCACCCTTTCTCTCAGTCTCATTCACAAAATATGTGAACTCGTCAGAAGCATGACACATTATTTCGGCATTGATTTATTCACAATGAAAAGATATCTCAAGTCAAAACGCAAGAATTGATATTCGTCTGGCGCAATACATACCTGAAGCATTCGTCATATACAGGGAAACTGTGGCGGATGACTTTTGGACTAGGTACTACATTGTGTTCTAATCTTTCGTTTTATAATTGACATAATCTATACATGTCATATAGTTCACACATAATTGGTATCTATAACATTAAATACAGTGTATATGTAAACTAACAATACAAAGCGTTGCAGATCAATGAAATACACTGTACTGCCACTTTGTGGTTAGAGGGAGGAAAAGACGACTTTCTCATAAGTACAATTCCTGTATTTTCATGCGGAAAAAAAATCAACTAGTAATCAAATTAAAATTTTCAGGTATGAAGACAACGAGTAGAATCCAAACAGAATACGAAACTAAAAATGTGCTAGAGTACGGTATTTTATTTGGAATGGAGGAATCATTTTGTCTGGTAATTAAATTTGTCAGATCGGAAATCCGAGCTTTCATAGTTCATGGCCGAAAGTTTACAACACCAGTCAATACCACTGCAGTAACTGAGTTGCGTGATCTCGCATTCTAGTAGTGTCTCTATAATACTGCGTAAAATTCTGCAATGTTCCCGTTCGAAGATACCTATTAAGATACCCCTGCGCTAAATCTTCAACATGCTAACAATTCTGGGATGTTCTCATTCGTAGATATCTTGATGACAGATTACTACTAATTTTCAAATCTCCTGCCAGCTTGAGTATTTTCTCATTCAACTTCACATCATCATTTGACGCTATATCAGTGGGAAAAGTTCGCCAGAGGTCTTGACATTATATATTTTTTTTCTTTTTTAAACAGCTGGCGAACATTTAGCATACCTTTATATATCGATTGCATTACCCAGTGGTTTATCGATTAATTTATTTTTTTTATTTTTTATTTCTTTCTAGTATGAAAGCTTAATGAAGATTATACAAGTATAGAAGGAATCAGCCAATATATCTTATAAAACTGTGAACGGGTTTAAGCAACTGACTACTAGTAAATCAAAAGAAGAGAGAGGAAAAAAGGAGAGCGAAGAATGATTTTAAAATATAGCACAAAATCTTAATGAAATAGGCAGGCAAGTCATACAAACATGTAGTCTAATCACTAAAGAAATGTAAACCATCACCTCTGAGAGTTTCATGTGTCCTGTGAAACATTTCTTGGGATATTGAAATCTCACAGCGAAAGGGTTATGCAAGGTAAAGATTACATCATCGAACATTAGCCACTTAAATTAGGGATATTCTGTTTCTTAGTAGCATGATGGGTGTTACATCCCCTGTTTCTTTCTGTTTTTCTTTTCTTGATGTATTATGGTATTGTATTGGGGAAAAAAAACAACACAATTACATATCTTCAGCGATTGAGAATAGAATTGAACTTCTGAAAAGATATTTCCCTTTATCACCTTCCCGTTTCCCAGCATCAACATTTATAGGATGATCTATAACACATTGATAAAACATGCATGCAACATTTCTGTTTCTACAAGTCAAGCTCTTATTGCAGGGTCATGACGAAATTTTCACGGCATCACACACTACACAATCTACAACGGAAATCTGTTAGCTATGGGTGTAATAGCAAACATCAAGTGTCACGGAGTTACCTTGGACGAACTGGTGACGAAACTTTACTGGTCATTGTGAAGAACGATGAAGGTACGTATTGCACCATGTTTGTCGCATTAGAGGAGACCTGATCCAGATGATTTTTAGACTTTTGCATCTGAACATCTATAAATTGGTTACGCTGGGTACCGAGATTCAGACTTTATGATGACTGGGATGAGGAATAAGAATGTTTTCAAAATTTATAGCAAATCATGCTGAATGAGGATGATAACATACATTGCAGCAGCTTCATCATATGAATGTATGAGTTGGGGCTCAAGGAAGCAGAACAGAAGAAAAAGCATGTATAAATTCTACACAGATGAACTTGTTTTGCAAGTGGCATTGTCATGTAATGACGTTGCTACCATAAATTACTAGAATATGTGAGCCTCCTGTATGTTATCATCCTTGTTCACTGGATTTCAGTTTGGGTTTAACAATATATTGGTTTATTTGCTTAAGGACGAAAGCAAAGTCCTGAAATCTTTACATGGCATTATCTATTTATGACCTACATGATGTGAAATTATAAAACTGTCCCTTGAAGCGACGCAAGTGAAAATCAACAGTTTAATGATTACTTCACTCTGTTCTGTTAATTTCTGTTATTGTGTCGGTATTACAGTTATCAAGAAGCATTCTCTCATGGGTGATGTTCGCTATTCCGAAACTTCGTTAATTTGAAAATAAAAGATGAGATTCGTTATTATGAAAAGATGAATTTGAACTTCCTATACCTACATGTACGTTAATCCGAAATTGGAAATAAGTTTCGTTAATCCGAAAATGAAGCAAGGCGCGTTATTCGGAAGGATCGTTATACGACACGGATAAATTCCTATACCTAAATGGTCGTTAATCCCAAGTCGGAATAAGGTTCGTTAATCAGAAAATGAAATAAGAATGGTCAATCCGAAAATGAAAAGAAGGTGAGCACTATCAAACCTTTGGAAACACGACCCTTACTTCGTTTTCTGATTCAAGAATCTTCGGAATAACGAACTTTCGGAATAACGAACCTTATTTCATTTTCAGATTGACGAACTTTCTTGTATACTGACGAACTTTATGAGATATTCATTTTCGGATTTAAAGGGCCTTCTGAACAACGAATTTTAGGTATTACATAACTGTAACGTCCCCCATTACCAAGAGACATGTCTAGGAGGCTTGCTCGCTGAATAAGGAGACAAAACATGATAATCTATTGTGGAACGTGAGCTTGAGCTTTTCACTGGCTGATGGTCTCAAAAGCGGCTAGTATAAATGGTAGATAGGGGGGGGGGGGGGCTGATGTCTCATCGGCATCTCTTTCATGGAAATTATACGCGCAACTGTTGATAGCCCTCGACCGGGTATCTGTAATCGTCCTACAAAAAAATGGCACTTGGTGATATTGATTATACAGGCCGGGGGTTATACGTCCAGGGCGTAATAGTCCCTGGGGCTCATAATTGATCCAAAAACTGTGCCAAACCTATGTCCTTAGCATACAGAAGCATGACTCCTAGTGATGTAAGAGACGTACCTTTTCAAGGACACGGCGTTATCTGTGCCATAATTATGTCATAAAGAGAAACTCTTTGACATCTCATCGGCTATTCTCTGGATCACTCCCACACCAAAGGTCATTTTCAGCTTTTCCCGGCCTCTGCGACTCGCCCAAAGTTTGAGACCGGAACGTCTAGTGTAGGACGAAGAGAGGCCGGGTCCCGTCAAGGCTTCTGCGTATGAATACCATATGAAACAAGTTTTTACTTCTTATTATTTTATTTCCATCTTTTTTTTCCATTTGTTGTCACCTGCTAGCTGTTATCATTGAAAACCTGACATTGGTCAGTCGGTATACGACCTTTGGATACCACAAACAAGCAGAAAAAGGAAGGAAAGAAATACGACAGTCATCAAGATATTAGATAGATAGAAATGGACACAGATCATCAATCCCTCTTTTTACCACATTTCATTCATCATGGAACAATGACGAATATGTGCGGGAATTTCGACAACTACTGATGGCATAATTACTACAATCATATCAATATACAATACAATAATTTTTTTTTTGTTTGAGTTATTGAGTGGTTAGCACTTGCAGGTATTAGTAGTTGATGGGTCACTGTCAGAGAATTCCAGGGCTCAATTACAGCCAGATGATTATACATCCTTGAGTGAAAATTACACAGAATACTTGATCAACATTATTACCCTCCGCCCCTCCCCCTCCCCCCCCCCCCCCCCAGCTCCTTTTACCCAGGAAAGTGCAAGGTGTATAATTCTTAACCTACTCTATATCCTAGCACCATTTGGGTATGAATAATCGCAAAATTATCCGAAGGTTACCTATAGGGAGAAAGAAGATATAGTGATGTTGGTGACGATGATGATGATGATGATGATGATGGTGATGATGATGATGATGACGATGATGACGATGACGACGACGACGATGATGATGATGATAGAGATGATGATGATGATGTGGTGATGATGAAAAGGATGATGCTGATGATGATGATGATGATGATTCGGACGATGATGGCTGTAATGATGATGATGACGATGCTTATTACGCTGACGATGATGACTACATCAATCAGCAACATTATTAGTTATATTCTTGTCATCATGATTAATAATTACTACCCTCACGCACTATTCCACTGAAGGGTCGAACGAACTGAATCAAAACATGGACATCCTAATCATTGTCGAAGATAAAGCCTAGATAGAGTACAGCCTATATTGTACTTTGGTCGAGAAAATTTATGTAAAAGAACTTCTCACCTGCAGCTGTCCGAGGTGTAATCATAAATCACCAGACATAAGTATCACGCTACAGTGTTGACTCTCAACTGAGGGTAATCAACAAACAGACTGGCGTTAATTATAGCATCAGCTCTCAGAGTCACATGAATGTCAAGGTGGCGTTCCCTTTTCAAAATATTTGGATATCGACTGGGTTGACGTGAGTTGTTACCTGCAACAGCTGATTATGAAACGGTGATAAAATGCTCCCGTTTGGACAACACTATATTATCATTTCAGATTTTGGTGTGTCGCAAATATATTTTGTTTGACTTGCAGTAAACATTTATTATGTTTTCGTGAAACATGCTTCGTTCACTTGCCCTTACCTAAACACTCATCCAAACTAAGAATATAAAGCAAGGATATGAAATACAAAGAAGTCATATCGGTATTTCATAACCATAAATGTAACGCTTCTTTGCTTGTTTGTCTTTATGATATTTTGTCATAGTTCGAATCTTAGTGGAAACAAGACTATTTACAAAAAAAAAGTGTGTTTATTATTTTTCAAAATATAAAATGACATCGTCATTAAGACCAGCAGACCGTTTCTCAGTACAGTATGCACTTATTGCATGTCACGACTATTCACTTGATCTACAGTTCAGAAAACAAAATGAAATGCGAGCATCTCATTTGCTAGCAACTTCATATGAGTAACTAACAATGCTGGCAGACCTTTCTACATTACGACGAAGTCCTGGTCATCAATTTAGGTGGGAAACACCTGGCAAATATTACAAAAGTACTCGATGTTCATTGCGTGACATGTGAATATTCTTCTTCTTTGCTGGCAAGGTTAAATTTGAATTGACTATTTAGTTTCGGTGCAAAATACCCAAAGAAATCTCAAAATTTCTCTGCTTTCTTCTTCCTCTTCCTCTTTATCATTTCTTTTCCTCTCTTTTTCTCTACGACCCCATGCACAATTAATTTAGTGTTTCTGCATGCATTTTATTAGGGGAACTGTGAGATATGCTCTAGGTACTGGCATAGGCCTATGCGGGCCATCTGCGGGGATCTTCGGGTAGCAAGGCTTGCCCGGGTGTGTGTGACAAGGTCTCTTTAGCCCAATGCCCACGAAATCAGTCATTTCCTAACGAAATAGGCCATACGCCACTTGGCGCCCCATAGAGCTCGCACCAGCTCGCCACCAGCTCGCAGGCTCAGGTCGCATAGTGGGCATTGGGCTTTACAAACGAATTTTAAATGTCAAGGCTTTTCTGAATTACCATGTAGGCCCTATCATCCTCATATTTTGCACATTGTTAGGTAACTACGCTGCTCAGGTGACGAGGAACTTTGTAAGCGTATTACAGGTGGCTATCTCGGTATGTTCTATATTGTATTCTCTTTGTTTGTGTGTTTTTCTTGCTTTATTTCTTTCCATCTTTTGGGTCTGTTCTCCTCAATGTCCCGTACATTCCTTCCGACGTTTTCCTTGTTTTGTTGTTTGTTGACTAAGACCTTAACCTTTTCGTCTAGGAACCTGTACAATACAAGATTTGCTCTCAATAGGTTCCTAGCATTTCATGTTTGTAATAAAAGCACATTTTCTCCTGAAAACGACGTTATGTCTTGTATCATGTTCTTTCGATTGCATCATTGCATTTGTCCTTGAGATGTGGAACAATAAAATCGAGTCAAATAAAGAATGTTCAAACTACCTGACGTTGCAGAAAAGCACTCAGGCTGTTTGCAGCACCGCGCGCGACACTGACCGACAAATCATGAACAAAACTTTTAACGAATGGTTCATGTAAACCATCTGTTCTCTATAATACTTTAAAGGGATGGTACAGTATTGGTGGAGACGAGAATTGGGCTTTTAACATTTTGTGAGATACCAAGACAACACTTATGATATTGTACAGAGCATACCATTTTAAGAGGAATTTAAGGTTTATTTGATGAAAATCGGGTCTGGAATGACTGAAACATCCAAAAACAAAGTAAAACAAAGCGATCGTCATAAAGTGTGGGTCTCACACTTTCCTTGAATCTCACTTTTTTTTTTGGATATCTTAGCCATTTCAAAACCAATTTTCATCAAATAAAGGTTGAATTCCTCCTAGAATTACATGCTCTTTCATATTTCATAAGTGGTTTCTCAATATCTCACCAAAAAATGTGAGAAACCTGAAATTAGGTCTCAACCAAAACTGTACGATCCCTTTACTTTAACAAGGCGTACACCTGAAATAAGGTGAAATCTCTGCTTGTTTTGTTTTGTCTGGCTTTACAGCCTGTGGTTGGTGAATCGGAAACGAATCAGCAATTTCTCACTTTACCGCATCGCAACAACCGTTGACCTAAAGTATATCAACTCATAAAGACTGAAACCAAAGGACAGATAGTGAAAGGGAATTGAACAACAAGGAAATACTATAAAAAGAAGGACAGGAAACCGAATGAAAACATCGATATTCAGCGGCACTGAAATTTGTCTTTAGTGTAAAGTAAGTTTCGGATCGTGATGGGTCTGGGCCAATAGTCTGATAGCTAAAAGAAGGGAACATTGTTATACTATTTCAGTGGTTTTTATACGGCAAAACAAAGAGTGTACATTGAAGAATGACGCCAGGGCGAGACAAGCGACTTCCGAGAGTTGAATTTGTGAGTCAAGAATATTGTGGCCCGACCGTGCACCCAGCAGGAAATGTATCACCGAAATAAACATATTAAAGTGCAATTCCGTACATTTTTATTTTTTTTTCGAATTTTTGCCTGTTAGTTAAAATGGAACATAGAATATGAGTTGATTAAAATATTTTGAATATTTACAAAATCTCACTAAGTATAGGGGGATTGTCACAACCGCATTTTACGAATAAGACCTGAAGATATCATTAACATACAACTCTATTATTTGAACACACTTTCAATTATTTTCTTATCAAAAGAGTTTATACAGTCATATTTTTCTTCGATAATGTAGTTAGTACATTTTAGTCCATTGTAAGATTTATCACGCCGAACATAAATCATGCTTGCGAAGATTACAAGTTTTTCATTTTGATTTTTAGTCAAAAATCATGTTCGATGAAGAGTTACTAGAAGGTCATTGGAAGACTGGTGAAGCCATGAGCGTTACCTAATTTACGAAAAACGTGAATGTCAGTAAGATAATGTTTCGGGAAGCATGTGAAACTTGAAACTGCCACAACTCTCCTACTTCTGGACAGACTTTGATAAAACATCGAAAAGTTTATTTGTCTAATGTGGTTTATTGTATGTGGGGGAAATTTATAAAGAAGCATAGCCCTGAATTGTATTTTGAATGGTCAACTTTGCTGTTTGCATTGTACCCAGTAATTCATCGAAATAAAAGTAAGATAAGAACTGCCAATAAGTGAAAAAATAAGTATTCTAAGTTTCATCTTTCTAATCTCCCTAATAAAGATTTAGTTTAATTTGCGGTCTCATTAATGTTGCCTTCACCAAGGGTAACATGAATTACAATGGGCATAATAAGGTATTCGTCTGTCAAAATGACTCATGGTGCTAAGAAAACAATCTTAGCTGTGTTATCAGAATGTTTTTGGAGACGTAAGAATAAGGATCAGGTACATTACAAAATTTTAAATTCAATAATGAAAACAACGCTAATTCAGTTTACATTGTCACCGAGACAAAGCTGGTAGCAATATCACATCAGTATCACTGTTTTATTATGATCTATAATTTCTTCCCTCATTAATTTCTTCCCTCCTCAATCAATGATCATCGATGTTGCGGGTAGCACTCTGAAAAAGAAAAACACAAGCAAAACAACCACTGAAAATGAGTCGGGTTTGTCGGAAGATGATAGACTCTGCTCTTATTAAGGTTAGACAGTTCCAGAAAAGTTTCCTGTCCGCCTGTGTTCATTGGTCCTGCATTTCCGCTCTGCTGACCGACCAGTAAAGGGTTCACTGGGTCGTGACAGCTATAACATGGCGAATTTGATGACATGCGTGCGTTGAAAAGAAAGAAGTTCGTTCTCGTAAAGAAACAATTAAGCATTGTTTTATAACTACTTGTGTGTCAAAGTTGAAACGAGAACAATTTTGCAGCTTGTTCAAACCCCCCTATCACCCGCTCAATATACACCATACTAAAAAATAGGACTTGGGGTTGAAATGTTATCGGTCCTTCGCCTATATAGTTTGATATGTATAGTAAATTAATAGTTACATAGTGTCAACCAAATACAGTTTTCACCTATATCAGGTGAGTGATACTTTATAGTAGACTAGAATCTGTCAATACAGTCATTTCGTAAAATATATAGTGTTGATGATCATCTATCTAAAAGTTGCTTTGACGTTCACTGAGACATATATATAATGTTTCGATAAAGATTTTATCCATACAAGACCTCTCCCTCCTCTTTTCTCTCTTTATCCATCTATCTATCTATCTATCTATCTATCTATCTATCTATCTATCTATCTATCTATCTGTCTGTCTCTCTATCTATCTATCTTTATATATATATATATAATTTTTTATATCTATTTATGCATTGATCTATTTATCTATAGATGCATGTTTATCATGATATCTCAACAATTTAGAAATATTTGGTGGTGTGAAAAGGGGTTAGATTAGCTGTTTGCCGCAATTCATTTTAAGCTGTAGATTTTTTCTTTATTATTTGAGTAAAGAAAGTAAAGAATTTCTTTATTGGAGTCATCCTGAGATATGCACTTAAAAAGTACCATATTCGCATGTGCGAGTGGAATATGAATTATTTGTATGTCCCTTTTTATTACATATGCATGATATATAAGCATGGTTATACTGAAATGATTATGAGTTTTGTTTGAGTGGAATGTTAATCGGATTCTCCCGCATACAGGTGATACAGGATGCAAAATGTTTGTCACAATCGCGGGAACTTACATTTGACTTTCTAATATGTGACTCTCTTTCTTTTTGAAGCGGAAAAGCACGTTTTCCTAACATGTTTCGCTTCGCCAACCGCCTACCTCTTCTAGCACATGCATCACAGATTCAGTGTATTTTGTCATCGTTGTTTAATTCCATGTTCTGTGTTTTCGTAGGTCTTCGACGGGAGAAAGACCAACAAGCTCCAAACTGCTTGCTGTTTCTACTTGACACAACATGACAGGCTCGCTGGTTTTCACATCAATACATAGATGAACAAAGCGCGGTTAGAATGATGAAGGCGAGTCTTGGAACCTCGTCAAGGAAAGGATCCGGTTGAAATCCACAGTGGCGTCATGTTCAGGACAGACAGAGCCCTATTTTTGGCGCCTTTTTGGGGTTTTCAACAAGTCACTTTGTCTTCGGGCTCAACACTGGTTGCTTTCGTGACAATAATTAACCCTTTCTGTACCAGGAACTTTGAACACAGTGCACAGCACTGTGGGGTTTTCCGTGTCAATCGACGATCAAAGCCCACAAAGGGTTAATGGATCCGCCCTCTCCCTTTCTCGTTCTGAACAAAGCTCATGATGCGCCTGTCTCAAAAGGTTGTTTTTATCCCTTGTCACGAACATGGGGCCCTAAAGGCATTATTTACCGTTTGCAGATGAAAGAAAAACCCAGCTTTAGTGCTTCAAAATAAAAGTATTGTTAAATATACAAAATGTGATCAATAGTAGGCCTATGTAATAAATTGTTTCTAGAATAAACCGTCCACAGTAATTTTTTTGGAGAAAAAATAGTGATATCTCCTTATATTACAGGCTATTTCGAAATCTTTAAATGGTACAATGTTTTGTGATACGACTGACCCACATAGACATATACATCTAATGTGAGAACTTGAACATTTTTTTGTTAAATCACTGCCCTACACTGTAAAAACATCGGTGTTAGATTTAACACCACGGGTGTTAAATCTAACACCGATCAAACTTCAATAAAGGACCACACCCACAGGTGTTGAAAATGCACTGTGATGGTGTTGAAAAGTGTTCACCTGACACTTCGTGGTGTTAATTTGACACTGTACCTGGTGTTATTTTGACACTGTACTGGTGTTAATTAAAAAAAGATAACACATGAATTATTGAATATATTGAATTGGTTTAAATCAAACAAGTTATCTTTGAATGTTAATAAGACAAATTTCGTTTATTTTAGAAAACCCTACTCACAGGATCTTAATGTCAACATATCAATTGATGGGTTTTCTCTTTGCGAGAAACAGGTTATTAGATTTTTAGGCATTACAATCGATTCTCATTTAACATGGAACGAACATATATCCTGTTTACAAAGGACCCTATCAAGAAATATTGGTGTACTCTGGAAGTTGAAAGATCTTTTATCAGAACGATCCCTGATTATTTTATATAATTCTTTAATTTTGCCTCATATATTGTATTCAAATATTGTATGGGGAAATTGTAGTATTACTAAACTGAATTCATTGTATTTACTCCAAAAGCGTGCTATTCGTATTATTACTAATTCCACATATTTATCTCATACAGATCCTTTATTTCATCGTTTGCATACTTTGAAGCTTCAGGACATCCACATTTTACAAACAGGTATATTTATGTACAAGTATGCAACAAATCAACTTCCCTCTTTATTTCATAATATTTTTCACTTAAATTCGAATATACACACATATCCAACTCGCCGTTCGACAGATTTTCACCTTGTAAACCCCAAAACTGTTTTAGCTCAGAAATCAATTAGACATTACGGCCCCGATGTCTGGAATAACCTACCTGATCAATTAAAGCAGTGTACTTCACTGTTTTCCTTTAAAGCTCATTTAAAAAAGTATTTATTATTGAAATATGTCTCCAGTTAGTAGTTTTTGATCAATGTACTTTTTCTTCTTTTTTTCTGAATTCTCAGTAAGCCCTGATCCATGCAAAGTGTTTTTTTTTTCATTCCCTCCCGTTCCTTTCCTTTCTTTGATAATGATATTGCATACATTCATTAAAGCGTATACCTTACCCCCAAAATAGGCATGCTACAGCCTTTATTCTCTCTTGCACTGTCACCTGCACACACGACGCACTGTCACTCGCACACACCTACACTTTTATTGTCTACTATACCATGCAGCAGTCAATGGTGCTGCGTGCTGTTTTTTTTTTCTTGTTCTAAAGCGCAAAGTCACTATTTTTCTTTTCTGTTTTTTTTCTGTAGCAAAATGTGTTTTGTGTATTAAGATTAAGAGTTTTATGAGTACATATATAATTGGTGTTGTATTACATTGGTATCACATATTCAGATAGGGCCTCATCCACGTCAAGCTCTGCTTATGATGACGGTCCCCTGTATTGATTTCTCCTTTGTTATTAGATACAGTAAGCCTTAATATGTTATTTTGATTCATAATTATGCCACTTCAGACTGAATGTTGTTACGCAAATGATTTTTTTTTTGTATTGATTTGTATGTATCTGTATCATTTTGTTTTCATTTGCAATTGTATTTGGAGAAAGAAAATGCAGAAATAAACCAAACAAACAAACAAACAAACATGGTGTTGATTTGATATTTGTTGGTGCTAATATCAATGGTTTAACACCCGTCCAGCTTCAATAAGAGACCACACCAGCTGGTGTTACTGTGGTGTAAATTTATTTTCACATTTTTTCAAAAATCTAGTATTTTAATGTAAAATTCTTGATCGTCTTGTTTAAATTAAAAATCAACAAGAAGTGCAGTTACTAAGAAACTCTTCAAAAAACAGTATAAAATTTGGAAATGACACCCGGAGGTGTTAATTTAACACCAGAAATGAGCACCGAAAATTTAACACCAGCTCGGTGTTCACTATTCAACACCGGACTTTTTGCAGTGTAAATACGGTAAACAATACCTTTAACGAAGCTTTAAAATGCCGCCTTCAAACAAGTGCTTAATGCTTTCATATTCCATATTTTCATGCATTTTCTGTATCATTTTTTTTTTTGTCAAGAGAATGAGAGAAGAACAAATGTCTGTTTTATCAGTAAGTCACATAGGCCTGCTGGGCATGGTTTGGAGTCGTTATGAAATCTAAACTTTTTAACTCTGCGCCATAACGCGAACTTTCTCCCTACAGACATAACACAGGCACCGACCTAAAAAGTACAGTTACCTTTGATAACCGCATGTGTTTGTAGAATTAAAAGAAACAAAAAAAAAAAAAAAGGCTGCGCACACCCCTTCATTGACAGGTTAGCTTGACCCTCACCTTTTATGGGTTTTATTTCCTCGTCTTAACCTTCTGGCTCTCACTGAGGCCTCCCCCTAACTGCCAACTGAATGATTCGCTTTCGGTTATAATGTCAGTTTTCTTTTAAAGAGCGCCGCCACAGAGTCATCGTGAAGAAGGTTTCTCGACAAGAAAAGGGGAAGTCATGCGTTGTCTTGAGGCACAATATGAAGGAATCGTTGAATGGACATTAGAAAAAAAAATCAATGTAATAATGTAAGCATGTTATCATCACGGGTGTACACTAACTGTCTCTTTTGTCATAGGCATTGTAAGTGTTTCTCGTTGTCTTTTTTTTAACGCAGCAACCTTCATGTGTTGTTTGCATTAACTAGATTTGTGATGGAGGTTATTATCTGGGCAACATGTCAATTGTATCACAATTTTATGCACTGGGCAATGCCATTTGTTTACCGCATTGAACATCCGGGAAGGTTTCCTAGCGATTCGATCGACGCTTCTCCAATGCCATTTTCGATATAAATAAAACCAACTTCTTGTATACAGTCAAGTACAAAGGCCCGGGTGATAATAAGGCCAAATTTATGTTTCGTTCTTAGTTTTCTGTATCTGGTTTGTGCTGGCTTGATATGGATGAAAGCTAAAAGTAGTTTGTCTCTGCTTTTGCTATTGTTTTCTATTGCTATTATACAAATACTTTAGTTATTGATAAAAGAACAGTCATTCGAGCGACGCGTCTCATAATTTTCCTCACTTTCTGTCAAAGCTGAAATTACAATTACATTTTTTTGTCATAGTGACATGAGTGATAAGCATCTATTTTTATATATACTATGAAACAATTTTATAAATATTATATGTCTTTATGGAAATCTTATTACGATTCTTATCATCCATGATATTGTTTAATCATTTTCTTTGTTTCTTCTTTTTTAAGATGTTCTTTGATCTCACTAGATAATGGCAACATTTCGGAAAGCAACCTCACAGGAATAGCATAAGAAAACATTATGGAACGTATGATATTATAATCCAAGTCAACATAAGAGCTATAGCATGAACGAACGATCAACTGAAGACAAATACAGTTCCATTGTCTAGGGGTAAAGAGCAAGCAAACAAAATAATGAGTAGTGCTTCTTTATGATTATAGCTGAAAAAAAATGTGGTGACATTATGACCAGGACAAAAGAAAATAGCAAGAAGGATTTTTATTCTCTCAACAACATTAACTAACAGGATCAAATCAGGGAGGTGGAACCCCACCTCCTTGATCAAATAGTGTCATCTCGGAGGACATTATAGACAGCGGTGAAATGTCGTCATGAAATCCTATGTTTAGAGCGTTTGCAAAACAAGAAGGAGAGACTGAGGGGTGCTTGGGGCTGAGAGGGTGAGAAAAAAAGTGTTTACAAACATGCATCTTTGTTACGTCATGCAGGTATAGGCCTACTTGCTAAGAGGTTGATCTCGCAAAAGGAATCCTGCATTTTTTTTTTTTTTTTTTTGCAGTTTGTCTGTGTCCTTGCACTCTTGACCAGTTCGGCCAGTGTACTCAACTCATTGTGTATTGTCTTCGCTGCCCTATCTTGACGCTTTGGCCACTTCCTCTTTTCTCCCTTTCTTCCACACTGATCATTTCATTATCACTCGATAGACCCATTTCTGTTAAAACGACCGGCGTTTTCCTTGGTTACCACCAGAAGTGACATAATGATTGTTCTATTCAGGATTAATTTAAAGTTGCAGTGCCGCTTTCATGCACATTTGATTTAGGTCAGACTTTGATGGTGCTTCACAAAAGGAAACAGATAGCAGGAAAGGAAATTCCCCTCTCCTTTCTTATGACCGTCATAGATTCTCATGCGGATCATATCCGCATTATTTGGGAGGGGGGTGGGGAGTAGTTATTTTAGTAACATTGGAGTGGAAACGGAGCAGTCCGCACTTTTTTCGACACTGCATTTATCAGCATATCGGTTGTCCGGATCGCGACTTTGCAGACTTTGGCCCGAATTCACGAAGAGATGGTACAATTGAAACCATGTCTTAAACCATGGACAATTTGTATGAAGTGTCGCATATGGCCTATTTCGTTACGATATCAGTCATTTTGTTGACGAAATGATAATTTCGTAACGAAATGATAATTTCGTAACGAAATGACAACATTTTTATTTTCTTCGACGAAATGACTGATTTCGTAACGAAATAGGCCAAGTGACACTTGGCGCTCCATACAAATTGTCCATGGTTTAAACCATGTTTTATAATTGTAACACCTTCGTGGATTCGGGCCTTGGAGTCTGTAAACGCATTTCTAAATGATGCAAATTTGTTATTTCCAATGTGCGTTCAAAAGAAACATCTTTTCCGCACACAAAAGTACGATATCTTTAGAGAGGCGCGTAAAGGTATCACCATGGCCATTATCCGGGCTTTGTTTGTTTGTTTTTCAAGGGTTCGATAAAAACACAACACAAAAACAAAAATGTACCGATCTTTAAAGAGTTTTTTAACGCAGTTCATATCGAATCATCCAAATTTTTCTTATGCAAATTCTTGGAGGGTGCATTTTTATGAAAAGGGTATTGATATCCGTACTGAGGCCGGCATCTAAAGTGAGCGCTCTATTCACGATCACGGTAACGTGCGTGTAAATGAATCTTGTGTACAGAGCACGCCCACATTTCTTTTGCGATTCATACCATAAATAGGCCTATAAATTTGCCAAATTACCATTGAACAAAACTCAAACTACCAGGTATAACGAAAATAAGAAAGTCAATGTGCTGTCCATTCTCTTTCTATAAAATGCTGTCTTGTTATATGACCTATTATGTTACCTAACTTCAGCACCTGTAACTATATACACTTGCTGTCTCCACATGTCAGGTTAGTGAATTTTAGCAGAGCTATCAAACAATTATATGTGCGTTTCTCTCTTTTCAACCGCTGTATGGCCTAGCACATAAGCGTGACCACAAAGATCCTCTTTTAAGGTTACCCGCAATAGCGATAAAATGTCTGTGGCCTGAAGATAAAAACAAAACAAAACAAACCAAAACAGCAAACAGACATAGTTGTTGTGTTTTTTAGACCGGAAACTCTACTCCAAATCCAACTGGGGATAAAAGATAGTCAAGAGCGAGTCAAGAACTGTTGAAAGCAAACTACGAAAGTTTCACCGTGAATCAAACAAGTAATGAGATAAGGAAAGTTGCGAGATCTTAGCTCCAAGCTTTACTTGAAACGATATTTTGCAGTGAGGCACTGTATAAGGGTGGGATTTCACGGAGCACGCGAATGATTTGCGAAGGACGGGACTGACAAAATCCAACATTCGGAAAAGTTTTTCTCCGAATGTTTTCCGACAATGAAGCCGAAAACTATTCTTGCGCAATTTGTGCGAAGTTTCCACGACGTATGTGCGAATGTCGTGTGTATCATTGCTAAAGTACAGCATGTTACGTACACGAAGAACACGCGAAGGAAATGCGAACAACGAAAAATTTTCAATAATCATGGGAGAAAATGTAGCAAGGAGAGGTGGAAGCAAGAAAAAAATCAACTCAAAAAGCTTTCTTGAGTTGATTTTTTTTTCCTGTATTTCTCCTTTCTTTTTCTCTCATTTCTCTATCGTGTGTTTGCCTACATTTTTCCCCCTAGGACGTATCTCCACTAGTAAAGCATTTGTTCCTTTTTTTTTTTGCAGTTCCTCCAACACATAATCTCTATAGTTCAAATGAAATTTACATACTTAAAGGGAAGGTAAACCCAAAGAACAATGTGGAGTGAGTGAAAGCAGCAACATTAGTAGAACACATCAGTGAAAGTTTGAGGAAAATCGGACAATCGATGCAAAAGTTATGAATTTTTAAAGTTTTGGTGTTGGAACCGCTGGATGAGGAGACTACTGGAGGATATGACGTATGAGTGGACAACAATACAAAGAAAATATAAAGGAAATTCAACAAAAATTCACTTTTCTAGAATTATGAAAGAGCAATGGACCAACCGCTTTCAGAAAGCAGGAAGAATAATTGCTACCCTTAACATATGTCAATATCAAGTTGATGGAATTTGTAATTTTCATGAAAAATGGATTTTTGCAGAATTTTCTTTATATTTTCTTGGTATTGTCCACATTGTTCTTGGGGTTTACCTTCCCTTTAAGATTCTGTGATTTTTTTTTTGTATATCAAACATGTCTTTTTCTTTGGTAGTCTTTAATTTCTTTTGTTATTGTAGTTGTTAATGATTGTTTGATGTTTAGATGTATGGTACGATTTTTATTTGTAGAAAACGTATAGGTCATACATTTCCAAACGTGCGCCAAACGTTCGCGAGAATGTCTCAAAAGGTACGCGAACAGTTTGCGATTACGTCGTAAAATGGTCGGAGAAACATCGCAGATTTCGCGTAACATACGCGAGACATTCTCCAACGTTTCGGAGTCTGTTTGGGGTTTCACGAACATTTTGCGAACATCGCGCGTGTCTTGCGAAGGTCTTGCGCATATGACGAGGCTTTAAAGACACTTTCGAGAACAATTCACGAGCAAATCACGACCAAGTGTGCGGAAAAGGTTCGCAAAAAATTTCAAACTTTTTTGAAATCATCGCCGAAGTAAAAACGACATTCGCGAACAATTGACGACGCTTCCGAACCCTCACGTTCGTTTGGCGATCTTTTTCAGACTAAAATACGAATGCTGGATTTTGCCATTCGCGTCCTTCGCAAATCGTTCGCGTGCTCCGTGAAATCCCACCCTAAGCAAACAGAGAAAAGTAATGATTTCAACTATTCAAACAACTGCGATTAATCAGTTTATAAACATGTTTACTATCTAGCCTGGGAGGTTAGATTTAACATAACAACACGAAAGGGGAACGTTACATGAAGATGTTCTCACTATATAATCTGACAGCGATACTGCAGATATAATAATAGATTTATTTTCCGTAATATCTTCTCACCTTGTTGTTGTTGTTGTTTTTTTTCATTCCGGTGTTGCCATTTCAATGTTGTTATTTTTTTTTTTCGTTCTCTATGTATCTAAAATAAGGGATGTATTTTTAAGTTCTTCCTCCGCTTATTTTCATTCGTTCATTCCCTCCGTGATTACTTGCTGGTTTTCCCGCATGCATTCTCCGGTGATTTCACCTTCAAAACAGTTTCCTTTATCGACGCCACAGTGTTATCTTTATTAATCATCATATCCCCTCTATCTGGTATTCGGCATTGAATAAAATTCCCACAGCATCATTCACATAATTGTCATTATTTCTTATGTTGCTTTCTATTTGTCTATCATATTTTCATTAGCACACGTCTGGGTCGCTTTTACGCTATATTCCAGTCATTTTTCCTTTGTTAATTTTATTTTCCACTTCCAAAATAATCAATAAAGTAACGTATGCCCTAATTTATCCTCCCGAATGTATTTAGTATTCTGCTCATGATTGTACATGTATGTATACATGACATACTTTATTCAAGATTTCTGATACATAAACTGGTATTAGATATCAAACATTTGGTATTTAAACTACACTTTCTTCAAAATTTTTTAAATCGATTGGATAACGTTTGTTTGAAAAATAAGATGAGAAACTTTTCGGTTTTCATGAAATACAATTTGATGATGTTTTGAATCTCTCTTGTGTGTATAAGTTCCCCCAAAATAATAATAATCATAATCAGAAGCATATATCTCTGAAACTATTTTTTAATCCAGATTCTAAATTTTTGAACTTGTATAAATTGAAAATCTGAAACCTGCTATTAGAAAATCATTGTTATCATGCAAGAAAAGTTTTTTTAAAAAGTTGACATTTCTTTATATTTTCTTCATGTCGTTCTACACATGTGACATCACAAGCTGTATTAGTCTTCTCATGCAGCGATGGCGGCGCTGAAACTAAAAAAGAATATTCAAAAAATACTTTAAAAAAACTTCACTTTTGAACCGAGTATCTGATTTCCCTCAAACCGTCATTGATGATTGTGTCCAATCAATATTACTCCATTCTCTCAATCCAGATTTCCTCCAAGTTTTACCAGAAGGTATTGAAACTACACTGTATAGGTTCATACTCTGAATATACCTCTTTTCCATTCACCCTATTTGTGACTCTTTTCATAAAACCTGTTAGTGTGAAACGTTACTCCCGACCGGTGTTAGAACAATCAATGTGTTAATGGAGTGTGACGGAAACCTCTTTTGTTTCCCGTTGCAAAGTGAAGAATAGGTGTCACGCGATAACGTCTTGCCATTTTGACACCTCTATGGCGCTGGGTTATGCGACCTGGTTTGTTGGGATTTACGGACAATACGAGAGGGAAGTTGTTGATATCCTCAACAGATTTTGGTGTTCCCTGCCTGTCTTTCTGCCTGTTTGTCTGCCTGTCTGTCTGTCTGTCTGTCTGTCTGTCTGTCTGTTTGTCTGTCTGCGTGACTGTCCATCTCTTTCCGATCTGCAGTTCAACAGACTTTGTTATGTCTTTCATTTTGAATCTTTCAATTTACACTGCTCCGCCTGCTTAACCCTTTCTCCTCCCTCTGTTGCAATGCAACATCCAAATTTCTTGTGATTCTCGGTATTGTTAAAGTAGAATCCCGGATGAGTTGACGGTAGTCTCATAAACAATTCCATGTGCAACATTGAGAATTTTAGCAAAATCTGATTGGTATCAAAGGACTTCCGAATTTGGTTAAGTTTCGACAATGTTCACAAGACAATTCTTAGACACTTTGTGTGAATATGCAAATGAATGAGTTGATGATGTTATCGCCTCAAAAGTTGTCACGGACTTTGTACATAAAATATTGATATTTCCAATTGATTTTTGTTTTCTTTTATTATCGAATTCAGTTATGTCCTATCGGTCTCAATTCTTCTACTTTATCTGACTGTTCGTTACTTTGAAGTTATTCTGCGAGGAATAACATTTTTTTTTGTAGCAGATAAATTTGGAAAAGTTTGAAAATTGTACTAGGTGATGACATCATCCGTTCACTCATTTACATATTCATATCGACTGTTCAAAAATCATTTTGCAAAACCTACCGAAATTTTGAAATTGTATAGACCTAACTTCAATGATTTTAATCCGATTTTAATCAAATGTTTACTGTTGCGTCTCCCTTTTGACTGATTTGGGCCCCATTTCATAAAAGATGTTAGGATAGCAACTTTTGCTGGAATGGCAAATTCCAATAGCAACAGCCAATCAGGAAGCTGGATTCTTGCTGTTACCATGACAATTGCCACTCTAGCAAGAGTTGCTATCATATCAACTTTTTATGAAATGGGACCCAGGAATTTCATTTTAATTCGGGCACGGAGATCCAGGAATAAAAGCAGTCACGGACCAAGGAATTCACCTCGCTCTAAATACACGGAAAGATAAAATATTTCATATCTATATCTTCTTTCACATTATCTCTGACATCTGTTTCCGTCTTGAATTGTTATATCAAAAAGAGGAAATAAGTTGAGAATTATTGGTGTATAACACATGATTTCATACACGTGGCCTCAAACTGTGGAATAGTTCGTCAGCACGCTTATGGCTTTGTTCATCAACATTATCTTTAAGAGAAACTTAAATACACATTTTTTTTTATTGTAAAGTAAGGATATTGGAGAGCTGTATATGAAAAACGCATTGACTAGTTTTAATTGACTGTGAGCTAAATAAGTGTCAGTTATATTATTACTATCATTATTATTATTATTGTTATTATTACTATTATTATCATTATCATTATTGTTGTTGTTATTATTATTATTATTATATCATTATTATTATCATTATATTATTATTATTATTATTATTATCATTATTATTATTATTATTATTATTATCATTATTATTATATTCATTATCATCATCATAATTGTTATCAAATCATTTTGATGACCCAAGCGTCTATGTGAAATAAAGACGTACATGACGATGAGATGCAGCATAATACATAATATTGTCTTGATCTACTTTCAAAAGACAATCCAGCAAGTTATATAATGCGGTGATGATACCGTCGCCATGTACATACAACCCTTGCATGTGGCCAGACGGAAACCATGTTAAAATCATGTTGGGATGAATAATGTAGCAATTATAGACCCATAAATCTCATTTCAAATCAGTTTTGCTAGATCTGAGCCGCACTTGAAAACTTAATGATCATGATGTTATTTCTTCTTCGAAGAAAGGACAACAGTAATTAGGCCTTTAGTGCGCAATCACATCAGCATTTCAGCTGGTTTAGTTATGGTATTGTGACATCACGTTTCCCTGATAACATTTATACAATGAAACAACAATTCATGTGGTACCAATTTCTTTTGTATATGATATTAATCAAAACCTCTATTCTATTGTTTTATTTTTATCTCTATCAGAGATTTTATTGATAACCGAACAAAATTAAAAGTTCTTATTTTTGTGAGAAAAGTCTTATTATACAAAAAGTAATAAAACCGGTATGATTCAATTCTTGCACAATCAGAAAAAACTTTCTTTGAAATATTAAATGAAGTATCGTGGTAATGGAGTGGAATATAAAACAACACACTCAAACTTCATACATGAGAGAACGAAAGAAGACAACAACAACAACAACAACAAATGCAAAGAGAAACATTTGATGAATGGTTTTATAGTATTGTCTGGCAAATTCAATATAACCGGTAGGGTAATATTCCACTTTCATCAATTGTTCTTCTTAAGAATCTCAGCAAGCCTTAAGGAATATCCCTCACATGCATCGAGAAAAAGATATAGGTCAAATCGTATAGACAATCCATATCGGCTATGAACAACTGATCATTCAAAATCATTCCAAATCCAAATCATTCCAAATCGATTTGTATTCAAGTTTTCTTTGCTCATACTGTGGCTGTAAAGCAGACTTGCAACGGTAGCTTGCGCACTTCAAAAAAAAAAAACAATAATTGTTCAGCTCATGTGCACGTAATATAGGGTATAGTGCGCCTACTTGAGCTGTGTATCTATACGCATCTATGTTTTGAAGATTATTTTATTTTCATTGTACATGTCACAATGATAACACTGTTTATATACATTATGAGATAAGTATTCACCGGGACTCCGCCCCTTTATGTTCGAAGTATCTTTTGATTACTATTGATCGCTCGCAAACGGACGTGCAGTATGTTCGTGACACGTTCGAACGAAAGCAAATAAGTTGTGTACGATTCATGCTAATCTGAAGTAGGTGTAAAGATATCACTGTGATTATGTTCGGAGACAGTGATATTTATGGTTACATGAACATGACAGTCTCATCAAGATTTATTTTCTACTATACACTCTTGTAACCAAAAAACAAAAACAAAACAGACTGAAACAGGAAGTCAACTTACTTGGTGAGAATCCGCTCAAAGCGATGTTACTTATACCATTTATTTATTTATTTATTTATTTAACCATAAAGTAATGATTTCTCTTGCAAATATCATCGCTGTACAAGAGTTTTGTAAAAAAAAAAAAAGTATAACTATAGAATATAACATAGATATATTGATAGCTTTTACTTCAACAAGAGTCATCTCCCTCTATCATTGTTCCTCGTTATGCCTGGACCGTGAATGAAATGGATGAATAAATTAAGATGAAATGAAATCTTGAAATTAAAATGGTAAAATTTGACAGAAGAATCATATATCACCTGTTATTCTCATTCATATTAATTTTATCAGTTAGTTCAATTATTGTTCTTTTTTTCTTTCTTTTTTCTTTATTAGGTGCTGTGAGGTAGCTGTCTTGAAACGAACATAACTCTGTTTGATGAAAAGAACTTTTTTTTTTGTTCGAGCATAATTTCATCTTGCATTAAATGTATTAAAATTATGCTTCAACACAGTTATAAATACCTTCAACCCCTTCAAGTTGCACTCTTCGACCGCAATAGTTATAAATCTGAGCATTATTTCATGAGCGATGCAACAACCTGCGCGCGGGCGCGGGTGAACATGTTGATTAATATATATGTATAATTATGAGTATACGTATACCTTTGGGTATCTACCCGTGTCTTTTCTTGTTTACACCACTTGTTGTCGGTTTACCTATTCTTGCACGAGATTTCACGTAAATAGCCGACTTTGGAGTGTATAGCACAAATTCGAAGGGTTTTACCTGTTGTTTGCTCGACCTCGTCATACGCTTACAACTGAGCTGAAACGTCGTATCGTGAAGTAGGTTGATTCTTTTCAGCAGTTTTAAGAGGTAGAAAGAGAGAGATAGATAGACTGAGAGACAGAGATAGAGAGAGAGAGAGAGAGACAGAGATAGATAGAGAGAGAGGGAGAGAGAGAGAGAGAAAAAAAAATGAAAGAAAGACATAGGAACAGAAATCAGGGTGGGGAGGGCAAACGAAAAACAACACGAGACCTGCATTGTGCAACTACTTTGCTACGAACTTGATCTCAATGTCGAGGTATTATTTCACGTAACATAGAAATAATAATTAGATCTAGTCCAGTGACAGGTTTGGGAACCGGTTTTGACCAGTTCCCGAAACAAGGCGAGGTGTGATCGCAGTGCAGCCCATACAGCTGATGAATTAGCATAAATGAATACAATGGTCACGACTCTAGGCTTGACGTTAGGCGTTTTATACGAGACAGTGTTACCGCACCTTCAGTGTTGTTGCGTACTCTGAACAAAACAGAAGAATAATTCACACAGACTTTGGTCATTGTGTATATCTCAGTTATTGTTGATTCGAGCCCTGATGTTTGATCTACTTCAGTTATCTTTCTTCCTTTCTTTCTTCTTCTTCTTCTTCTTCTTCTTCTTCTTTTCTTCTTTCTTCTTCATCATCTTCTCCTTCTTCTTCTTCTTCTTCTTCTTCTTCTTCGATCGTCTTCTTCTTCTTCTTCTTCTTCTTCTGTTACATACATGTCCAACACTCCATGTGGAGGCCAACCGGACTAGCTCGTTAGCTAGCTATGTATAGCTAGCTCTGATTCTTATGAATCTGCACATATATAATTCAACCTGACTTCAAATGACATAGTTCATTACATATAATTGTGAGGGGACGTGTATAAAGTGTATCACCGGCAACCGATATAAGGCAGAACCCGGGAGGTACTAGGCGAGCCTCCTTGGTATAACTCCCAAGAGATTGATCCTTCACATGTCACTGGTTTTGTATGCAAACAGGTTGCCTATGTTGCAACGAAATAGTTAATTTCTAGCGCTGTTGACTTGAACGCCATCTCCTAATAAGCATCATGTTTCGTTGCCCCCTAGATTGAGAGATGGCCCGAGGACACTATCTCCTGTAAAAGCACATATTCTGAACAATGCTATAAGTATCAAATTAGGAGTTGAAATCGAAACGGATGATACGTTGCTGTAATGTTTGCGGCGATTGCAGTAATTGCAACTTGTGGGTATAAGTGTATGATAATTTACACCATGAAACGGTGTATTTACCCAGCATTCATCGTATTCACTTGTTTTTGTTAGAAAGAAACAAGAAAAGAGAGGCAAGGGAAAGGCATGAGGGAGGGGAGAGAAAGAGAAGAAGAGAGAGAGGGAGAGAGAAGGAATACATGATAAAGTCAGTACAAACTGCAAACAAAAGATCCTCGCATGGCCAATCATTGAATGATACCAAATTTCGAGGTCAGCGAATTAGGTCGCCGCTGGTAGGCGGGTACGTGAGCTGCGTGTTTTCGCTCTCGACGATACGCGCGGCCTCTTCAGCGCTCAACCACCGAACAAAGGGGAAGTATTGCATTGAAACGACTGGCAAACGAGGTTATAGCGAGGGAAGCCCTCGCCTTCGATCGTGACGTCATAAACCGCAATCAGCTGATTTGCGAACAGCTGATTGCGAACTGTCAGTGAAACCCCGAAGCAGCGTACGCTGTTACCAGGCCCTCGCTGTTACCATGCCACGGCTACCTCAGCCGTATAAATTCATAGATGGTGGTATGAGCACAGCATACAAGCAATTCTTCATGACTACGAGAAGGTGACAGCGGCTTTTAGGAGCTCTTCAGCTCATTTCAATCAGCCTTTAGCTGAAGCCTTCGGTAGGCCTGACCCTACATCAAGCCCACCACCAACTGCACAAAACCAAGCAACCACCGCAGCGCGGAAAGGGTCGCAGAATTTCTCAAGCAACAAATTTCTGTCGATCTTCAACGACTGCAAGCAGACGACGCAACCACTTTGTCCTGACAGCTGGTTGTAAGAGTTAGTTGTGAGTGAATCTGGTTAACACTTTCGGCGGACAGTCTCGCAAAACCTCGCTTCGTCCAAAGCAACTCGTGAATCTTTCACTGCCAAGTTGATAGCCATCTCATCGCGTGACTGTACTTTTCTACCAAGCAACGCATCCTTAGGAGAAACAAACAACATCATCATCATGTCTGCCTTCAAGAGTAACATGGAAAAAGTGAAGCTGTGGTTCCGGAAGCAGTGGGGCTGGGTGGTCACCTTCGCTGCCTTTGTGGCCTTCTTTGCCCTCTTCGGGATGCTCTACTCTTACGGCATCCTCTTCGTGGCTCTCAAGGAGGACCTCGGAAGTGGAGCCTCACCAACAAGTGAGTCTCAATCCCTGTTTGTTTCTATACATCAGTCTATCCTCATCATTTTGTTACAAACATTGAGACAAGTCTGTACCGGCCCTCCTCCATCCTTGAATTACATCCTTCCCTGTGTTTGAAATCTGCAACATTTTATTCCTATATTTTCTGTTCATTTTGTTTAATGTATCTGTGCTGGCATGGATTTATTCATTCGTCTTAAATGATTATATAAACATGTCTATCTGTCTATCAATCAATCTATCAATCTATCTATCTATCTATCTATCTATCTATCCATCCATCCATCCATTCATTCCTTACTTTCATATTATCCATTCGTGTAATGATTTGGTGATTTCATTCGTCAATATTGCTTCAATGATTCGTTGTGAGTGTGGATGTATGACATTGACCGTATTGTCTGTCAAATCGTTCTTAAACTTCGGGAAATCCGCTGAAAAACCTACCCTCACCGTGCATCTCCCTCATATCTTGCACAATCGCCACCACTTAGATCCACTTGGATATTTTCCGTTCTCCTCGTAGTTATACAATGACCTGCAGATTAAACACAATTTTTTGTCGGTCGATATATAAGAAATATAATATGCATGGCAGTGGAATTTTCGTCTACCTGTCGACGGGCTCGTCCACCGTGTCTTGCTTTTTTTATTCCTCCTGTAACTATCTTTCTCGATTTTTGTTCCAGCGCGATGGAGACCCCTTTCCGTCACTGAGAACTCTAAAATTTTAATTCGTAATTTATTGTAATGAATGAGAATAATGATGTTATGCAGAGCAGTATCTAAGCTATGTAATGTCTGAATTATCTGGTGTCTGTACTCATGTTTCTCTGGACATTCGTTATGAATTCCTTTATCTTTTCACACTGTGGAAGAGAAGAAGTGATTCTCAGGAGACATGGAATGTTATAACAATATTTACAGATCAAGTCCTAGCTAGTAGCTGATCAGTGTGGTTGTACGTTCAGATTATAATAATTCCGATCTTTTTTTTTTACCATACGACACCACAGGATAATACCTGACAGCTTAATAGCGCCCCTTCCCCCGCCCCACCGCCCCATGGATATACATTATCCCTTGTTGTTCTGAAAAAAATAACCAGATTGCGGCCATCATTATGTATTTGTTTCACCAGTATTCAACAATCCAGATGTTTCAACCATGCCTGCTGTAGAGAATAACATTTTCGTTAGAAATAGGAAGCAAATCAATAATTGTATCATCTTGACTGTACAACTTGTGGTAGAAAGACGTAATGCTAGAAAAAAAAATGGATGCGCATTATTACGTTGTCAGAGATAGAACTATAATTAGAAATACAGTTCTTGCTACGTGCTGTCTAAGGACATTTCTAACTGCTGTCAATGATCTGAACGTAATACTTTTATACATCAAGGATGTATTGAAAAGTATTGGTATACTAGTACCTATCTTCACTTGTTTATGGTCTCAGAAACTCGGTTCTGCTCCCCTGGTTTAATTCAATGCGTGAAGCTCTTAAACCTTCAGTGTCGCAGGCTTTGAGCACAGTAATACCGTTTAACCCAGAACTACAACAGATTTTGACGACAAGAAGGGCAATGTGATTATGTGGATGGATCCAGATCTCCTCATGTCTCTAAATAAGTCAATCGAAATTGATTTCTTTGATCAATAGATTATTTTATTATCAAACGATAGCTGTTTCAATGTTAACTATTTTGTATTTATGTAACTAACTCATATACCAAATGACCTTAAAGTGCATGCAACCGTGAATATTACTTAGCGTAACTGAAAAAAAATATTTTGTTTAAGTAGAAAGCACGATTACACTTGTTGGCGAGAATGTCACATACCCTGATGATTTACCGCGTCGCACTGACATCTCTAATCACTAACCACGAGAAATCAAACATGACATATCGACAAAACCCGGCCCGCAACCGCGGCTATCTTCGTCAATACCCGAAATAAAGTAGATTGAACCGGTTCCAGGGCCTGCCTGATTACCTCGTCGCTCGACCAAGCCTCCAAATCAAGTGATAATCGTTGTGAAAGTACAATTAATCATAGACTTTGTCCACACAAGCGATAATGACTTGGTAACATTTTAAAGGCGAAGGAGCCATGTACCCCGCTTGATATAAGATGCGAGATAGAATGACGAAAGACGAGATTTTTTTTCCGTTTTGTAAAAATGATGTCATAGTCTCAAACCCCCTGTTGGATAACATGTCTATGGTCTGACAATTTCTTGCTGTAACTTCAAAGCAATTGCCGTGGTAACAAGCCAGTTTTGCTGTTGTGGTATCTGGTCAAACGCGCAGGATACTAGGTTTTTGTAGGTTACATTGTAATGGTTTACACTGGAATTAAGCCTTCCATTACTCAATCCCACATTTTGGTTGAAGGGAGAAACATAAGAGAGAGAGAAAAAAAGGTGGTAAAGTTCCCAAGTGTCATCATTCTGATGGAATGAGCAAACATCATTCATGCTTCGAAGGACATCTAACCTTACTCAAATATGGATCTCATAAACCTGAGTGTTCTCTCTTTAAATGGTCATATAATTTGTGTCTCCAGCAAACGTTCAATTCAGTCTCCCCAAAAAATCGAGATACGGATGTTTATTGCTGTCTTTGATTGCTGGACGAATACATCCTCAAGGCTAGACGACGCATTTCGTTCCCGAACAAATAACCGAAAAGATTATTACTAGGTTGTTCGTGGTTCTGTAAACTACAGCGAGTGATAACTGGTCATCATGGCTTCTGGTAGTTTTACTATCTTCGGGTCTCGTTTAATTTCAAACCGACGACACATTACTATTGTGTGGACGCCATGTTACGGTGTTCTTTATCAGAGCATCTAGGGGCATTAAAGAGGGATGGTTTCATGTAATCAGGGCTTCAACTATTCATTTTCTCCTTTTATTATATCTGATTAAACAGATCATCTCCCTTTACGTCACTGGATACCTCACCGGTTACCTCCCTGGCCCCACGCGGCACATCATGCAATTGCCAAACGTAGCTACAATTGTACACCACGTGTGGAGTGTTATGTATGATGTATAAACAGAGTAGTGTGGTATTTGTGCGTTTTGTTTTGTGTCTTCCATGGGTCATTTCATATCATTTCCCGAGAGCAAGGCATCAATCGTATACACCATTTTGCATCAGTAATCTTTGCTCGCCTCCGTAGAGCTCTGCCAACATGGTAATATTCTACAGGCATCCATCCTACCAGGGAGGTGACCTCACCTCCCTGATCCCACCCCCTGGTGCTTCGAGCTCGACTGCTAACCAATTCTCATTTCGTCTTCTCTCTCTCTCCCATTTCCCCCTCTCTTTGTTGTATCTCTTCTCTTCTTGCAGCGAAAGTTCCCGTTTTCTCACATACCCCCTTAATAGGAATGGTAATGAGAATGACTTTTGGCCGCATCGACTTTCACGATAGGGGGACACTACCACGGACGATACCACCTGCCCCTCCACACCAGCCCCCTCAGCATCCGCTAGCTGCTCCACCCTTTGCCAACCTATGTTGATTACCCCCTTTTCTCTCCAGGCTGGGTCGGCTCCATCGCCATCGGGTTCCACACGCTTGGCAGCTTCATCTCCAACCCGCTCATCGCCCGCTTCGGCTCCCGTCTCATCGCCAGCATCGGCCTCGTCATGTGCGTGGGGTCGCTGGTCATCACATCCTTCATGCCCAGCATCATGCCGATGTTCTTCACCTTCAGCGTCCTCTTCGGCATCGGAATCAACATGGTGCTCATTGCTTCCATCAGTCTTATCCTCAAGTACTTCCCGAAGAAGAACTGCTCCCGAGCAACCAGCATGGCCTTGATCGGAACCACATCAGGTAAGAAGAGCTTTTTCTACTTTTTGCTCGTGTGTAGGTACAAATTTCATGTCATTCACCTGAAGCGGAAAATATCCCCGAAAGACAAAAGTGTTTGCATTGAAATGACCAGTGAAATGCAAGCTACAGACCAACAAGGGAATGAATCATATCGAAGAGTTTAAGGACATTTATGGAAGGAAGTCCACTGTTATGATCAAGTGGTCTTTATCGAGTATTATTCTACCTATGTATTTTGTTCTTTTGCATGACTCCTAGTCTGATGAAACTTCTTTAAACTTATTCGTCTTGACATTGCTAGATTTGGTGATACTCTTACGGGAATATCTGACATCATCATCATGGTTTAAGGGTACATCGTGGCGCAAGAAGCATAAGTTCGATACCTTGAATGAAGAATAAACAGGTATCCCTTTATTTTCGTACACAGGAAATTTAGCAGTAACGTATTGACTAACAATGACATAACAATGTTAACTGATGGTTTCTATTTCGTCTTCTCGCTCTCCACAGGGATGCTTGCCATGAATCTCTTTATCTTCTACCTCGTCACCAACCTGGGCTGGAGGAACATGCTGCGGGTGATGGCCGGCATCATCCTCGCACTCGGCATCCCTTCCATCTCCACGTATAGCCAGCCGCCAACCCCGCCCACCGAGGTCGCCGACGAAGCCGAGAAGAAAAAGCCTCTCGCCGCTTCCGAGCCCGCCCCGAGCAAGGCAGCTATTGCCAAGGCGGCCGAGGCGGAGGGCCTCTTGCCGCCCTCTTCCTCCTCGCAGGAGTCGGAGACCAAGCAGACGACGGAAGTGAGGATGAATGAGAAAGAGGTTAAAGTTCAGATTCCGGGAAAGAAGCCGACCCGGATGGAGACTGTTAAGAGGTGTCTGGTGATCCTGACCTATCCGGAAATCTACTTCCTCGCCCTTGGCCTGATGGGATGTGCAATGACAATGAGCTTCTATTACGTCAGCATGGTAAGTTACCACGATGTCCATCACCTTCACCTTTCCTTCTCAAATCAAAGCTCATATTTTCATCTGAGATTTCATCTGAGATTTGATTTGATTTGATTTCTTGTCAGTCACTGTTAGGTGACTGTTAGGTAACATGAGCTTAATGTAGTTCGATATCAAGATCTTAAGGAGACTCTCAAAACTTAGTCTACTGCTGCACCGTCTAAAGAAGGATGGGGGTGGGGGGTGTTCAAAGTGATCACAAGACTTCAGACTTAAATAGTGACAAGACAAAACGTGTTAAGAATTTATTGGGAACGGGGACAGATGGGCTTCGACCAGTCACCAAACACTGCGAGTTGACCTGTAATGCAGTTTTTACTGGACCCGTCTCGCATCGGTTAATGATTGAACAACTGTAAACAGTCTAACTTGCAATAGGACCACTGTCCATCGCTCTCGAAAAAGACTATCCCATCCTCACCATGAGGAGGGAGGGCGTGCTTTACTCTTATGTCATTGAAAAATATGTGGATAATGCAATGTGAAGAATTCAGGCATGCTGTTTCTTCTCATTCTGTTTTTTTTTTCTCCTTATAATAAAATTGGTTGAATGCTACAAAAGCCTTTGCTGGCACCAATCTTAAACTCTGATTCTCTCTTTCCAATTCTGACTATATAGTGGCGACATAGCAAATATACAGTTTAAAATGATGCTATCTTAGGCATTTACTTACCAACATAATATACCACACTATCGGGCGTATTTAGCATGTATGACACCTTTTTGATAATAAGATAATATCATCATAACAATGTAACAATGTAACATAGTAATGTATTATTCTATAGAGGGATGTATAATCAAACGGGCTTTTCTTTGTTCTTATGGTGTTTCTGTTTTGACTTTTTATGAGTATAGGATGTAAAGGGTGAGACAAAATAACTTTTCCCACTTCTTCACGGCACATACATTTACGTTGTTTTTCTCAAGTGTTATTCTTGGTACAAGATTAATTTTAATCAATGTAAATAATCGATATACCACCTTGTCCTTGTCGTCTTGTAAAAGTATGCACAAGTGTTTGAACTTTAATCTATCATTTTTCCCGCGACATTGAAGTATCATTTAAATACAAAGTAAAGTAGTTCAACAAAATTATCATGAAAAAGATCACGATTGTCATGTCAAAAGAGTGCTGCCCAAGTTTTCTTTTTCCTTCAAAAGAAATAAAATTAAGAATACGAAAGAGGCTTGTTGGTGACATGAGGTGTATGGGCGTACGGCGCACCTGTTATCAGTGATTGGTGAAGAGTAAACATCTTATCCCATTATACTTCAAAGTTCGCTTAAAAATCTACTTGACACATCTTTTAAGTAGGCACTTAACGGACTGAAAAAAAAGTAGAACCGAATACGTAAACAACTGATAAGGCAACGAGGAGGACTTGTGAGATGAGATACCGGGCTGTAGTAAGCTGTTTCGCGGAGCGCTGGACCGCCGCGAACATCTCTGCCCTGGTTTTCCCATGGTTTATCACGAACTCTTCATCCGAAGATAAAGTCTTTTTTCAAACCATACGACTAGTGGGCCAAAATCCCCTGACAGATAACTACATGTATTAACAAAGTGCACAGATCTCCCGTATTGTCGAAACGACAGCAAACAACACGCTTTCGCAACGTCCTTGGTTGACGCGCTCGATCTCTGCTCAGGAAAATGAAATTACATGATTCAAAATGACATCATTACTCACATCAAAATGAAATTAAGCTTTGACTGCTGATCGCAAAGTGGATCACGTGCAGATAATCATCTATCTGTCATTGCGATTGTCCTTGAAAGATATTTCTTCCGAGTCAAGATAATCAAATCATAATTTTGGCTCTTTTTCCGCTTTGGCGTCACCATACCGTCCCGCTGCCTTCTACCAAGAAGGCCGGGTGCTTGCACTTTACCATCACTTATTTCATTTTCGATCCGCCCCTTTTCTTTATGACGTGTTTAGGTGAACTTCATGACCACGGCTGGCATCCAGGAGTCCATGTGCGCCATCATCATGACCGTCATCGCCGTCGCCGAGGTCTTCGGGAAGATCTGCCTCTCCGCCTTCGGCGACCACCTGCCCTTCCCCAAGATCTACCTCTTCGTCATCGCCAGCCTTCTCGGCATCGGGGTCATGTTCGGTTTGATGGCCGCTAAGTCCATCGCAGCCATGATGTGCATTGCTGTCGGTACGTTCCCGCCTACCCCAAACGAAACAAAACAAAACACAATAAAAAATAAGGAAGTTAAATCTAATCAAATCTAATTAGATCAGAGCGAATTTAGATAATACAATGACATTGAATTCAATTAACATGAAATTGTCCTTCAAATTAAATATCTCGTGTTTCTCGTTCCTTCTTAAGCTTAAACTCTAACCTCATGATATGTAGTTACGGCACATTATTCTATAAAGGAATCATTTTATCAGACTGTTTCGATTCACTTTGTTTGTTCTGCAGTGACGGGATTTTTCATCATGACCGTGTTCGACGCCCTGCCGTACTCAATCTGCAACCAGGTTTTCGGTGCTGCCCGCAGCGTCGAGTCCTGCACAGTCATCCTCATAGCCAATGGCCTCGGCCTGATTCTCGGCTCTCTGTTCGGTACGTGTTCGGCTTTGCCCTCGTCGTTGTATGTCTAGTTCACTCCATGACGTCATAATCGCTACTTGTCATGATAGTTTAAAAAAAACCCCGCAAAATATAATGACCTTAACGCTAGCCAGACTTTCTTATACGTACCATAATTGCAAACAAATTATTTATAGCCTGCTTAAAAAAATTGTATAGAAATGTTTTACTGCATCCTGTTGATCTCAGACTTGAAGACATTTAGTCATTCTTGTTTGTTTGTTTCTTCGATTAATTTGTCAGCTTATATTCGCATATATTTTCACATCTTGTAACCAGCTAGTCTGCTGTCTCGTAAACAATATCTTGCAGTTGAGCATCCATTTACAGTCTTTTTCCTGTCTTAAATTTTTTACTGTTTATTGTGAAGTTGTTACAAAGAGGGTTGTAACTCTTTGTGTTTGATGCTCTTGTTCTCTATTAACAGGTGAGAGTGTCGATCGAACAGGTTCTTATGATGACGCCATCTACGCCAGCGTCGGAATATACTGTGTAGCCACCCTCCTGTATCTCCTTGTGCCGCTCTACCAGCGGTGCTTCGCCTCGGACCGCTACATCATGGCGAGAACCAAGCCCAAATCTGAGGATGAATCGGACAGCATGGGACCGTTCGAGTCGTGGATCTTCAATCCGCCACCCATCGAGACTACGGAGCTCTACTTTGACATCGAGTCCTCGGTCTGAAGTGCGATGTGATTTGGCACGATTTTACCCACCTTACCATACGACCCGACTTACGACTCGTCAGTGAACGGAGCTCTGAGGTTCTCTCGCCTATTGCATGTTGGAAGTGGCGTTTTTCCCGCAAAATACACGGGGAAAAAGACAGAGCAGCATACGATGCACTCAGCAGTACTTGAAGCCAGACTTCTACTCGAAGCGAACTTTCAAGAAATATAACTGCAACTTCAATGCAACGGAGCGTTCCGCTCGTTTCTCCAACGAAGAAGACCAGCTCGGCTACCGCTCAACTTCCACGTAAGCGCGCCATGACATTCGTTGGGAAAGTGAGGACTATTTTTCTCAAGACCGTTCGTCACGGAATTAGCGAAAATCAGCTGAGGTGAAGTTAGATGTTCATTTCTGTAACGGCAGAGATAAAACTTTCGGAGGTTTCAGCTTCAGTTGTAAGAGTATCAACAGCGGTGAACAGAGTCTCACCAAACCGGAAGACAGTGGAAGACGAGAGCGCGGAGATCAGAAGACCGAGTTTCTCAAACTTTAACTGTTCTCAGTCCTACTCACCGCTCCAATTAATTTTCAGATTTATCTATCTCTTTTGATTCCTCCTTAGCTATCCATTGCATAGTACAAACTGTCATATATGTGTTCATCAGTCTGACAAACAACAACAACAACAACAACAACAACAGCAACAAAAGAATAGTTCAGACTAACAATAAGTAGTTTTAACACTATAGGACTCTACTCAAACTTGACATGTTACTTTGAATAGAGCACGTAGAAAAAGTTCTGAAGTGTCATCGTCATGAAGATAGCGTCATGAACACGGTCGTGCTACAGCAGTTATTCATATGTCTGCGATATGATTTACTTCATGGAATATGGATAGGTATCAATTTACTGAAGTTGATGCTACCAGAAAGAAGCAACAAATGGTAAAAACAATTTTGCCCAAAGCATAGAGAAGAAAAGAAAGCTATAGGCCAGAGGGCAAATCGGGACCAATGATCAATGTTGGAGGACCTGTTGATGATATTCATTGATCTTCATATTGGTATTTATTTGCTAATTTATCTATCTATTCATTTATTTTACGTCCGACTTATACAATCTTCTATAAAAGGAAAGGGATGGCTCGGACGTGGTAGTGTGTGAAGACTGTCCTGTTATAGTAATACGATGGAACAAATACATTTTGTGTGAATGTCGTGATGGCTTGCTTACAGAGTTAAAATGCGCTGGCGCATTTTACTGAACAAAATTATTATGGAAAGTCAGTAAGTGACAAAAGAATTTTAAAAAAATGAAAACCTTATCTCCCAATCAAATAGGAACATTCCAAGAGAATAAATGATGGGAGTATTTTATTCATTATAGCCATGTCAGTACACTTTCTGAATCCATCTAAAGACAGCTCGCCTGATACAAAACCATTTAATGTGTTTGATCCGTTTCCATGTTTTTAGATGCTATGTTTAGAAAAATATGTTTTTTATGCGCAGGCGCATGTATGTAAGTACTCTATTGAGTAAACCTATTTATTTCTACTAGTTGTCTAGTGTGTGAATAACTGTAAATTTCTAAGACGGAAAAACGAATCAGTATGCGGCAGATCGAACGGCCGAGGTTAGAAGAAACAGTATATTATTTTCATGCTATGTTCATATATAAATGTCATAAATTGTTAGATCTTCGCGGTGAAGAGAAAACTAACACACAGTCTCCTGTTTCTAAGGCAAAATGTCTAGATTGCTCATGTTTTCTTTTCGCTGTGTTAACGAAAAATATGCGTTTTTAAAAGATGCTGCTGCTTAATGTAATGGCGTTAATGTATTTGGTTCCAATAGTCATGCTTCTACATTCAAGTAGACATGGAGACGTTCATTTTCTTTTTCGTTATTTCTTGCCAGTTAATGTCAGAATACTATTACATAAACTTTTCTTTCTTTCCGTTATACCATGTTACTTCGAGCTTCTACGTACTCTCGATAGTGGTGATAAGTTTATAAATGTCGGCCATCGTGTTCAAAAGTTTCTTCGGTTTTCTTTGAGTATACATATCAAACAGTCTACTTATTTCACGTCAGCAAATTATATTACATATACTCGTCATGTGCTGCAGTCAACTTATGGCTACAAGTGCCTTTGGGTATGAACCATTTCGATTATATCATGGAATAAATGAGAGTATTTAACAGAATTAGAAGAGAATGGTTTGTGATTTCGTTTTTTGAAGAGCCTTCACAGTTAAGAAAAGGAATTATTCATTATTCATTAGTTTGGGGAGATGGATATGCATTGTTCTCCCCCCCCCCCTCCCCCCTCCCTCCCTCTCTCTCTCTCTCTCTCTCTCTCTCTCTCTCTCTCTCTCTTACTCATTGATGCGGTTGATGGCAGACGTGTGTTTGTGGGTGCGTGTGTGTGTTTTTGCCCAGTATGAGTTTTGAAATTAACTGGTACACCCATGATGCCGTAAACTGTATACTAGGAAAATCATGTTCATGCTTTCTTTATATATATATATATATATATATATATATATAATTATATATATATATATAATTATATATATATATATATACTAGTACAATGTATATATATGCATATATATATATATAATTTTTATTCACACACACACACACACATATATATATAAATATATTAATGGTTACATACATGCACACACTATCTGTTCTCTCTCTCTCTCTCTCTCTCTCTCTCTCTCTCTCTCTGTAACGGTGTTGCTGCTAAAAGTTTACTTCAAGGAATGGTACAGTTTTGGTTGAGAAAGGGCTTCAGGATCCCAACTTTTTTTATGATAATTGGTTGAGATAATGAGAAAGCTTTTAGGAAACATGAACGAGCATAGAGTTCTAAGAGTAATTCAAAGTTTGTTTTATGAAAAATGGTTTTGAAATGACTAAGATATCCAAAACAAAGCAATCATAATAAAAGGTGGGACCCAACTTCTGTTAGGATCGTTGTCGTTTTTTCTTTAACTTTGTTCTTGGATATCTCAGACATTCAAAACCGATTTTCATCCAATAGCTTTGATTTCCTCTAAGAATTGAATGCTCTTCGTTTGTTCATTCGTTCGTTTGTTTGTTTGTTTGTTTGTTTGTTCATTTCCATCTGAGAAGATGACTGGATAGCCCATAGCCAGCTGCAATAGCTGGTTCTCCATGGGATCCAGTTGGATGTGAGGCGCGACCATTTCACCGGGTTAAACACCCTGCCCTTTGCGAAGAATAAATGAAGCGGGATCCCTCTTTGACGTGCATCATGTTCCAGAAGTGCTTTATGTAAGTATCTCGCAAAAAAGTCAAAGTTGAATTTTTACTGTTTTTTTACTGTAGCATCTCTTTAATCCTCAATGTGGAACCAATCTCTTTTGTGGATACGTGCATTATCATACCTCAGTGAAGGACACACACACACACGCGCGCACACACACACACACACACACACACACACACAAAATGCCTCATCAACAACTTTGCCAAGGAAATTTCATCCGGCTTTTGTGAATAAATGAAAACAATATGACGGTTAACCTCTCCCATTTTCGCTCGTTGTGCAAGGTTAATATCACACACTATCGATGAATTGAACGTGTGAGTGTGTTTGTGTGTGTGTGTGTGGGGGGGGGGGTGTGTGTTAGTGTGTGTGTGTGTGTGTGTGTGTGTGTGTGTGTGTGTGTGTGTGTTAGTGTGTGTGTGCGTGTGTGTGATGTGTTTGTGTGTGTCAAATCAGAAACATAATGGCAACGTAAGGCAGTGTTTTTCTGTTCATCAATCTGGACTATTTTGTAAATAAAAACATAACTGGACAAATTCAGTTGTTTAGAATGGTCTTTAAGTAACTTTAATATAAGAAAAACAAAATAGATCCATGCAATTCTGCACAAAGTTTTTCAGTAAGAACAACAAACGTTCGATTCCGTCATCAAACGCAGTCACGTTCAGACATTTTTTGCAATACTTTTCGAAACTTTTCGGAATTTTATAAGCTGCATTAGTATAAATGCATGAGCGGTTTTGAAAAGGGAGTAATTGAATTTATCATAGGGAATGACGATTCTAATTCTTAGTAGAGAGGTACAGACGATTGATAGTAATATTCTACTATCATTACTCTGATACCATTATCAGCATTATCATTACTCAAACAATAATAATGTCTAAATACCAATTGCTTATTTTCCACTTGTTGGGCAATTGACATGGTAGATTATGTTCATTGACAATCACCAAAGACGTATAGTTGCTAAACTGAGAAATGTAATCATGTTCATATAATTCATAAGTGGAAAAATGAGCAAAGAAAAGGGGATTCCCGGTGGAATCCCCTTTTCTTTGCTCATTTTTCCACTAATGAATTATATTCTTTCTGATCAGTTTTATTCTGTCTGCATTTGTTACATATTCATATAAATCATTTATGTAGACTGGGAGGAAAGGAAAAATGCTCAAATATCAATATTACACAGGCTTGTAAACATTAATACATGTAAAATAATTTATGAATAACATGAAAGTAAAAGTCACAAAACAAATTCTGGTCGTCAAATTCTAGAATCAATCAAGCTACCGTAATTTCCATGTTGTACATAATATCTTTTCAATTTTGAGTAAACAATGTTTTCTGGATCTAGATATGCTACAGCACATTATGAGCGTATTGATATAATATATTATATTTACATGGCGTGTTATGATAGATGGTATTGTTAGATTTTACATGGGCATGATATAAAGGCATTACAAGAAAACATTGGCGAATGTATAATTCGGGATTGCCATTAAATCTTGGCTATATCGTAAATTTGTCAGCTCTGATCCGATTAAAGTACGCCTTACATAACCTACTTTGATAGACTTTTTACAGCATTCTTATTGTTCAACTCTTGGCACAGTTATATTTACATAGTACATTATCCAGCGGCTTACCTCACTGTCGTTAAACGGATTCTCATAAAAGATCTCGATTTCATTTACACTTCGTGTTGCTAAGCACACTGTACAGCCATAAATATATTAACATCACACTTGGCAAATTAGAATCTTTCGTATTACTCTTTTTTTTTTTATAGATTCATCGTATAATATCACTCTTAAACAACCACAACTGTCATTTTGTTCCCAGCTGAATACATTTTAAGACAGCTCGCCTGACACGACGCCCACTTAATGTGTTTGTTTTAGGCCTCAAACTACAGATAATTGGGGGATAAAGATCAACTCGCGATCGCTAACGATGCTTTTAAAGAACCAGTTCAACAGTGTCAACAGAAGGGGCATGTTATTGCTGGTAGAATCGAATTAAGAAACCGGACTGAGGTAATGAAAAACAGTACACATGATTACTTTTTATGCTATATTTGTCGAGGTCAGCAGTTTTTGATGCAATGTTTAGACTTTAAAGGTGATGGAGAACCTGCAGGTTGTGATTATTAGCCTGCATGTATGTTATGCTGACTACACTTTGAATAGATTGTATTCTACACCAAATTGATCAAACTGCAGACTACCACATCCTGACGACGAAATCTGACTGTTTCTGTTTCTAGTTTTCGTCCTGTGACGTCATTTCACACGTGTAGCACATTATTAATTACAAAACTGGTGTAGCGCGAAGCAAAGGAAAAATAAAGATACTTGCTAACCTTAAAAAGTACAAATGCTTTAATTGACTTCCCCTTATGGGTCCATGAATAATTGTACAAGATCCTCTAAAGGCTGTTTGTATTTTCCAACCATTCCATTCAGTAATGGAGTTTTGAAAGGTTATGCTAATTTTCTTTTCCTATATTTCATTTCGTATCTAAAGAAGCTAAGGTACTCCAAGGTTGTGTAAGTTGGTAGTCACGTTTTATGTTGGTTTCATCAGCACTACGGTACACTGATCGCGATTTGTTCTTGGTTTACCCTGACACCGAACCGGGCGTGTGAGGGCGCCTGTCGTTAAGATCTTCATATTTCTTGTTGTCGTACTGGCTCACGTCAATTATTTCCTGGGGTGAAAAACGAAACCAAAAAATAATAAAATGCTTAAATATCTTAGCTCTTCAAGTAATCCTTGTTCTAGATCTCATAACTCTTATGAATCTGTTTTACTGGTATCACTACAGATTCACTTGCAAAGCAGAACTTCGTCGATAATGCGACACATTTTAGTCGGGTTTTCATTTGAAAGAGAGTGCAATTTGTGAGAAAGAAATAAAGAAAGAAAGAGAGAGAGATTGAAAGATGGATAAAGAGAAGATAAATGAAGGAGACAAGGAAAGAGATGCTTCTTCTTTTACTGATCATAGACATGAACAAGTTTTATTCTTATCTACCTTTGTATCATTAGATAAAATGCATGTCAAATTTTATAAATTTCTTTGCACATTCTGTTGAAAAAAGAGAAAATAAAGTTTTATTTTAGACCGTGTATTAACTGATGGGAATTATAGAATCTCGCAGGTAACGGGTTAATATATTGAATACAATTGAGATAAAGAGAGGATCTTGAGACAAATTATGGGAAAATCCTTTTCTGTTTAGTTTATTGCTGCTTGCTGATATGTTGGTGTAAGAATTAAGCTTTCAAAATGTTCGAATCCACTTTCAAAGATTTCTAACCTTCTTTTCTGCCGCGATCTTTTCCAGGAGGAGGACAAGAGTCTTGAATGAGGGTCTCTTCCTTGGTTCCTCATGCCAACAGCTCCTCATGATGGAATATCTGGACAGAAAAATAACACAGACAGCGGTTTATTTCTCGGTATTGTCAATGCGCAGAAAACTTTTGCGCATGCTAAAAAAAAGTCCTGTCACAGATGCACTGTGGGATTCCTCGGTGCCATTGTCGCTTCCAGTTGTCTTGCGCGTGTCTTCCACGCAATTCAATGTAATTTTCATAATGCTTTTCTTTCGTTGCTGCTTTTTTCTTCGCTTAGAATAAAAAAAAAAGAGTTTAAAATTTCAAAATTGTACTGATTTGCGGTCATTAGAGTCATACTTCACTAATGCAAGGCTTCAATATGTGCTGGTCATATAACTGGAAAGCGAAGAAGTCTTCAAAAAAAAAAATACCCCTGAATACAGACGGAACGTGACCTTGAGTGCACATGCATCCAAAACCGGGGCAAGGTTGTCCCCTGAGCTATCCCATAATGCATCTAAAACGCTGCTCTACACACGGCACCTAGGTATTGGCAGGGAGGTGAGACTGGTATTGGCGATACCGAGAATTAGACATTACGCTTGTGGCTGAGATAGCAAACTGATTACAGGAGGACGGAGCTGTATACGTTGTAGCTTTTGTGAACAAGACCACGGGTACTCAAGCACGATGTCCGTGGTTCGAACACCTTAGCGCTGCAGCATTTGTGCCCCCAGGCAAGATAGGTAATTCTCATTGCATTGTCGTTCTAGTGGGACTCAAAGCCATTTCATGGTCCCGTGGCTGTTCACTCGAAAGCTTTCTATCAATGAAAATCGAATTCGGATCACTTCTCTGTCAAAGATATCGGAAAAGTCGGTGAGATATCGTCATCGCTCTGTTGAACTATTTTTTGTAAAGTCAGGTGACTATAAACGTAGTTCGACAATCGTAAACGTACTAGAAAGAGGTTAGAAAAAGTAGGTTCAGTCACTGTCCCTATTATTATGAAATAAGGTCGAATACTCTTACCAGACAAGGTGCACATCTTAGATAAAGTTGCTGGAACAAACTAGGTATTCAGGGGTCCAGCGGAAGTTTGGGTGATTTCGGACGTCGAGTATTAACTCTTTGTGCGCCAATGAAAAAAGGCACTTCATCATACGTGCATGCATTGGTGGTATGCCTTTCCACCCTGCCAGGCTTAGCAATGCTTCCTACTTATTCACGTCATGTTGACGTCAAAATACAAGGGCTTACCGGACAAACAAACTCAAGCGTATATGCTATGGTGTATAAGGCCGATTTTCATTTTGAATTGTCCCTGTGGAAGTAGAATAACTGAAGAATAACTGAGAGAAAAAGAAACCATAAACTCACAGTTCGTCGGAACACTGGGGAGGCTTGTCCATGCGATAGCCGACTTGGATTTTGGATTTGATCTCCCGTGACGTCAGACCGGGGTAAGGCGTGGCACCTGTCGTATCAAACAAATGAAAACGTCATTGATAAATTGGACCTAAAATCAAAATGATTATTATGTGTGTGAGTATGTGAGTATACCCCTGCTGGAAAGAACACAGTGTTCAAAAGTGTGAATCACAGTGTGAACACGTTGGGAACACACTGAGAAATATTTTCACACTGCTAGAATTCGAGTGTTTAACATTGTGTTGTGAATCATCAATTCACAGTGTCAAACAGAATAATACTATTTCAACTGATTAACTAATTGCCCTATATCGACTTAACTCGACGGAAGAATTTCATGAATTTGAAGTTCTCACGTGGCAGACTATGTAAACACATTGTGAACACAGTGTGGGACACAGTGTTCTTCCTAGCAGGATATATGTAGGGTTATTGCAAAATAATTATTGTTCATTCACACAGCATTATGTCTTGATTGGGTCAATTCTAATAAATTTAATGACAAAGTCACCACAGGTAGGCCTATTCTGGTTCTTATGTTTCTCACTACTCTTATCCATTATCGAAAACTCCCTTGAATCCTCATTCAACGCATATTTTATCTGTCTGCAACGTGCTTTTTGACCTGCTGCCTGGTGTCAGCATACATTTGCATATCATTTACACAAAATAGTCACAATAGCCTTTCGCCGAGACACTACAGATAATAGTACGCACCGAAGCAGACCAGCTCCCACAGTAGAACTCCAAAGGACCAGACGTCGCTCATTGGAGTGTAAACGCTAGCACAGATCGACTCAGGACTCATCCATCTTACTCCGAGTCGACCCTGAAAAGGTTGCACACCAGATGAAATGATTGAATGTTATCTTTATATTCTGACAAAACTATCCTCGGAAGTACATAGATAGTACATCTAATGGCAACCCAGCCATCTTCTCAGATTTAAAAACAAAACGAAAACGTCGACTGACGACTGGCAAATACTGGTATACAGGCCGATCGCAGAAAAAATAAAGATCACATTTTTTTCTTTCCTTGTGATTTTTGGGTGTAAAATACGGAGGAATCCTAAGAACTATGGTCATACATAATTATGAATTTGCTCTGAATGTGGTTATAAACACAAATGCGAATTCTTAAACTGTATTTTATTTTGTATATACCGACACTATGTTTTACAGTTTTGTACAGACATTTTCTTTTGGAAGTTTTATTACACATAAACCAATCAACTGTTCAAACATTGACTTTTTTGAAAGGGGTGTTTTGTTTTGTTTTTCACTCTCCACTTGAACCAATAAAAAAGCCTTAATGATTGTCCCACCTGTCCTGACATTGTAACATAGCTGTGAATAAATGAGTAGTTTTAAGTATGATTATATCAACTTCCATGATATGCAGGGAGCAACTAATCGAAAGTGTAGGCATGGTATGACAGGGAGATCCTCCGGTTTTAATTTTATCACCGACCACAACTACTTATTCAATAATATATGATGAATAGTTCGTAATATTAAAGTACATCATATGATAGTTTCAATAATGTTGCTCCACAAATCATCCTCTGCTGCCTAAAATCACTGGTAATTCAAAAAAAAAAATCATTTGAACTTCAAAATAGCAAATATATTTTCATGTTCGATATAGGAGGGGTTAAGTTGAATAGATTCAAAGGGCATAGGGTCAATGATTAGTACCTCTGCGATGTTCTCGACAACGTTGCGAACGCGGCTGACGTTTGACACCTTGGCGATCAGTCGCTCGTTGAGGAGGATGTTGCGCGTTGTCAAGTCGCCATGGATGACCTGGATCAGGAATGATACAAAATGATGGAGTGATGGAGAGATGTCATCATGTGAATGGTGTTACCATGGTTACAGCAAGTGAATCCTTGCGGCACAGATAGTATGGCTAAACGAAGAAAGATTTCTGTTTCATTTTCATTTCTTTAGTTTAGATAATAATGAAATTTATTTAACAAAAATGAAACAAAAAAAGCAGAAAAAAGGCATAAAAGGAAGATCTGTACAGGGGTTATGATATCGATGATAGGATCATTTTGGTCGAGGAGAATTCTCTTCGGTATGATTGTATTTCCTGGGAAAAAATGTCCAACAATGTATGCAAAAAACAGAATAATTAGGGACATATTGGACAGGCATTTTGCCTAAGCTCGATTTGATATCAATTGACGATTAAGGCTAATTAAAGTAGTACTAATGATAATAACAATGTCTTCTTTATCCAAGGTGGCCTCTTCAGTGTTACCACTGCTCTACTAGAGGGCCCTGCCATTATTACTACCCTAGCATTGCAAGTATCCCATTTGTACACCTGGGTCGAGAGGGACATCGTGAATAAAAACATCTTGTCCAAGGACGTAGGCACTTGACAGGATTCGATCCTAAGCACTCCAAATGAAAGTCAAGAGTCTTATTCGCTAGGCCACTGTGTCCCCAAAGGTTAACACTTTCTTCCTCTGTAGCTCCTCTGGGAAATCACTAAACCATTACCCCATTAAGTATAGAATCTAATCCTTTGTCATTGCAAAGCCAATCGTTTTGAGTGAACTTTGATTCTTGGGATTCTTTGTCGTAGTTTGTGAGAGGTGGTCAAAGCATCACAATCACATAAGGTTGCAAGTCTCAAAAGATTACTTCTGAAGCAATTTTGACAAGGGCAAATCTCCCGAGCCATCTTGGTCCGTACCCGTTCAGAGGCGAGGAAGGCCATGCCTTTGGCCACGTGCACTGCGAAGCGCAGGAAGATGACGGGAGGGGGCGGTTTAGCCCCGGCCACGCCCGGTCGGTTCCGGCGGAGGAATACTTGGAGTGGACCCTTTGCGGCGTACTCTAGAACCATGTAGTATGGATCTACAACAGAAGAAAGTATCAATGAGGTGAAATCAAACATAAGTAATAACAGACCTCGTCATAATATATACCTGGGATTCCAAGTATCACCTGTAGGTCCTAGATGACAATAAGCACATAGGATTCTATAATTATTGAGACAGTGTCAAAAAGTCAACAAGTTTGACTAATTAGAAAGACGCATCCCCCCCCCCCCAAAAAAAAAGGTCCACTGCGATTTGTTTTTTTTTTTAATGAAGGGTTTGTTCAAAAAGTTTTTCGTCCAATGAGAGTCGCTTTTATGTCTCCCAAAACTAAAGTAAACGGCCCGCATTTTATGCAGCCAATATAGCTATCTATAATGATTAAGACAGTCCGTCTTTAGAGGAAGCAGCTAATCCATTCTGACATTTTTAGCAAAGCCAGTATGAGGTAATCAACGACGGCCAGCTCTCAGCGAGGGTAACTGAGAATGAGTCCACTCTACAACATGGGAAGGAAAAGCAATGTCTCGCACACAACGTCGCGAGCGTCCTTTATTTTTCATGACCCGGAAGTAATACCTGAGGAAGTGCAGCAGCCGAGGAAGGACACGACGTTCGGGTGAGCGCGAAGTCTCTTCATGGCTTCTAGTTCTTTTAGGAAGGCTGCCTTGCTCATAGCTGTCACGTTACCTGATTCACCAAAGGAAAAGGATATTTAAAAAAGAGAGAGAATAATATGAATGCAAGGCAAAAGGTAAAAAAAATGTTGCAAGGTATTTCTTGCGTAAATTGAACATTGTACTTAATCTATCAACTTACAAAATAAAAATAATGAAAGAAATAACCTCAAATCAAACAAAAAATCCAGATTGTGTAATCCAAGTATAACAACAACAACAACAAATTAATACTGGAATCTGTGAATTTAGAATGTAAGGATATTCCCATCTTTCTTTCTTTCTTTTTCGTTCTTCTTTTATTCCGCTATTTCTTCTGCTCTTCCTTCATCATCATCATCTTCTTTCTCTTCAAAATTCAGTCTAACCCTCTGTGCATTGTCAAATTAGTTTTAGACTGTCCTGGGTTGACGGCCACCTCCCTGATTGTATTGTACCATCACCCAAAGATGAAAGACGTTAAAAAACAAACAAAATAATTGGTAGGAGAATAGATCCCATGATTTTATTTCCGGTGAACAATGTTGGTATAAATGGAGGTAAAATGAGGAAAGAAAGAAATCTGAAAGACAGGGAGAAGTCCTTACGATTGAGAACTTTGACCACGGCTGCCATCGGTCCATCTTTGCCCGGCACTGACGAAGCTCTGGCCCGGTGGACAGAGCCGTACGTCCCTTGGGAGATCTCGTTGGCCAGCTGAATACTTTCTCGAGGCAGCTCGTAGAAGTTCTCGTTGAATTCATCCAGGTCGCTTTTCTGTGATGGAGAATAAAACGGGGGGATGACTTTCATTGACAATGATGGCAGACATGATGTTGGTTGTCATCATAATCATCGCTAAAAGCATCATCATCACCAATATCATTACTACCTCCACCATCTCACCACCCCACCATCCCGTAGAACATATCGTCTTTTTGTTAAGAAAGGTTTGAATCCGACTCATCATCACTATCATCATCATCATTATCCTCATCATCATCATTATCATCATCGTCATCTTCATCACCATCATCATCACCATTATCATCATCATCATCATCATTATCATCATCATTATCGTCATCTTCATCACCATCATCATCACCATTATCATCATCATCACCACCACCGACCAGCATCTTCATTCTCACTGCTATCCCCTGCGTTGAGTCTGCAACCATTATTTTGTTACACTCACTATCAGGTCACATCCAACATCCGTAACTACACTAAACATGTGCCAAATGAGACAAGCAATGAAGGATCTGTTTTTAGAATAAACAACATGATCACTCTCTTCCTCATCATGACCATTATCGTCTTTGTCATCGTCACCACCATCATGATCATTACCGCTATCATCGTTTCCACTATTATCACATCGTCACCATCGACGTCGTCATCACCATTACCATCATAATCATTGTCGATTCACTATCATTATCGTCATCACCATCTTCTTTGTCATTGTATCATCAGCAATACAGTGCACTCCCGTTATAACGAGCGTGACGAGCATGGTTATAACGAAATTCCGGTTACAACGAAGTAAAATTTCAGATCGCAACATTATCCGCTCTATGTTCCTTTTACTGTTTATTGGTTCGGTTTTAACGAAATTTCGATATAACGAAAGAAAACTGCCGGTCCCTAGGACTTCGTTATAACGGGAGTCCACTGTTTCATCATCAGTAAATATCAAGGCATCAATAATACTTCTCTCCGTATGCAGCTCTCGTTACTAATATCAGTGAATGTACGCTATGACAGCACTGAAGGTAATGTATGAATTGAAGAATCTCTTTCGAAGTCTTTATTCCAATTAAGTGGCATGACATTTATCCTTTAAAACTGTTGGTTTTTTGTCTGTGTCTTGTTGTTGTTGTTGTTGTTGTTGTTGCTGTTTGTTTTTGTTTTTGTTTTGTTTTGTTGTTGTTGTTTTTTGCTTCCGTGCATAGACAGAATGTGTGGTGTCGCGAATCGTGTGTTCATGGTGGAGAATTCAAATTCTGTCTCGTTAATTATCTTTTTGAGTTCAACAATCACTACATGTATGTTATTATGTCACTATTATGTTATCAACCATAATTTCCGTACCTGTCTCGGCAAAGCTGCTACAGACTGTCTCTTGGCAGCAGGAGCGCCCGCAGCCGGCTTGGCACCCGATTCTGGCTCCGACTCTCTCCGCTGCTTTGCCCCTGGAGCTTGCTGAGCTGTAGGTGCAACGGCAGCGGCTGTGGTGGGCAGGTGGGGGGGGGGGGGGGGGGGGGGGTAGTGGGATTTTCATCAACGACTTGTTAAAGGCAACATTCCTTTCCCCTGTCGACATTATTATGATTATGGACGACACATTTGTTGGGGTGTTTTTTCTCCTGTTAAATTCCGAACAAACTAACATTAGAACTGGGTTATACTATTCATGCTAAAATCCGTGTTCGATGTTAAACAGGATTTCGTGATGCATTAGTCTATATCTGACAGAGCACGATCCGCTTGGTACATTCATGCGCATCTCAATTCTTACGGTAAAACATTACCATGTTACTTATTTTGAACTCACTTTGAAACTACTGTTAATGAATCCTCTCATCATAAGAGTTGGTTACATCACCGCTCGACTGGATTATTCACGAAACTCAAAAGAGATATCAACTGAAAAATTGCCGGACACCAGTGTCTTTGAAAAAAAAGAAGAAGTTCATTCTGTGTGCCATCAAACCATGTGAGTGTATTTGGTGCCACCTTCAAATTATCCGACACATTGACACAGTGAAATATTCAATGCAATGATAATCTCTGGTAATTATGCAAAGAACCTCATTTTTACAAAAATTTAATATGCCCTATTAAGTACACCTCCATGACGAAATAATGAGTTAATACAAATACTGATATGAAACATGCTGGTGCAATTGACGAATAATATACTAACCTGGTTTTGGTCCTGACTTTCCGTTCATCGCTTGTTGCATGGTTACGCCACCTTGCTGTCGCGGAGGTGCCTGCTTGGTGACTGCGAGTTTCCCACCTGTTGCCTGCTCCAATGTCATGCCGCCACGTTGCGGGGGTTGCGGCTGTGCCGCGGTTTTCCCGCCGGTCGCTTGCGCCATCGTCATGCCGCCGCCACGCTGGGGAGCTTGAGGTTGCTGGGGTGCCGCTGTTTTCTTGCCTCCTGTCGCTTGCTCAAATGTCATCCCACCGGTCGGAGGCGGCTGCGGTTGGACCGCTTTTTTACCGCCAGTTGCCTGCTCCATGGTCATTCCACCGCGGGCTGGTAGCTGCGGTTGAACCGGCTTTTTACCCGCTGTCGCCTGCTCCATGGTTATTCCGCCCTTCTGCGGAGGCTGCGGTTGAACCGCTTTCTTACCGCCGGTAGCTTGTGCCATGGTCATGCCACTGCCCTTTGGCGGTTGAGGTTGGCCTTGCGGTTTTGTGGCGGCTTGTTGAGGTGCTTGGTTGGGTTGTTGCACCCCTTGCGGCTTGCCTGCCGTCTTCCCTGCTACGGCTTGCTGTAGAGTCATGCCTCCGGTTGGTTGTCCGCTGGCTGCTTTGGCACCACCCTGCAAATCGGTAAGAAAAGAAAAAGAGCTTCATTAATGCAATAACCAAATTCTTAATATTTCTCTGCTAGTTTCAAGCTGCTCCAAAGTTATCATTTTTTTATCTTGTTTAATGGTAGCCTATACATTTCTTTTTTTTTCTTGATTGTACTTTTTATTGTTTATGTTTGTTTTCGTTGAGTTGTGTCGTTTACTCTATCATTGTATGCAGTTTGTATGGATTTGTGAGTGTGTGTGTGTGTGTGTGTTGTGTGTGTTGTTCAAGGATTTGCCGAAAAACAGCTTTGCTGAAGCAAATTGCCGTGATTAAAGAAAATGAACTGAACTAAACTAAATAGAACTGAGGGAATTACATCTCAATATAAAAGAGTCGATAGAGGAAGACTTTTTTTATGATCTGATGATATTGGAGATTCTGTTGATTTAATTGATATTGCCACACATTTTTCAGCAAAAATATTGATGTACCTTTCCAGCTGTAGCTTGTTGAAGAGTCATTCCTCCCGTTGCGTTTGGCGCCTTCTGCTGTTGGCTTTGTTGCACGGCAGGTTTGGCTCCTTTCCCGCCCAAAGCTTGCTGCAAGTTCATGCCGCCCGCCGCACCGGTTGCTGCCGCCGCCCCTTGTTGAGGCGGTTTTTGTTGCGCTTGGGCTGGTCCATGGGCAGGTTTCTTGCCCGCTGTGGCCTGAGACATCGTGATGCCTCCGGCTTTAGCTGCGGGTTGTTGGGCAGGCGCCTTGGCATTCTTGGCTTCAACGCTTTCTGCTAAAAAAAAATTAAACATGAAGAGTTGTTTGTTTCTAATTCATCAAAGTTCATGAAGGCGTTTTGTGCACTTAACTGAATTCATTACTGCTAACCACTTCGAGGTTTGATTATTCATTCTTTTTTGTCCGTTTTCCTTGGGGGTCATAGGGAGGTTTATCAGGCCAAAATATTACTTATCAATATTAGTGGCGTTTCACTCCAAAGACTAATGCCTTGATAAACCTCAATATTAATACGCGGTTAATTGAATTCTTGATTAGCTTTGGAGGCAGGTCTACTCAGTTGCTATTGCTGGTATTGTCTCACTTTAATGGCATGTATTTTTTTTTGTAGTCACACTCACACGATATAACTATCATAAACAAACAAAGAAAAAAGCTTCAAAAATATATTTGAAAATGTATAACAAAATGTATTGATATTACTTACTTCCTTGTCGGGCAGGCATCTGTGGTTTCGCCTTAGCGTCGGCTGCTTTACCTGGATTGGATATGGTAAGAAACATGACATTGCATTTTCGACGATGCAAGCTACGGACGAGATCATAATTACTACACTATGTATTGATCTTCATATTAAGAAGCATCTTCATATCTAAAAGCTTCATATTTAGAAGCGTTACTGAGGAAAAGATGAGTTTGGTGATAAACATTTTTTGTTTTTGCCGTTCAAGTGCTAAAAATGATTTGCTGACTGAGATTCATCAGACATAACGTTCATACTTCATTTACTTCTCTAGCCACACTCTCTCTCTGTATCTAACAGTCTATCTATTATATATCTGTTTATATTCTCTACCTCTCTCACCTCCTGGAAAATGCATAATATAATATAATACAATATAATATAATATAATACAATATAATATAATATAATATAATATAATATAATATAATATAATATAATATAATATAATCGTCATCACACTACGATGTAGTAAAACATTTGTGCATGAGTATAGCACTCTTGTTTAAAAGCATGTATCAGTTATTAATGTGGTATGATTATTTCTCCCCTGACTATCTTGATACGAACTACTGCAATCACTTGTCGAATATAACTGCTATTTGTACACTACACTTGCCAGTAATCTATCTTTGCTAAGCATCAAGTTGTTGTTACAGTATGTCAAAGGGGTCTCAGCAAATCTTCAGGTAGTCAGGAAAAACTTTTGTTTTGAATAGAATAAAAAGAGTGATCGAATTCAGGAAAAACTCCTATTTTTATAAGTGTTACATATATAGCAATGAAAACAGCTATACCTTGCATAACAGCAGTAATGGGTTCCCCGAGGATATCAGTCAGCCCAGCGAACGCTGGTGCTGGCCCTCCCGTAGCTCCCCCGGTGTTCTGTGACGCCTGGTGTCCAGCCATCTCCTTTAGCTGCGCGTCAAGCTGTAGAAAGAGATAAAACACCAAATCGACATCATTCTGAATATACTCTAAATCTGGTGTGTAAGCTGAATATAGCTCTTTTATGTCTTCTTGTTCAGAATGTCATTATCATGATTATTCTTTATCCATACTTTTTTTCTCTCTTAATCTATTTCGGAGTCTGTCAATCCACTCAATTTATCAATGTAATGAAAGTAATCTGTATCTGTGGCGTCATTTCTAAAGTCTATCCTTCCATAAGTTTGTTAGTCCATTAGAAAAAAAAAAAGCAAATTTCATGACTTTCCGAGGGTTCCGTCTTGAAAATCTTTCCACAAAACGAACATAGACTTAAAACCATGCGCGGTCCCCAATGTTGTCCATTGCCTCCTCGCTATACCTGTCCACTTCTACCATAATCGAAAATACTTATGTATCTATCTGTCTAAATTAACATATCTTCGTATATCTGTCTGCCTACCATTTGGCCATACCCGTCTAAGAGTCTATCTGCCTGTTTCTTACCGGAATGATAAGAAAGTAATTAAGAATAGAAACACTGTCTGCATTATATCACAAAAAGCGGTCCGGGAATTTGCCGCTACATGAAGCTGACACAAGGAGGATTCATTTTGTACACATCCTGCATAACGATGTCGTCACCCCAAAAATATGGCATTAAAACTGTTATCTACACGAGTTATTTCAAGCATCCATCGATATCAGTGAATCGATAATGGAGAACTGGATCGAATTTCCCTGATCGATACCTGCATCAGGTGCTGCATCATGACCGGCGTGGCAACGCGCTGTTCGTCTGTCGGTTCGGCCCGAAGTCCGAAGGAGCCCGAGTCCTCCCGCTCGATGCTGGCCGTAACCAGCCGAACATTCTTCTGGGGTTTCGGGCGACGATTTCTGGCTTTCTTCGGCCCGCCGGGCTGCCCCGCTGGCTCGTCGATCTATGACATGGGAAAATAAAGTCAAAATCAAAAATCATTTACAAGGGAGTCTGGATAAAATTAATACTGCATCCTGGGCAACAGGGCGTACTGGGCGTTATTGTAGGCCTATCGTTGTTTATATTTTTCCTTCATTTTGTTCTTCTTCTTTCTTCTCCCCTCTTCTTCTCTTGTTATATATTAGGCCTACAAGAATCATTATCAGTGTTTTTGTTATCATCATTACTATCATTTTCATCATTATCATCATCGTCATCTGTATGATTTCTATTGCTTATGATTCAAAGATATTCCCGCAGTTATCATTGCTGTAATCATTTGAATCATTGTTAATGACTGATGATTTTCTTCAGAAATCATGCACTGTGCATTGAAAAAACAAACAACAGTTTCCTCTGACTCTTGAATTTGCTCTGTTTTAAAGTGTTGAGGACGTTGCATGAAGGACAAAAAAGAGCATGAGTACTGGAAGTTGACATCTGAAGATTTACGTGTTTTTCTTACAGAAGAGTAACTCTTATCTTCGTATTCAAGACTTAAAAGAGCCATTCTCACCTTCACCAGCGGCACGGTCGCTGAACCTTCCCCGGAGGCCGGCGGCGGAGGAGAGCTGGGAGTGCGCGGTCTCGAGGTTGACGAACCCGGTCTGGCTCTAGCGGTTCCTGGTCTGTCTATAGCAGTGCCAGGTCTCGATGCAGCCGTTCCAGGTCTCGATGCCGCAGTGCCTGGTCTAGCACTGCGCGGTCTCGCAGTACCAGGACGTGACAAAGACGATCCTGGCCTAGAGTCGGCGGTTCCTGGCCTACTGTTCAGCAAGTCGTCAAGCTGTTAAAGAGGGTATATACGTAAGCGGCAACTTTATTTTGATTTCCCATGTTCATATTTGACCCAGAACGTAAATAATGTATAATGACAACAACCCATGAGTGTATTGAGTACAATGCTTCGTTAAGTGGGCCGACATCATGAATAATTTAGAGATTTGTTTTAAGTTCAGAGTTATGGTTGATTACGTGACACAGCGTTGGTCATGACGTCAAAATTCAGTATGATCACTATCAATAAAGGTTTTTTTTTTCTTTTACTTTAACAACCACAATAGGAATCTTTATTCCAAGCACTACATCGCCTACAAAATATCAAGGAATATCTGTTAACAATCTCTGCAAGATGACAAGGCTGAGTATCTGCGCACAACTTATGATATCTGCAATGATTTTGTTATTATGTTAATGACTATGTAAACGTACCCACTGGAAAAACACCTACTAGTATTTTTTCTTTCATATCTGTATGCATGCTAACTGACGATTTTTCATGATTCATTATTGCCATTTCACAATATTTTTATATTATTCTATCTGCAATGTTCTCTAGACTACAGACACTATGTCAACAAACATTGAAATTAAAAAGGAGATTTGATAAGTTTAAAGAAATGGAAGTTGTTGCCACGGTGACGAAACTTACGCCGAACTCTCCAAGGAGCGGATAATCCTCGTCGACACGCCCATTCTTCTTCAGCTTCGCCTTCAGCTGTTGGCGGCGCTGTTTCTCCGCAGCACTCCTCTTGCCCTCCTATGAAAAACACAGAATGGAAAATAATGACGATGATTGATTGATTTTGTTTTCCGTATAAAAGACAACAGCTGGATAACCCATATTCAGCGATGCCAACGTGACATCGCTGGTCTTCCATGGGCTCCAGAACATTAAGATTACTAATACCACAATATGAAAATATGAAATACATGAATTGAGAGATAATATCGCATATTGCAATTGACAAGTAAATAACAAAAGAAAAGAATGCAAGGGAAAGAACAATATGACAAATCATAACTTGTAATGACCTCTACTAATTAAAATACTACAATTCTTTCGCATTGACAACCTTACTGCATACTTACTTTAAATTAAAATTGTCGATGAATGACTCTCTTTGGTTTTCATACAGATGTCGTGTGTTCGATAATGGTCTTCCCAATCGTCATACATTAGTAATGGACCAGGTTACGGATGTATGCGTCCATTTTGACTAGTATGAATCTTTAGACATGCAAGCACTATTTTCGTTATGTCATTATTGACTTAAACATCATTGAAAAGAATATACTCTCGTGTATTGCAGGAACTTTTTCAACATGGAAAATTTTCAACATTTTGGAAATTGACAATCTCGCTAGAAACATGCAGGAAGATGGTTCGCGTGTCTTACCGGTATAATGCTCATCTCTGCTGCCTCCTTGTACAGTTTATCCTTTTCTCGTTCCTCCTGTACAATGCAAACGAGAACAGAGAACACAGGGAGTTGGCCATTGTTCTAAAAATCACTATTCGAGTACACATTGCATGTATATCAACGAGTTTGATAGTTGTTATTATTTTATATGCTAAGTTAAGATTATGCGATATTTGTTATTATGATACTTGATACTTTATGAGGTAGGCCTAAACCCTATAGGGCAGCTCTCACTGTAAGCTGCAGCTTTACTGGGATGACAGGTGAAGTGAACCATTGAATTTCCAAATTTGTCACAAAGTGGAGAAATGGTGGTGCAATTTAGGAGCTCTTCCTTTTGAAAAATGGCGATATATATTTTTGAAGTCAGGAGCAGACAATATTGGGGAGCTTTTAAGATATAGGTAAAAGTTAACGGCACATAATTATGCTGAAAATTTTGCTCACTGAAAATTTGCAAGTAGTGATATTTTTGTTCTGCCTGTTGTCTGCTTCATAACGTCATTGGAAAAAATGAAATGCCGGTAAATAAGATATCTGGCCTCATCTTATTGTTCGTTTGTAGTTTTTTTTTTACTATTAACTTCATCCTATAAACAATGACGTGTACACTTCTTCGTTTCTCCTCAACACTTTCTCTTTTCAAGCGGCGAACCGTTGAATATGACAGAAGAAAAACTCAGACGATCCTTTGCACTTACGCTATCAGCGCTAGATTAAATATAGACAGACATTCTATATCTCTCATGCGACAGAGGACAATGCGTATATGAGGGGAGATTAAGGTAGATTTCAAATACAAATTCAAAGTAATTTATATTACAAATGAAATACAGTCATTTCTAATACACATCTCCTGATCTCCAACAAATTCCTTCTTTATTTTTTTTTTCTGCAGTGAGTGCCGTGACCCTTCTTACCAAGAGCTTCTTCTTCTTCCGGTTCAGCTGATACTTCCTAATGAGGAGCCCAATGATGAGGATGATGGTGAACACGCCCAGGATACCGAAGATGATGGACAGGATTAGGGCGTAGTCCACGTTTCGCTGCTTCCTGGTCACGTGACGCACGTAATCGGGAGGCACTGCGGGCGGGATGAGCAATGGGTACCAGCGGATCAGTGATCAATGTAACAGGTTGTGGCCGTTGTCTGAGTTTGATAATGTACGTTTTGTTTGTTTGGTTTGTTTGATTGTTTGTTTGTTTGTTGCTTTTTGGTGGGATGTTTACACCTAACTCACAATGATGAATTCGTTCTATGATGTATATTCCGCTAATGATTGAGACAAAGTATAAAGTACAATAAAAAATGCCATTAAATTTTGTGTTCAGTACTCTGAAATATCATGCTATTTTGCTATCTGCTAACTATCATGAAGAAAAGATATTTTGCCAAAGCACCAGTTCTTGTAATTATAAATTATCGCTTAATCAATGAGCGATTTAAATCTACAGACGATAGAAATCGTATACCTGGACACGTGTGCGAGAAACACTGCTTCTCTTCGGAGGAATGGTCTTCCACAGGACACTCCTTCCCACCGTTCTTCGGCCGAGGATTGGTGCACGTCCTTATGCGGGTTTCCACGCCACGCCCACACGTTTTGCTGCATGACGACCACTCGGTCCAGTCAGACCACGCCCCTATAGACGCCAAGCAGAGAATACATGGACATGGCCAATAAACATGTCAACATCTTAAAACCGTCCTATTTTTATAAAATAACATTGAATGATAACAGTGATGATGCTGAAGATATTAATAATAATGATAATGATAATAATAGTAATGATAATGATGATAATGATTATCATAGTAATTATCTTTAATTAAGTAGATTATTTAAAATCGTAAAAATGGGAACATCATTATGTAAGATCAATCAAATAGATAATAATACGAAAAAAAGACAGAGATAGAGACAGACAGGCAGACAGACAGACAGACATTATCATTAACCCTATTTTGCGCTTTGAGAATTTAAATTCATAATTTGCAAGCATGCTTTTCAGTGGACCTCTCAATTCTTTGTTTTTCTCCAAACATAATTTTGTATTTTGCCGGTATGCATGAATAATTTTTTAATCTCCTGATTTAAAAAAGAAAGAATGAAATAAATGAAATTAAATGAAATAAAATGTTGATTGCCGATTGTCGGTGTAGACAGTTGTATGCACACTGTCTTAGTTTGTCGCACAGAAAGGGTTAAATAACTTTCGAGCTTATTTCACACTCACCGTTCTGTACACACTTGAATCCCGTACAATCCCCGTAGGCTTCGTAGTCAGAGCCGGGGCAGTCGGCCCCGCCGCGCAAGGGAGGCGGGTTGTCGCACGTTCGTGTCTTCTCCCCGCGACATGTTTCATCGCAGGAAATAATATTCCACTCACTCCACTGACCATCAACTGCATGGTTTAGAAAGGAATGGGAATGAATGGAAATAATCATTTCTTAAGACACAGGGGCTTAATATGATAGGTTTCATGAGCATGGAGTAAGTGTTATCACCCTGAATCACTGTTTAACCATCATGATTTCTTTGTCTAGTATGATTGTAATTGAGTTTTATTCTAACACTATAGATACTCTTCGGAATATGTTCTAACCCTGATAAGAGCTTGTGGCTATTAATATTGCAAAAACAGCTTGGAACGCTACTTCGCAATTCTTCCCTTTTTTCCTTGTAAATTCTAAATAATATAGATCAAAGACGCGATTGGTCTGTATGTTGGCACAGAAAAGTAATAATTATGTAATATCAAACATTTCAAGATTATCACGCTCCTATAATCTTTACGAGGTAGTACTTGTATATAAATGAACGCATTCACTGAATGCAAAACAGTTACTTTTGGGGAAAATTCCAATTGCCCTAAATTTTGCTGGCTACATTCATCCAGACACAGGTTAGAAGGCACGGATCGATAGATGCAATGTAAACACTGCTCCAGCGCACTTTGTATCGATTCGAGCCCGGGAAAGCCGATATTACAAACAAAGACCATCGTAGGTCATAGGTCAGAACGTTTATACCATGAATACATTTTGATTTTCGCCACTGACCAACCACTGGAAATTGATGTCAATCACATACTTTTTTCCGGTCTGAAGCCAATAAGTAATTTGCCACACTGACATTTCTTATGTCCTTCTGTCCCAACCAGAAACTTGACCATGATTTTCACCGTCAGTTTCACTTGAAACCTTGTTAAAGTACCCTAGTGAATAGTGACTTACACAATTATTATCATGAACGGCAGAATCTTGTCTTAATTTCTTGTTTCAAATGAATAATTTCGGAAAGACATGGAAGAAGGACGAACCATCTCATTAGCAGATATACCTGTTTTCTCTCCTTATCAACCTAACATCGTTAAACGTTCTGTCTCCCCTCTCTCTCTCTCTCTCTCTCTCTCTCTCTCTCTCTCTCTCTCACTCTCTCTGTGTAATATCTTTATCTCATGTACTCTTCTTAAGAAATTGAGTTACGGATTCTGTTAAAGAATTTGTATTGCGCAACAAGTACCAATTTGATGAACTCACCAGGGCAATCTAGGATGCTACATCCTGACACGTAGGTATCGTCACCCACACAGTCATTCCCGCCGAACTGCGGGGCTGGGTTGTTGCACGACCGATACCGGTACTTCTCGCAAGCCGTGTTACACGCCGTGTAGGCTCCCCAAGGACCCCAATTTCCATGGACTATAAACATAAATGCAAAAGAAAGTTGAGCAAAATTAGCTCATCGAAGTAAATGGTAGATTGCTTTCTTTCTTTTAGTCTTAACTTAGAATGCATTTTGGCAAATATATCGCTCAGACTGCGCCAACCCTTCACTTTTTCAATACAATGTTACAACTACACTTTTGAATGTCGTATACGAACGTTGCCATGTTTTTCACAGTTTGATGAAAGAAAAAGATCTATTCTAAAGAGTAATGATTGTTTGGCTAAAGTTATTTTCCCGACAAAGAGGCTGGTTCACGGACAGTGACGGAAAGGAAAAGAAAAGTATTTAGTCTTTCGCACTAGACAAATTCAAAGGTTCCAAGTTTTAACATTAACTCAGCCGGTAGAGTACCGGGCTAGCATCCGGAGGTCTCGGGTTCGAATCCCGATAACTTGTCCGATGGCCACTGAATTTTCCGAGAGTGACCCCTGGACTCACTTGGACATATCGCGTCTCCGCAACTCTGCGTCTGTTCGGTCTCTCCGGTACAGTTGGCCCCACCGTAGGCCGGAGCTGGGTCGGAACAGGACCTGGTCCTAGTCTGCGTTCCTCCACCGCACGTCACGGAACAGGCGCTCCAGTCGGAGTAGTCGGACCAAGCCCCATCAACTGGTCCAAGGCGGGGAACGGCATAGAAGCAAATGTTTTAATAGACTCTTTTTGGCTCATTCTGTTTTCATTCACAATTCATATAAGAACTTTGTCTCGTTCCGATGTTTCAGTTTTTATCATGTACCAGGGATATATGCACAGATTTGAAAGTGCTATGAGCAAGGCACTGATATTGGTGATGATGTAGGCCTACGAATGAAATAAATGGAATGCGATTACCCTTGAATTGCATGGTCATGTTTCTTTTCTAACAAGAACCGAAGAAGCAAGAAGATACTGTGGTTTTGCTGCATGAAAACGAGCAATCAATGACAGATCATTCTTTAGCACTGATTCCAAACACGTCCAAGAACGAAGACTGTTGTTGCTGTTGGGTTTTATTGTTTGTTTGTTTGTTTGTTTTTACTGCTCTGATGTAATCTCATTATGCATTAACTGTAATCATAAAACAGAAAATACAATGATCTGCGATGAAAACCCTCCTTAAGACCATCTTCTTTTGTGTTTCACCTTAAGTGGTCCTATGTCATGTATGTTTGCCCCTTTAAGATTCTGTTGGTGAGTATAAAAAAGAATATCAGAAAAAAAAAAAACTATCTACATGTACATCTGTTTAACTACCTGGACACGGGTCGTTGTTACACGATCCCTGCTCCATCTCAAAGCCGGTACAGTTGGCTCCGCCATTGGATGGCGGCGGGTTGTTACACCGTCTAAAGCGGACCGTCAGTCCCCCAGCACAGGTGTGCGTACAGGTGTGCCATTCGCCCCAATCGCCCCATCCGCCGTCGACTAGGAATAGAAAAGGTTCACAAAATTTTGTATATGGATATGATGATGTCCAGTTATTTATGAAACATTAGACAATAACCAAAATATGAGAGACTAATTACCAGAATCCACAAATGAAATCTCATCATGCCGCTATAAATGCAATCTTAAACCATAAGAATGCAAACAGAGTTTCTTTACTGATACAGCTGGAAATTTTCTGTCTTAGTAGCATTTGCACGTAGTGGGTTACAATTGCAATCAGTATTACTATTGTTATCATTCATTTCAAAGCTTTAAATCTTACAAAGATGGATGTAGTCATCAAACCATACCTGCTGATGAGTTGCCATCGGATAGTGTCGTCGTTTGTTGGGTGAACTCCTCGGTAGTATACTGACTCGGTAGGGTGACGGAAATAGTGGTTTCCCCTGAAATAAGAATCAGAACAAACAAACAAAATATAGAAATGATTTCAATTATGGTTTAAATCTCGAATTTAGACAACTTTGGCAGCTAGTAAAGGCGAACGACAATGGAACAATGCTAAAGCAGTACGCCGGTACTCCTTGAATCGAATGCGAAGCGTTACTCTCGCATCATAAGGAATATTGGTGATACAGGAGACCATGGCGTATTGCAAATCTGTAGCTTTCTATTCCTGTTGTTGTTGTTGTTGCTGTTGTTGTTGTTGTTGTTGTTGTTGTTGTTGTTGTTGTTGTTGTTGCTTTGATGTGATGGTTTTATACAACAAATAAAGGAATTTCCCCCATTGTAAAGCTATTTTATGGTGACGAAGGCAATGAGTGACATAATTATAACACAAGTTTGTCTCAATTGTTATATTTGCCCTACTTTGAAACCGGGTAAAGATCGGTCTTTGAATAGCGAATCTTCGATATCACTGTTTTTGCTTGTTTGCTCTGAAACTAATATTGACCATGATCACCATGATTCATTGGTCACGTATCCAACCGTAAGACGTGACAAAATGTGTGCTTCGACGATACTGTTTTTACTTTCTCTACTTATAAACTCACTTCTTCAAAGGCATGTATTTCTCATTCTTCAAAATGTCTTATGCTTCTGAGAGATTTTAAAAACAAAAGAAAAAAATGTAATGATATGACACGAAAGAATGATAAGAAAATGCATAGAATATTTCATGACGTAAAAAGTAGAACAGGCCACACCAGGGATCCTTTCAAAATGGCGCTGACTGAAGGCATTTCGCAAGTTGTCGTCACTTATTGATGATTTTATTCCCCAAATGTTTTCTGCACGTCCCGATCGATCAATTCTTTTGTCCTTCCAGAGTGAGACTTTTGTTGACAAGCCCTGTCAGGGACCTCTAGCCCAAGGTGCCAACGTGCCAATGAAAGGCATTATTGATTTCGCATGTGCCAACTAAGTTTAGACCACGGCTGCCATTTTGGAAGCGTGAAACGTATCTCGAAGTCTCGAAATTTGCACCCCTTTTTCCTCTCACTTTTGTACGAAACCATGCAAGAAGTACGATTGATTACACTGGCAAATATTAAGGAAAATGTGTTCATGATGAAATGCACGTAAATGCCTATATAGCTACCACAGTGACTGTGTAACTGCGGGTTCACAACGTTTTTATGGATTTCTAGAGAACAGTCTCCCAATTGTTCTGACACCCTAGCCCGGCCAAGTGTTTCATCAATCTTTGTTCTTGACGAGTACATCAGTGTTGCATATAGGGCCTAATGTTTCTGCCATTAATTTACTATCATTATCAATGAATCAGGAAACGGAATTACGATTCATAGAGACGCCCTATTCACATTACACTAAATAACATTCTCAATATGAAATTTATGTACGCCAGACATATGCGGGGTATATCATATCAAAATATCATCATGAAACGATACTAATGGACACTTTCGGTCTCATTTCAAGTTTCATGTTATTTTTTTTTTTCATTCATTTAAATTCTTTCCTTGAAACGAACAAAATAAAGCAAATGGTTGGAGTAAAATAAAAACAAGAAAGCAATTCTGAAGAACATGTACGAATTTCACGTAAGACGCCAACAACACATCGACAATTATTATTTTCAAAAGGGAGAAATTCATATGTATCACTGTCTTTTTTAAACCAGATCCCGGGATTTACCGGTAAAAATGACGTAGTTTTGACACAAATACTAAAAACAAACAAACAAACAAACAAGAAAATAATGTGCAATACATGGAATAAAATGCACATTGGAATACAGACCAAAGCGTAGTATTAAGGTATATCACAGCAAGCGGATTAACATTCATAATCTGTAAATAAAGAGTGTTCTAACCTGTCAGGTTAGAAATTACACTGATGTTGCTGCAGCATAAACCACTAATTATACACCTTTGCGTCTTTTTGAACTAACTGCTTTTTGCGTCTTTTGAACTAACTGCTACACTGCAAAAAGTCCGGTGTTAAATATGAAACACCGAGCTGGTGTTAAATTTCCGGTGCCCATTCATGGTGTTAGATTAACACCTCCGGGTGTCATTTCAAAATATAAAATTGTTTTTGAATAGTTTCTTAGTTACTGCACTTCTTGTTAATTTTGAACTTCAACAAGACGATAAAGAATTTCCGATAAAGTACTTTATTTTTGAAAAAAATGTGTAAACACATTTACACCACAGTAACACCAGTTGGTGTGGTCTCCTATTGAAGATGGACGGGTGTTATATTATTGAAATTAACACCCGCCAATATCAAATCAACACCATGCGGTGTCATTATTGAATTAACTCTAGTTCAGTGTCAAAAATATCACCAGCCACGGTGTCAAATTAACACCACGAAGTGCCAGGTGAACACTTTTTAACACCGTCACAATACATTTTCTACACCTGTGGGTGTGGTCCTCTATTGAAGCTTGATCGGTGTTAGATTTAACACCTATGGTGTTAAATCTAACACCGATGTTTTTACAGTGTATAAAGTAGTGTTAAACCCGGCACAAATTCACCCAAGGTTGGCAGGTTTTAACTCACCTCTCACACAGTTGGACTGAAAACATGAGATGAAGGACAAAATCTATCGATGGGGAGAGAAAAGTGGAAACAAACTCACATAAGTTCGACGAACACGAGAACAAACGAGTTTCCATTCATCGGTATAAAAACGAGGCGTTGGTTGACTATGGTTATCATTGTGAACTTTCCATGTATATTGAATCCAGTTCCACGTTGGGAATTTGCCTTGCAAAATGATAATGTTGAATAACTAAGTTGTAAATGCTAGCAAAGTTTGTTTCATTACACTTTCTTTTTCTTTATTCAGGAATTCAATCCTTTAGTGCAGTTGTCATGGTTGTTTGTTAAATGTTAGAAAACTGAAAAACACGTCGAATATTCAGTATCATACCTCCTTCCACACTTTCCCTTGTAGATGGTTTAAACCTTAGTTAACAAGGTAACATATTGCTTACAAGGAACCAGGCAAGTTGGTTGATAATATCACATTTTCTCTCTCTTCTTTTCTTTAAAACAACAAACAGCAAACCACGAAAACACGCCCGTTATCATACCAATGGGGATTACCATGATCTCGAAGTCAAGGAGTTTAAATTGTTCATGTCTCTCGTTAAATCAATGGTTAGTAATGCAGACAGTCCAAGAGCTAACTCAATGCATGTCGTATCATTCTAATGGGTCCGCAGACATTATTATTATGAGTTTTGCTTATTTTTCGTTGTTTATTTTTAAAATTCAGGAACAAGGTTCAGAAATGTACTTAAGAGTTCATGGTAGTTATAGATTAATCCTTGATGAAAACCAGGGGAAATAGATAAAATGATTCACGAACATCTCGTTTTGCTTACCAGACTAAACAAAGAAAGCCGTAAGGACGCCATCTTGTCATCCTCAGTAGCAATCCACACACTATCACTGATATTCCATTTACATCACACCGCGATATTCGGCTTTCGTGTCGTGAAATATTCCTGAAAGCTTTACGTTTCCTAGTGTTGGTGATGTCCAACAAGGGCTCCCCTCTCCTTTGGATCTTAGCGGAAGAATTTGGTACTAGCCAACGACAAAAACCCTTTCCAGTAGAAGGGGGTATTTCTAATCGAGCATGGCGAGTCTTACACGAAACATCAGCCAACTCTGGGGATGTCGTGGAGCTGTACCTGCTTACTCTGCTTGTGCGTCGTCTGTAAAACTCTTCCTTTTCTCTCAAAAGACTCACCCCCTTTCGCTCCGATGTTATGTACCATCCTCTTAATCGATCTTCGCTTATCGACGTCACAAGAGTCTGTTATAGATTCGGACCGCCGTCTTCTTTTGCGTTTCCAGTTCGGTTATATGCAAATTTATCGATCGTCTTGTGAAGTTATTGATTGATGGTGAAGAGGGATTTAGTAACATCTTGGTGTATAGCTGCAGTCTGGAGACCACGTCGGTTCTTATTTGTCGATCCTGACCAGACCATGTTCATCTTTTTCATACGATGTTTTATGTCAGTAGAGGAAGGAGTTGATGCAAAATGAAAATCATTGCATAGTGTGAGGTTTAAATCATTCAGTTCAAGATTTCCTTTCTATCAATTTCTTTTATTTTTGGAAGACCAAATAAAGACAAACTTCGGCTGGCGTAATAACCACCAACGATAATATATAACGACTGAATAATATTGTATTGATTCTTTCAGTAATTAACACCACTCTATTCTCCCTGTATATCATACACTTGCAGACGATGTATGAATCTCTGGGTTTTCTCTCTTATTCAATTTGTAATCAATGAATATTATGGTTACAGTTCGTTATTCCGAAAGTATATTTTCCGAAGGTTCGTTAGTCAGAAACGAGATAAGTTTTGTAAGTCCGAAGGTTTATTAGTACGCATCTTCTTTTTCATTTTCGGAACCTTTGGAATAACGAACCCTTGGAATAATGAACATTAAATCCTTTTCAGAATTACGAACCTTCGAAATTACAAACCTTCGGAATAAAGCCACAAATGTTCGGATTAACGAACCCATTTTCATTTTTTTTTTTTTTTATTAAGGAACATCTAGGTAGAGCCCATTAACGAATTCTTGTGTTTCGGATTTACGAACTATGTTTTATTCTCGGATTAACGAACATTTGGAATAATGAATATAACCCATTATTGTATAAATGTAAGATTATAATTTATGTCCTTTTGTCCGCGTTCACGTGTCTCTCATCTCTCTCTCTCTCTCTCTCTCTCTCTCTCTCTCTCTCAAATTCTTCCCCTTCGCATTACCTTACTACTGCTATTAGTTCTCAGTTTCCTCATTCACCTAACTTCATGATTATTTTTATAACGGCATTCAGTATGTACAGGAGTTATCGAAATTACTTTGCTTGCTTTGTAACTGTTACTTTAAGCTTATACATGGTACTCGTACGGTGAAAGACTGTTCATGTTCTTATGAATAAAGTTTAATGATCGGTGATACTGGCGCAATACTTTAACTTGCTTTGACACAAGTCATAAAGATTTATTCAACTTGAGTTAGTACTTATCTTATAGGGACTGCAATCACAACCTTGACGAAAATTCCAGTTTATTCAATGTTGTGTATTTGTTTTTGTGTTGTCTTGTTTTTGTTTTTGTTTTCCATGAATTGGTTAAATGAAATAGAAAGATTGTGGCAACAAGATCAGATGGAATGTCAAATAAGTTTGTACCGTCATCACTTTCATGTAAAAAACCAATATCAGGTTTGATCATTGTCAGTGTTTAGGGGTTTTTTTCTCTCTCTCTCTCTTTCTCTTTATATAAGCTGTATCGGATAAAACAACAAAATAATGCTATTCCCTAAGTTATGCACGTGCATACATACACAGACAGATACCATCCATATAGCAATCCCACGCTTTCAGCATGAACTCTATTGCAGCCACCCCATTATTTTTTTTTCTTTCTTTCTTATTTTCTTTCTATCCATCTACATATGAACAGTTTGTTTGCAAAAACCGATAAGTCCATTTTTGAAGATTTTGAAGTACGGTCTCTGTCATAAAGTACAAAATATTACCTTTTAAATGATATATTGGTCACTATTATAAAGGCACACTTTTGAAGTTATGGTCAAAAAAAGCAAAAATTTTCTTATCATTCTCTTTATTTTTCTTGACCTTTAATCGCAAATATCTCCATTTGGCAAATATGGACTTATCGGTTTTTGCAAACAAACCCTTCATATCTATCTGGATATCTACCAATCTGTCTTGCAATATATCTGTGTTGATATTTCCATCTCTCTAAATCTGTATTATCATGTTGCTTTTTTTTTTCTCGGCAGCCTCATTTCAAGATCTACAACTAAATGATTGTAACTGTGGACGTGAACATGCATCCTCGACACAAGGGGGCGCTTCGATTTATGATAAACGACATTCATTTATTCGGCTTTCATGTCTTATTCAAGTGCTTCGATTCTTTTTATTTCATTCTTATTTTTCCAACAAAACATAACACAGAACATAACACTTCATGGCATACATCTATTTCATACGACTATTGAGAAATATATGAACTGAAAGGCGAATTTATTATTGTTCTGGTTGTTGGCTTTACCCCAGGGTTGTTGATCCCGACTTCTTGATAATGGCAAGTTTTGGGAAGGTAACGTCAAAGTCAAGCAATTTCAAGTAATTAGGAATTGTTCTGTTCATATATATCAAATATTCTGTGGAAATGTTTCAGTCTTAGTCCTTCCTGATCAATTACTAAACTCGTTATTTGCCTATAAACGACACAGTTTATCTTGGTTAATGCCACCTTCAATGTCAGTCACCCATCGCAATGTTTTGTTATGCTAAAATATCATCATTTAATATCGTTTCAGATTAATTTAAACATTGCAATTACAACGTCAAACACTCTAGCTACCACGTTCAAAATATCGCCTTTGGTACTTCTTGTATATATGTGACAAAAACAAGCACATAGCATAAAAAAACGTTATGTATACCGCATAATATGCAAACAGCCTGTATTAAAGAAAGTGTACAAGCTTGGCAACAGTGTATTATTAAATGATTAGGATGCGTCAGAGTATCGGGTTTACCGCTTAATACCGAGTTACCCGCTCCGTTTGATGGTCTTTACCATTGGTAAGCATTTAAGAAAAAAGCTGTTTATCTCCCCCCCCCCCCCCCCCCCAATCTGCAATACCATCATGGACGAATTCATAGAAAAGGATGATACCTTGTTGTATACATACGTTTACATTTTTTCAGTTGTACAACTTATACTCTTTGCAGATGTTACATGTAATATTGTCACTTTGATTATTGCGGTAGGAAAACCTCGTTTGAATTTCATTTTCTAGTTCTCAACAAGCGGCGATGAAAGGCATATACGCAAAATACCGACTTTAAGATGAACACGTTCCGATATTCTACAGACCATAATTCTTTGACTACGAGACACCGGTGCATTTAAGGCCTTTATGACTGACTAAACTCTAGGTGATGATAAGTCGCAAGATTACTCTATCATGAAATTCAACCCTGTACTAGTGATGTTTCATACGGACACGCACCGTTAACCTTATTTTCCGACATTACACGTAACTTATTCAATCATAATCAAAAGACTGAATTTCGGTTCATGCGCATGCGTGACGTTGCGCGGTTGGGACGCGCAGCGCGTCGGACGTGTGCGCATCCAATTTATTCCTCGTCATTCTCCCCGTGGAGGATGGCGAGCAGCATCTTTTTGAAGTCGCCACTGCAGTCGCCGTCGACGAAAGAGTGGAGCGTCTCCCCGTACTTGGCGAAAAACGCGATCTTAATCCTCTTCAGGTCGATCTGGAGATAAGCAAATGAGAAGACAAGGAGCCAGTGACAAGGAACCATCAAGAGTGTAGTCATGGCAACAACTGGAATCTTACCCTCACTTGGGATGAGAATGACTGATTGGGCCCCATTTCGTAAAAGATGTTAGGATAGCAACTCTTGATGATATGGCAACTTCCCATATATAGCAGCAGAGAATCAGGATGCTGGATTCTTGTCGTTACCATGACAATTGCCATTCCAGCAAGAGTTGCTGTCATATCAACTTTTTACGAAATGGGGCCCTGATTCTTCCTTTTTTTTCTGAGACAGAATCCATTTTTCCTCTATTGACCATTTACAGCAGATCGATTTTTTTCTGTTTAAAACTTGTTAAATTTAATCACAGTGTCTATACCGAGAACCAGTGTAATGATAATGATAACAGATATCAACTAGACTTGGAATTTGTCAAGACTGACAAATTAGGTGATCCGATTTTTTTTTAATCAATTATTCGAGTCCTGATCGCAATAGGCATGACCATATAGGTTTCATCTGTGTTTAGAGACATTGGACGTGTGATATTTGGATTCTCATTTAGAAAAGAGAGTCAGGTCTGCTATCTTTGTTACCAAATTCGGTATACACTATAACGAAGATACAGAATGAAGTATATTTGACCATTGACCCAACTTTGCACAGCCAAGATGGCATCTGAGCAAAAAGTGGTTATTTTGTGAAATGATTCTTGTAACATGGCCTTTGCGTGTGCAAAATATGGGAAAGATAGGACATGTATTCACCAAGATACAGGTTAAAACATTTATGACCTTTGACCCTAATTTACATACCCAAGATGGTGTCTGATCAAGTAGTTGTTATTTTATGAAATAATGTACGTGACATGAACTAAACATGTGCAAAATATGATGATGATAGGGGCTGTTTTTCTTGAGTTATTGCAAAGAAAGTTGCAGAGAGAAAGAAATATCTCAATACATCGAAGATAAGTTTGATGTCAACCAAGTTTTTTTGACGTGATCTCGGCGTCGTATGAAAAAATGGAGAATCACTGATGATAGCCCAAAGTCTCAGCTACAACATATTAAAATCTGGGAGAAATTTACAGAAGAGTAAGTGAGGTAGTGCTCGATAAAGACCGTCATGTCAATTTTCATTTCCAGAAAAATACCCTCCCATAGAGATAACACGTAAACTGGTTAAATTTGACAAGGTTACATTATATCCATTTTCAAGTGGTGAAGACATCATCCGATTAAAACTTTGATTCACAAAACTTAAAGAGTATTACATTGGCTACAACATACTAAAATCTGGAAGAAATTCACCGAAGGGTAATTGAGCTAGTCGTCGATAAAGACAATCATGTCAATTTTCACATCTAGAAAAATTCCCTCCCATAGAGATAACACGTCATAATGAAGATAAAGAAAGAAGTACATATGACCTTTGACCCTACTTTGCACAGACAAGATGGCGTCTGAGCAAAAAGTGGTTATTTTGTGAAATGATTCTTGTAACATGGTCTTTACGTATGCAAAATATGGGAAAGATAAGACATGTATTCACCAAGATACAGGATGAAACATTTTTGACCTTTGACCCTAATTTACATACCCAAGAAGGTGCCCGATCAAGTAGTTGTTATTTTATGAAATAATGTACGTGACATAAACTAAACATGTGCAAAATATTGGGCTGATAGAGCTTGTTTTTCTTGAGTTATTGCAAAGAAAGTTGCAGAAAGAAAGGAATATGAAAATACATGGAAGATAAGCTTTAATTTCAACCAAGTTTTTGGGCATGATGCCGACTCCGTATGAAAAAACGAAGGGCACACTTACGATAGCCCAAAGTCTCAGCTACAACATACTAAAATATGGGAGAAATTCACCGAAGCATAAGTGAGCTAGTGCTCGATAAAGATAGTCATGTCAGTTTTCATTTCCAGAAAAACTGCACTCCCATAGAGATAACACGTAAACTGGTCAAATTTAACAATGTTACTTTAAATCCCTTTTTACGAGGTGATGCCGTCATCTAATCAAATTGTTGTTATTATATATCTGAAAGACCATTTAATAAGCTACAACATATTGAAATTTGGACGAAAATCAACTAAAGAATAAGTGAGATATGCTTGAATGAACTTGAAATTTGATGACGTCATTTTGAAAATTTACTTTTTTAACTTTATTAAGAAATTTGATATATTTTAATCATTTTTCCAGCATTGCCAACCCATGAAATGACATGTACAACTCATCAGCTTTCAGAATATGTAAAGAAAATGGGGGGTCACCGTCCATCCTGACGAGTAAAATCGGATTTAAAATTGGCAGTCTTTTGGCATAGTTGCACTGTATATCGCCATTGACGCGCGCGCGGAATTTCAACTTTGACGGACCCGTATGACGTCATTTTGAGTGGGATTGACTTGAAACTTGGTAGAAATATTCCTTGACATTTCAGGCATCCGATCTGTGTAAAGAAAGTGGAAATTTCTATTGCATATGAGCTGTACGTGCGTATATGCGCGCGCGCGTACGCGTCCGTCCAATTTTTTCAATTTTTCAAAAAATGCTCCAAATGGTCTGAAACGTGTGCAAAAAAAATTTGAGCTCGATTTGAGCATACAAATATTTCAACGCGCGCGTACGCGCACGTTTTAAGAGAAAATATGAATTTTGATTATATGAGTAGAATGCGCTTGACTTGAACTATATGTGACGTAAATTTCATTGAAAAATTCTATTCCATTAATGAGATAGGAGTGAGAATGTGTTTTCATATAATGACGTCATAGTGACGTCACGATCGACCAATCACAATGATACATTAGATTTGTCGTCTTTGGGACATGATACATATATGGTATGAGTTTGAAGTTGATACTCTGAGTACTTTTTGAGTACGTAGATACACAACTTTTGTCCAGAAATAAAGAAAGAAGAAGAAGAAGAAGAAGAAGAAGAACAAAGAATCAGTACAGATACAGAAGGTGATCCGAGAGGATTCTCGGATCACCTAATAAGTTGAAGAATCTAAACAAGAATGCAATCTTTGAGACTGACGATCATCCTAACTCAGGGAAACAGCAGTTAATGATAATCTTGAGCATGACGATAACAACTTACAAACGATGATGATGATCAAATTAAACGAGACGTTAATGGAGATGGTGATTATGATAATGGGAATAACAAAGTGCGGATGAGTTTTGGTGACCATTAAAGGCCACATGATCATAACAGCTTCCATCATGGCAACAAGCGTGTTTACAGGGACAAGATATGATTCTCGGGAGAAAAATAAACATCACCATTAGCACTTGTCCCCATGACAACCGCCTCTATACCAAGGGATGTCATACAAACTACACACCTCCGAGCGTGAGATGATCACCCTGATGAGTTTTTCCTCGTCAGTGCCGACTCCTCTCATTGAGTCGTGGAGGATCTCGGCGAAGTACTGGCCGACCTCTCGGGAGCGGCTCACTGGTGGAGAAAACATACATAGCAATAAATGGACAATAAGCAAATTCAAACAAGCGAATAATAGTTCAAAACTTTCGCTATTTGCTAAGAAAAGAAAGAAAAACGAAATGACAAAGGCATATATTATTAGCAAAGCCAAGCAAAGTCTGTTCGGGAAGCACCTTTCAGGAAGTATCTTGATAATTATACATTAAAGATAATATAAAGTTTTGGTACCTCAAAAGTTTCCCCGAGTTTCCTAATCTTAGTGTGTGTTTCAGGTTAAATTACCTTTCATATAACTAACGCTGTGAGACTTACTCGCCCCAAAATGCTCTTATGTCTTAGTAATCATGCAATAATGGTTTCGTACAATACGTGTATTGTCGCGGTACCGCGTTGAGTCAAACTAACGGCTCGTTCGAATTTTTCAGAGCCCGCTCTGCTCTGGTACGAAACCATTATTGCATGATTACTAAGACATGAGAGCACTTTGGGGCGAGTAATTCTCACAGTGTTAGTTATATGAAAGGTACTTTAACCTGAAACACAAACCAAGACAAGGAAACTCAGGGAAACTTTTGAGGTACCAAAACTTTATATTATCTTTAAGGTTGGATATCAGGTTGAATACAGGGTGGCATATTACGGGTCGAAGGATTGCAACCAAGGTAAATATTTATTGATTGACATGACCAACTATGCTCTAGTCAGGAGAGCAAAAGGATTTGATGATTGTATTCTATTTTGCTTTGTTTTTCTTTCATATTATTATAAGCCTTTCATGAGTATCATGACAAGTATACATAGCTCATGTATTGTGACGAAGTTTTTAAGCTTTGATTTATAATTGCTCTCTGTATAGTAATCATACAGAATATAGAAATCAAATGTGCGTAAATGATCGCAATGCGCAAGTTTAATAGTAATTCTCTCCCTTCTGTACTTGGCTCAATATTCATAAAAAATAAAATTGTCCATTCACATCCTACCGGGTAATCCAATGAATTTAATTTGCCTTTAACCAGAACTATTTTTGATAAATCTGTATTCTCTTTTTCTGGTCCGAAATTAAGGAATTCTCTTGATATGGTACATGCAATGTAAAAGAAACTTTCAGTTTGAATACCTTTACCTTTAGATTTAGGAAATTATTCAGAAGTTGTAATAATATGTGTTGGAAATTAAATAAAACGAAACGAAAGGAAATGATCAAAATCTCTTTCTCACCGATAGCCAGGTAGCCGTCCTGAAGATCACCCATGCACTCATCACGGATCGAATCCTCGATGTCACAGCCAGCGACCTGAGGCAGGTTTAGGGAAAAATTGTACGTGATAATCATGATAATGATAATAATATCAATGATGATACTAATTCTTTTTCTTCTTCGGTTTATTCATTGTCATGATTATACATGATAAAAAATATAAAGATAGTAATGATATACAAAAATAATGACGTCATCATCAACATTATTACTGTAAGAGTAGAAGTAGTATCATTATTAGTAGTATTATCACTTGAATTAGAAGCATGATTTTTAATAATCACTTTTATCATTATCGTTATCATCAGTATACTATTCTACCTATCATCATACTCGTCATGTACCGATGACAATTACAATTTTGCTTTGCCAAGAGAATAACTATTTGATTGAAATGATAATACATGTAACAATGAATAAAAAAATCACATGAAGTATGAATAATACACAATTGTATGTATCTTTTTGTCTATTTGTTTATCATTAAATTCATCACTGCGCTTTGCATTCAACTGATCGTCAGCATTAACTAATATTGAATGCTGCGCAAGTGGCAAGTAAAGCCTTCTTTGAAATGAAAAGGCACACAGAGAAAAAGGTCACTTTAATAGAGAAATATTAGTGAAAAGTAAGAGAACTGTACAGATGAAAAGGAATATATATATATATATATATATATATATATATATATATATATATATAAATATATCTATTTACGACATGGCCGAATGTATACTCACTGCGTTGTAGGCAAGGAATGTAGCGCGAAGCTGTGGGAAGCTTCTCGTTGCTAGGATACGAGTGAAGACGTTCTCATCTGTACCCCATCTATCCTCACCGGCCTGTGTGGAGAGAGGTAGATGTGAGGCATGGTGAGCGATGTAGGGTAGAGTGACGACATTTTGAAATGCTTTTAGTGTGTACATACATGGTGATCTCTGTCAGTTGTCATTTTCAAAGATGATATATGTATATCCACAGAGGAAGAAGCTCTGAGTGAGATCGTAATACCAATGAGATTGCCATTTTATACACGGTATTATTGTAGGTTTTAAGGGGAAAAGCCTAGCCTTATTACACAATTCATTGCAGGCCATTCCGTTTTCTCAAACGATGAGAATACACTAGGGAATAAATTAATTTAATAAATTAACTTTGTCCAGTGTGGATATCTATACATTGCTACGTCGTCCCTCTGAACCATTCCTGTACAGTGAAAAAAAAGAAAAGCTTAAGGTGTCTTTTGGAATGATTCTGGTCATGCAATTTATTAATCTTTTCTCTAGCGGGGACTTTCGACAGTGTGCACAAAGCTAAGGGGTTTCCTGTATTCCAATCGGCTTTCAAAACGCACAAAGAGCTAAACTGGATGTAACATCGAATACTCAGCCCTCACGGCTGACCCTCTCTCTACTTAAAGGGAATGGCCAGTAACTGATCAGTGGGAATCAATAGGAAAGCTGGGGGATGATTGTTCCAATCCTTGTGGGATTCATTTAAGAGTACATATCTATTGTTGTGTGAAAATTGTTTGCTTCAGAATGGTCTCATATTCAAGTAATGTGCTGTTTAATGTCTCCAGATTAGCATGCCTGTACAGTTGACGGGGCGATCGTTATGACTAGAGGGCGTGTCCGATAAAGACAACGCACACACTTACGTCGAAGAGCTCCTGGGCGTCGGCGGCGGCTTTCTCCTCATCGATTTCCTCGCCGCTCTCGTCACGACCTCCCTGATCGACAACGGGAGAAATGAAATCAATAGCAAACATTGTTGAACGTCGACAATAAGATTTAATGCATGCTTACAAATTTCATACTACACAAGAAGGGGTTAGTGTAGAGTTTTGAATGCACCACACTATCTTACACTATTGACTACCAGTAACGCCAAATGCATAAAAGCACGTGTAGTACTCCACCAACAGAAAAATAGAAGACGTTGTGATTAACTTCACAACGTCTAATCTTAAACAACATCAGCTCTTTAGCTCACCGTTGTCACTTGTCACGCAAAGTGGATAGAGTGCAAACATCAAACACTAGTTCTCTAAACAGTTGAATTTCTAAGTTGCACGACTGTGAATCCTGACAAAAATAATAAATTTCATGACATTTACCACTTGCAAATATTATATTCTAAAAATTAATTATTTCGATATTGCACACGCTTTTAGAGGCGCATGAATTTGCTAACAAGAAGTGCTACTAAAATTAAAACAAAGAGCCAACTGCCATACTTTTATATATTATCTATTGACGAACGCTCTCTTTTTTGAACAAGAACAAAAGAGGGCGCTCTTTAAGTTCATTATGGCAACATAATTGAGAATGTGTCAGTGTAGTGATCATGACCAGTAATGTTTAACTCACCGCGCAGATGGCAAGCATGAGATACTTGAAGTTGCCAGACGTCTCATTCTCTAAGTCCTCCGCCAAGTCTCTTTCGTAAACTGTGAGAAAACAAAATATCTTTTATTGGTGTAATGCTAACAAAAATCTGTCTAATACGCACTCAAATCTCAAAGAAACCAACCAGTTACTGGACGAAATGCCAATACAAATCTATCTAATACACACTCATTTAATCTCAAAGAAATCGACCGACAAACCAGCAAATAACAAATAAAACTACACTGTGCCACGGAAACAAAAGATAAACCCGTCCACATGGTGAAAAAGATTTCTGAAAATATCCAGGAAGCACGGATTTTTTCATCTGCTTACGATACAAAATATAAATGCTTGACACCAATGTCAAACACCCGAATTACATGCTTCATAACGACAGAAATTTTAGATTTCCGAAGATATGTTTACCAATGAATTTTACAAGGAGGAATATAGCGATTTGTCGATTTTTAGTCTGCGAAAAGAAGTATAAGAATAATGTAGGTCTCAAACAGTTTCCTACTTAAGCCATTCCGTACGGGAACCTGTGGCCTGCGCATTAAGTCTATGGGCATTCAATATGGAACGGGTTAAAGCAAGTTGTCTGAGAAATCAGACTTGGTACTAATATTTTTGTTAGAGGTAGTTTCTTCCCATATGAGTGATTAATTGATAACTTACTTGCGGTGTATGCCATCTTGATCGCCTCGATTTCCTAGTGGGAGAAAACAGAGAAGGAAGATCGAACTCGGATGAAGTATACGACAATGACAGCCTGACTTTACATGGAAACGGATTGAAGTGAGGCTATCAGAGCTTAGCGATGAGCGCTATACAAGTTTAGGAAAGTCTACAGAGTAAGATAGTGTGAGGGGGAGGGACAAACAGACAGACAGACAGACAGAAAAAGATACGGAGACAGATGGCAAAACAAAACATAGATAACGCACTTTAAAAATCAGCCCGTGAGTAACTTAAATGAGAAGGACAAAAATCAAGTATAATTTGGTCAACAACAAAAAAGAGGGAAGAAATGTTTAGATGCTATAGTGCATAATGAAAGAGTTATAAGTAGACAGAACATTTAGCAATTATAATCTATACGTCATATTGAAATTTCTCTACATGAAGGATGAAAATTTTAAAGATATTGACAATTTTATAAAATCTGAATACTTACCGCGTTTAATCTCGTGCACATGATCTCAATGATAGTGTTCTCATCTGTTCCCAAGCCCTGTGGAATAAGAGATGGATGTGAACATAATTTACATATATTCAGTGAAGTATTATGAATTCATGCCATATTATGTTTGCGGCAGTGTGGATTCGAGAGATACTGTATTTAGGCGTGTATTAACCCGTTGCGTACGGGAACCGGGTAGAAAGTGCAATAACAGACTAATGGGACTTACAGAATCTCGCAGGTAACGGGTTAACAGCATTGATTTACTTGTCCATCAAGGTAATATTTCGGAATCATACTCTAACAGAAAGAGGGGGATGAATTTACCAGGTGTAACAATAATTATTTCACTGTAGAATTATTTGTAATGAAATCATGGAGAAACCTGAACCCCTACATTATTTTGCTATACGTACATATCAATTTTTAGCTGGTCTTCATTATCGGTACTTACATTATTAAATCTTGCTTATTGAAGACTTAAACGTAGCACTCATGGCCACGATTATTACTGAAAACGACAACAAAATCGAAATGAAAACCGAAAAAAAAATGACCGCCATCGACATTAGTAATCACAGGGCCAGCGCAGTGTTTTCAAAAGTGTGGGGGCCCACTTCCGGGTTTCATGAGCTAACAAGCAAAAAAAAAAAACAAAAAAGGTCCTCTGCTCATCTCTCCCCGTCCACTTCCGGGTTTCTTCAGCTGACAAGCAAAAAAAAAAAAAAAAAAAAAAAAAAAAGGTCCTCAGCTCATTCTCTCCCCTCCCATTTCCGGGTGTTATTAAAAAAAAGGTCTTCAGACAAAACACCTAACCTTACCGCCGCCATATTTCAAAATCTCGTTCTATTTCTTTTTAGTGCCACTTACGTACTTCCGGGTTGAAAAAAGTGTGGGGGCCCAAAGTGATGACACCTTATGTATTCCTTTGTATGGTGCACAAAAAGTGTGGGGGCCCGAGCCCCCACGACCCCCACGGCTGCGCCGGCCCTGAATCATTATCAATATTATCATTTTTCCCATTTTTCCTCACAGCGTCATCTTCAAAACGAGTGTTCGTTCTCATTTCATGTATTCGCTGTTATTTCTCCACCAGTCCCGTCCCCCCCCCCCCCCCACCTCCCCATCCCCGCCCTCCTATCTATCCCCAAGAAAGCCCCCTGACAAACCTTCATGGCTTCTCGCAGCGTCCTGGCGTCGTAGACGGCGGGCGGGTCGAGCATGGCATCGACCGTCTTCTCCAGACTTCCCCTGACCTCATCGCGGAGTTCCTCCTGCAGTTTCTACGATCAAACAAGGAAATAACGATCCGGTTTCATGATCTACATGTGCGATAGAACTCAACATTCAACAGCTTCTGAGCTTGGTTCGATAGCAGTGTCACATGCTAAAAGGATGGTTTAGTACTGGTGGAAATGAGGATCTTCTAACTTTTTTGAGATATCAAGAAACCTCTTTTAGATAGTTCAGAGCATACCATTCTAAGAGGAATTCAAAGTTTATTTGATGAAAAATGGTTTTGGAATGTTTGGGAAATCCAAAAACAAAGTAAAAGAAAGCAATTGTAATAAAATGTGGGTCCCACCTTTTATTAGCATAGCTGTGTTTTGGATATCTCTGCCTTTTCAAAATCAATACTCATCAAATAAATGTTAAATTTCTCTTGGAACCCCGTGCTCTTTCATATTTCATAGAGGTTTCTCATTTTCTCACCAAAAATGTTAGAAACCTGAAGTTAGGAAACAACCATCCACCCTTTAATTACTTCAAATGTGTATGGCAAAGGACCACATGACGAATTCAGGAAGCTCGCCAACCACTTGCCCGTTGCATGCCATCTGGACTGCAGGTACGTGTATGTCGGTAGGTATACTATTTGATAGAAATATCAAACAGTGGAGAAAGAGTTTATTAAATTCCCATATGACTTGCACAGAACACAGCACTTCTAGTAGACTGTGAGTTATCTATTGATAGGCGGTCAATGAGTAATAAATGCAATTGAATGCATTAGTAGATCTGTCAATTGAATTTTTATGCTATCGTTTTGATGAACTGTCAAACATAGCGGAGTACAAGGGGTATTTATACAGGTTAATTGATTAACAAGTGTTCGAAATGTATGTCATCCACTGATAAATGGACTATCCTAAATAGCCAAGCTTTATAGTGCGGAATTATGAAATGTTGAGTGTTACCAATTCATGTCATTTATTCATTCATCCATTCATACATCCATTCATTCATTCATCCATCCATCCATTTATTCGTTCATTCATTCATTCATTCATTCATTCATCCATTCATTCATTCATTCATTCATTCATTCATTCTCATATTTTTAACTTTTCCTCATATATTATATTGGTAGTATACTATTTGAACCATTGAATATGCCGTCTTTATTGTGGTTACCATTTCTATCTTTTTTTTATCTAAAAAACACCATCTTTCTTGTTCACTTTTATTCTTATGTAAATGAATCAATCTTCAGTTAATTCTCACCATTGCGTTTTTGAAACGTAAATAATTATGATATGAAGTCAAGTTTGTTTAAAAGGTTTGGTTCATTATCGTTCATTCAATTTTGCGTGGATGATACATGACAGGTTGATACTGGTTGCTAAAATTTGCTAGTCATATGGGGATGAACAAAACGGGCTGGGTTTTATTCTCCCTTTTCAAGGAAAAAAAAAAGAGACAATACATTTGACAAAGGTTTTTTTTTTTTTCTTTCTTCTCTAATCCTTGTTGTTGTTTATACCAATGTCTACGAGAGTAGTAACAGAATTTCACCATCATGTTAAAAACAGACACGACAGAGGGAAGATACGAGTAAAATATGGAGAAACTAATCATTATGTAAAAAGGGGAATTCCGTAAGCCAAGCAGGAAGAGGAAGTCATTAATGAATTGTTAGAATGGTAGACTAATATTTTAAGAAGGGAGATAAGGATGATACTTACCCTGCCAAAAGATGACAGGAATTTGAATTTGATTTGCTGCCTCTGTTCATTTGTGCGGTTGGCCAAAATTTCAATGATCTTGTCCTCATCGGTTCCTGTATAGATTAAAGGCATCATTAACCATTAATGCAGATGGAAAAAAAAAAACTAGCTTTAGTGCTTCAAATTAGTTCTAGAATGTAAGTTAGGTATAGAAACAACCAAATGTAAAATAACTAATATTAAATATTGTTGAATATACAAAATGTGAACAATAGTTATCTTTTTTTCACGCCTACAGCTGTGGTTTATTGCGAAAAATAGTGATATCCTTATATTTTATGCTTTATTGCGAAATTTTTATATGATGGATGTTTCGCGATACAACTGGCCTACAAAGGTGCATCAAATGTAATAACTCAAACATTTTTTAAATCACTGCTCCCAATGACAAACAGTAGGTTTACCTTTAACAGGGGAAACACGAAAGCACTTCATGTCCCCGGACATTGAGCTAAATTCTAACTTCATTAACCGCCACGTGTTTGATCGGTTAATTATATCCCCATGTTATCAATCTCCATGATTCATTAACGCCATGTGTTGGTATATCACATTCAACATGGAAGTGTCTGACTTTTTATCTGAGATTTGATCTAGAATTATGAATAAAACTGAGAGTCTGCTAACATTGTTACAAATGTATCTCATATCATCAGATATTTCTTCTTTGAGATTATGGGGGAGGGGGTGGAATTGTTGGCAGCTCGCCAGTGAATGAACTTCACGTAAAATGGAATAATGGAAGCATGGAGTTAACCCTATATTCCAATGCCCCCTCCCCCTTAGAAAAAAAAATGGCATACAGGTTTCATTGATGCCCTGGGGTAAATAAACTTGGGGCCCCTCTCAATTGCGGAGAGTTATCTTGACAGGTTCTGTTGCTGTGCTGTTTCTTTTTTACTTTATTTCTTATTCTACTTCTAGAGTTTCGCACACATTTCTATGGGAAATAAAATACTACAAAAATATTGTGTCGGACCAGTTACTTTACACGAGGAACTGCAGACGAAATCCTGTCTCACCTATGCCAGAGATGGCGTCCTGCAGAGCAACAGCATCGGCCTCAGGGTCAAAGTCGTCCAGTGCAAGAATCGTTCCCTGGGAGACAAAACGCGATTAAGATAGTCATAATCATTAATATTATCATCAGGGGCGGATCCAGGAATTCTGTAAATGGGTGGGGGGGGGGGGGGGGGGAGACTAATATTTCTGGTGTCACTTCCGTCTTTCATTTAATTTTTTCTTTCTATTTTTGTTTTTGTGTTTAACGAAAGAAATAAAAACGAAAAATAAAGGGGTGGAGGGGGGGGGGGGGCATGTTCCGGACTGGCGTCCCCCTCTGGATCCGCCACTGATCATTGTCATTCGACCATGTTGATAGGTTGACGAGCGTCAGTATTGATGGGGAAACATCGTGTTAGTGTTGCTTTCACTGTTATCTTAAGGCGCGGCTGAGAAACTTCGTAATAGGGGTGGCAAAAAAATGGAACTTATGATTATTATCATCATCATCATAGTTGTTGTCGTTTAGTAGTAGCACAGTTCATAGAATAGTAATATCAGTAACAGTAGTGATGTAGGTGGAGGTAGTTGTAGACCACTGGTCCTGACTATTATTTCCTCTTTGAGTTATTGAGTCAAGATGGAGGCCAGTGAAAGTTGCATACACATCACAGTTCATAAATTAAGAATATAATTATGGTCTATTCTCCAGCACTATTCTCAAGCACAGAGAGTGTGTGTGTGTGGGGGGGGGGGGGGAGGAGGCTAGGGAACTTGTTGACTCGTTTATGATGACATCCCGTAAACTTTGTACAGAAGCCAACGTATTAAAGAAGTCGACAGATGTGTTCTTGCACTGTTTTAATATCAGAACGCAGGATATTAATGATGCCTATGGTCTTGGAAAAATGAGGGCTGCAATTTTCAATTTGGAGGGGGGGGGGAGGCAGAAGTTTTTGTCACAGTGTAATAAAGTTCGTGATGTGTCATTTTTGTACGTATCATAAAGCTATGACAGGTTTTACCGGGCATGACGTTTGAGATCGTACTCGACTTTTCTCAGAATGGTACTTGTTTGACATTGGTTACAGGGAGGATGCCAAAATTAATGACAGCGTTGCTTTGCTAGCCGGCAATGGCCGGTGTCCCGAGATCAACAAACTGACTGATTAGCGTAATTCCCTCATTCTAGAAAGACCGTTGTATCACAGTAACCTCTCTTTGAGAATACTATCTTCTTCTTTTTTGTCTGCACATTGAAGTGGCAAATATGTGTAGAGAGAAATTCTCGAAAAATCGTGTTCAAATTTTAGATAGTTACTTCTGAGTGCATATGAGCACTACATAAAAGTTATTTCGATCACTTCCTCGTTAATGTGTCAATGGCCAACTTTAGCTGATATTTGAAGATACATTATGTCAATAACCTCCTCTTTGTCTGCGTAAATAATCTTGATATTACCGATTATACCTTAACCACTTCAGAGACAGAAAGCAGGTGGGCGTGTGAGGGCGCATAAAGGTAATGTTCTCCACATGCAAAAGGGGGATCAGCGACAAATGGCCCCGGTATTGGAAATATTAGTAGCCGTTAAATGCCCCAAATCTTTACCCAATTTTGCTCTTTCTTCAAAATCTTCCAAAGGACCTATATACGCTGTAGGACTCTCACATGGATGTAACACCGGTGTAATTATGTAGATTGATGTGAGCTCGGCAAAGTTATATTCAATTCTGAAATGAGCCTGTATGTAATGTTAATTGCTAACATAAAGACGGCTTGCGACTTTAACAAAACCAGACGTTCACGTTTTGCTACTTCAACTTCGCCTCTAAAGACGATAAGTGCCAAGACTTTGGTTAATGATTCTTAGCATGTGTCAAACATTCGTCAAGATAATAATTATTATCGATGGGCACGAAGCATAATGTTAGACACAATTTTCGATACGTGCATGTGTAGTACTTTTTTTTCATCGTACGTTGATATAAGCCAGTTTTGTCTGGAAGAAATCAATTTCATCGTGGATCAATAAGGGTGCACTTGTAATGATAATTCAGACCTCGAATGACAAGGTACAACCTTATAGGGAAGAGTCGCCTGAAAAATGAGATAGCTTCGAAAGAGTTAGTTGTACTTTTCCAACACATTCTTTGTTGATGATACCATAATACCAATTGGTTTTTGCTACATTCCTCTTTTGTTTTTAAGGAATTATACTTGGCTTCCTTGTTCATTTGTTTGTTTGTTTATTTCTTGACTGGTTTTCGGTAGTCGCTTTGTTCCTCGGTCGGTAGATTCTGCTTCGAAGTAGCTATAAAACAACCCAATTCCACTCAAAAACTTTAGTACTTTTAAACCTCCTCCCTTCCCTCATCCCCCAGCCAACTCTCCTCTCTTTTGATTTGGTTACGAATTAAACCATTGTCTGGGAAACGTGAATCAGAGAATTAATTGTCTTGAATTTCGTCTGTCAGCAGGAACCCCAAAATATCTCCCAAGTAGGTCAGCGATGGATGCTGGTGACTATAATAGCCCTGGTTGCTCAAGTTGAACTAGAAATAATTGACAGGGTGGAACGTTTCCGCTCAAATTCAACGTGTGACAGTCTCGAATCACGGAGCTTTATTTCCACCTCCTTGCTCAAACTCCATATAGGCAGAATCGAACTTTACTCGGATCGCGATTCTGAATTGAGAACTCCGTCACCTATCCATTTCATCATCAAGTATAGATTCGTTTTATACTTTTTTTTCTGTTTTCTATATTGAAAATGATTCATTAATGCGTATATTGCTCTGTGTACATAGCTCCATCGACTGGATTCGTTTTATGAGAGTATTTGCTTTCCGTTATATATATATATATATATATATATATATATATATATATATTTTATCCAGCTTGGCGAAGCATCTGATCTGGACTGGTGCACAAGGAGACATTGATTTATTACTCTACGGATGTGAACGTACCCGCATTATGAAGTCTAATAGCTGTCTACTTCTCTCATTTTCGCTCTCTGTCTTTCTGTCAATCTGTCTGTCTGTCTGTCTACCTACACCCTAAATACTGAAATGGTATATGTATCAGTGTTTAAAATGTTGTTACTCCTCGAACCTTTGTGTAAATGTTAGATTTAACACTCAAAATGTTGGATTTACCATTTCTGAACCGGTAATTCAACAATTTGAGTGTTAATTTTAACCTTTTTTTGTGTGTTAACTTAAACATTCAACAATAGGCTGGAGGAGTACGTGAATATGTTGATTTCACATTTCATCTTTAGAGTGTATTTCTTTTCACCTATTTTGTTTGTTTGTCTGTCTGTCTGTCTGTTTGACCGTTTACGCTTCTTTCCGGGTTTTTTTTTTCTCATTCTCTTCTTGATCCTCTTCCGTACTCCCCTCCCCTCATCTTCTTCTTTCTCCGTCCTTTTCCTTCCTTCTCGATCCACTCTCCTCTGATTCTTCTATCCTTATCTTTTCTTCTCCCCATCCTCCTCTCTTCCCCCCCCCCCCCCGCCTTGTCTTTGCCCTGTGTCTTCCCTCCTTCTTCTCATAAAGTGGATCCCATCATGTAATTCAGATCAGATCAGTTTAATTGATATTTATTTCAATCATTCCAACAATAATTTAAACAAAATGACGAGTTTTATTGCAAAATGAACTAAGAGCCATTCTTAAACATTCTACAGTAAGTTCGTCATCAGATAGAGCAAAATTAAACCTTTCCAGTAATACCTCACTTGTGGCATAACAAGGAATATTCCAGAAGTTCTGATTAAAAATATTCTGTACTTTCTTATTATTTTCTCTGTGTTTTTAGCAGCTTTAATCACAAATATCTCAACTTAACAAGAATGGAGTTAGCTCGTTTTGCGATAAAACTCTTCAAATACAAATCATGTATTACACAACTGTTGTTGTATCACGTGGTAAGAATGCATAATATTTATACAAGGATCATAAAGTATAATAAACTTTATATCCAATTTCGTATCTGCCACAGTTTTAATAATACTCACCAGTAGCTCCATGCCCTCACGGGCTAGACGGTACTTGATGACGTACTGCAGGTATAAAAGATAAAGTAACAAACAACGTTAAGAATGTTTATGACATTATACCATTAGATTCGCCGTTCTTGAAATATTTTTTGTGTCAAATACGTTATGTATAAAGGCAAAGTACACTCAACCTTCGAGTCAATACTACTACAACCAGGCAAATCTATAAGTGAGTAGTTCAATTCAATTCAATTTAATCTCTATTTCCAATTCAATAAATAGATATAAAAATACATGTGAATCAAAGGCAAAGCATACACCCAACCTTCGAGTCAATATTACTACTTAACTATAAGTGAGTAGTTCAGTTCAATTCAATTTAATTTAATCTCTATTTCCGATTCAATATATCAATACAAAAATTTATGTGAATATGAACAAACTCTATACAAAATTATAGATATAGAACAATGAAAACATTGATGAAAAGAAGGTGAGATTACGAAAAAAGAAAAAAAAGGCATGGGAAAACAGATTGCACAGGTACATAAAGAACACAAGAGCAACATCATTATTCTGTGTGTGAAGTTAATCGAAAAATGGTATGTGCGTAGAAAGCCAAATAGCCTTGTTATGTTGCACACACCCCAAGATATAATCATTATTCATTATCATCATTAACAATTCAAGAATTATAAATACCAAACTGTTTCTGATAAGAAAAAGATATATACTTTAATACCATGTCATGATCAATTGTCTGAAATTTGAAAATATCCCAGACACATACAACTAAAATTATTGTCAATTTCTTTTTACGAGCAGCAAGAGACTCTTGTTATGCCATTGTATGAGCAGAGAAGAGATAATTAAAATATCGTAAAAGCACCAACGCAGCTATATAATTATACTGACACTCTCTTTCAGACATTTGTTCGAAACAGAAGATGATTGTTGTCTAAACCTGTCTACGTAAATTGAGTGCTCTTAGACTTCAACTTGTGGGAAATTGAAACGTATATGCATGCACGCGATTATGGAGTGCGGATATTATAAAAAGACAAAATAAAGAAATAAATTCAGAACACTCAATTCCAGAACTTTTGAGAAACAACCGGTACAAAGGATATTACAAGAGTGTTTATCCTCTGATACTATGTTCGATGTCTACGTCATCACTGAGACAATACAAAAGAATCATGTCTGGGAAGTTTTCAAAAATTTCATAATCAATTTACCAAGTTTGATGTAACCCGATAATATCCGTTTTCATGGCGTATTTACCATGGTGATAACGATAATAATAATAATGATAATAATAATAATGATAATAATAATAATAATTATTGTTATCATATGTATTATTATTATTATTATTATTATTATTATTACTATTATTATTATTATTATAATTATTGTTATTATGATAGTGATAGAAATGATAACAATGCTATACACACAATGGTAATAAATATTACTTTTTCTCCTGCTACTACTTCAACAATTGATAACACTACCAGACGATAGTAATTATGATTATTGTAAGTACTGTAATAATTCTTTTTATCATTATCATAAACATTGCTGTTTCATAGAATTTATCTATCATTAAATTAGCATCATCATATTTGCTATGGTAATAACCGAAGAATAACCATACTAGAAGTGTATTGCAATGCATATTGTATATTAAACTAAGGTATAGTGTCGGTAGTAGACGAAGCAGAAGGGTCGCTTGTGTATCATTAAGTAGGTTCCATTTGGTGGTAGGGACATGACGCAAATCTCTCGTTTGAAGAGGCTACACCCCAGTAAATAATGCCAGTGCATATCTTGGCAATCAATGACTTAAAGTCAAAGATATAAAACACCTGTTTCTTGACCCTGGCCTAATCTAAGCATAAGTCGTCGCCACAGCGCCACAGGAGGTGGGGGGGGGGGGGGCACCGCGAGAGGAGGAGATTATTTTGGTTTTGGCATGGGCCATGTAGCTCCATGGTGCGTGTGTGTGTGTACGTGTGTGTGTGTGTGTGAGTGTAGACATTCAGCGTATGCAGACAGAGCATGCCTGTACTGTAGTGACCGGAACTATTGTCATTCCATTTTGCTCTCCCCTTCTCCCTCCCCCATCTCTCCCCCTCTCCCTCCCTCTCTCCCCCTCGCTCTCCCCCTCTCTCTCTCTCTCTCTCTCTCTCCCTCTCTCTCTCTTTCTCAATGATCCAGTCAGCAGGCTGATTGTAACCAGGGAGGTAGTCTCACCTCCCCGTTGTAACTCACTGCCAAATAGCACATTGTCAGCACCGGCAAACTGGCAATGCTCTCCTTCTTATTCCTGTATTTTCGTTATTTACGGGTCGATTTTTTTCGTTCGAAATGTAAAATGGATGACCATAGAATTTCTCAATAGAATATAAAATTGAAAACTTTAGAAAGGATAGAGAAAATTGAGTTCACTTTGAATGGTCTGCCACAGGCAGATATCCTTATCATGCTCTTACGTAATACGACAGCTGCTTTCTCAACGATCCAGTCAGCAGGCTGATTGTAACCAGGGAGTAGTCTCACCTCCCCGTTGTAACTCACTGCCAAATAGCACCGGCAAACTGGCAATGCTCTCCTTCTTATTCCTGTATTTTCGTTATTTACGGGTCAATTTTTTTCGTTTGAAATGTAAAATGGATGACCATAGAATTTCTCAATAGAATATAAAATTGAAAACTTTAGAAAGGATAGAGAAAATTGAGTTCACCTTGAATGGTCTGCCACAGGCAGATATCCTTATCATGCTCTTACGTAATACGACAGCTGCTGGAGTCATCAAACCCTGGCTTGGCCTCCAGGTTTGTCACGCCTGAGCAGAAAGTTTATTTGCAATGAACAAGTACTTCGACTCCCAACTCCCAAACGACAAATATACGCACCCCACTTTGGGTATACCTCAGTTGGGGACTCGCCTCAAACGAGGGATTGACGGCATGGATGTGTTCGGACCCTTTTTGCGAATTACGTTTCGCCAGTTATCATTTTTTAAAATCATCTTAATTTTGTATTCAGTTTGTATTTATTATACTTATATTAACTTGATTTTTCTGTAATTCTGTATGAAAATTTGTATGTATTTTGTGTGGTTTTTATGCGGGGCCCCTTTGTAAAATAGTCTTTTAACTGAAAGGGATACCCTGTGAAAAATAATACTTACTAAATGAATAAATTCATAGATAGATAGATAGATAGATAGATAAATAAATAGGTAGATAATTAGATAGATAGATAGATAGATAGATAGATAGATAGATATATAGATAGATAGATGAATAAATAAGTCAAACTGGACAGAAGAATTTCACTGATATTTAACTAGGAATATAAAAGTTATGGAATTATGTTTTTTCACGAAATATCAATCGATCAGGTGGGTGAAGTGAGGATGTCACTGTCTTAAGAACCTCTCCTATAATTGCTTGATGCAAATGACTATAAAGCACATGTTTTTGGCAGATAAGTTTGCCACTATATATACATCAAACATCATCCACGCAAGGTTATAACAACCGTAGCTAGCTGCGATAAATGCGATTTCTTCTACTATTTCTTTTTTTTTTATCATTTCCTCCAGTTTCATACAATTATTATTGTGACAGATATCAATTATGGTGAACTTCAAACTTCTCAAACATTATCATTTTACAGGGGACTCCAATTAAACTTATATCGTTCTGTTATCGTTCTTTCTATCGTTCTATATCATTAATGTCACCTCAGATAGATTATAGAGGTTTTGCCGTGGAGGGTATGTTGATGGGATTCGAACCCGAGCCTCTCACACACGAGTCATGTGGATAACCACAGCATCTTAATTGTCACGTCACCCCTATAGTTCCGATCGTGTGTGTCTTATCACAACCTCATTACCGAGGATTAATCATTTGTGTGCTGTGTGGTTACTCATTAACCCGGGGGTTATCACAATAACGGCATAAAGGTGGTGGTTACTTCTTTCATTAGCGTGCTTTTCCTCCTTCGGTGGTCCCCGTACATACCTGTGTTTAAGATGTACAGATATAGTGCACGTATAATGAAGCTCGCTTAAGAATGTGGAATGCCGTGTAAGATTGGTATTGCATTTTTGTCTCCTTTTTTTTTTTTGCATTCATGTGTGTTGTTCCTTTTTACATTCTTTGTGTTGGTAGTTCTGTTAGTCAAGGTATAGACGGTGGTAAAATATGAATGGATATCAGTGGATATGATGTACTGGTAAAGGTGTATAGATTAAAGTACACACAGAGACAAAACTCTTTCCGTCTCTATAATAAATCAAAGCTGAAAAGATTTGAGAGCAGCGTAGCATCTTTGATCTCACGTCAGTCATCGGAACCACATTCCTTGCCATGAAATGAAGTTCTTTGGAAAAAGTAATTTAATTGCTCTGCTGCGAATGTAAAGAGAGTTTCAGTTTGCATCCAAAGAAAAAGACCGAATGTCTGGACCTGCGTCTTGAGACGTACGAAAAGTCAAAACCAACAACATGGTAATATTTAAAGGGATGGTACAGTTTCGGTTGAGATGAGATTTCAGGTTTCCAACCTTTTTTTTACGATGATTTTCTTTTTTGAGATAATGAGATATATGAAATATGAAACAGCATATAATTCTAAGAGGAATTAAAGTTTATTTAACCACAATTAGTCTTGAAATGGCTAGATAGCCAAAACGAAGCGATCCTGATAAATGGTGGGACCCACCTTTTATTAGGATGGCATTGTTTTGCTATACTTTACAGCCATTTAAAAACCAATTTTCATCACATAAACTTTGAATTCCTCTCGGAATCACGTGCTGTTTAAAATTTCATAAAATGGTTTCTAAGTAGGCTACCCTATCTCGCAAAAAGTTAGAAGCTGAATCCTCGTCTCAACCAATACTAAATCATCCCTTCAAAGTCCACTTGATTAAGCATGAACATAATGTCCCTTGGCCAAGTTATTGCACAAGAGCTGATATACGGGGAGATGAACCCGAGGCCTCAACTTTGAGAGTCTTTTGTCATATCCACTGAGCTACAACGACTCGAATGAAAGAATTCTTCGCGAATTGATGTGATAATCTCCAGTTAAATATCTTTTCTCTCTCTTTTTTTCCGAACAACCGCTAAAAGTCGTGACTCATAAACTTGGCAGTCTCTATTTACCTATAAAAAGTGCACTTACAAGAGAAACAAGACCTGAAGAGAAGTGAGGAGAGAAAGAGCGGGGGGACATGTATAGGAAGAGAAATAGTTGCAAAGAATGAACAATTCTACCTTGCAGATAAAACAGTATATACTTGAAATGGAAAGCTTGAAATTTTTGCAAACCAAGGGGAATTTGCTCTAAAAAAGAAACATGTACTCCCACGACAAGACTTTTGCAATAATTAAAGCGCGGGAAATATCTGTCTTCAAAAAAACAGGCGTGTCGCACCAAATATTCTGTTGCAGATAACAAGTAAGGAAGGTTTATGATGTCATGCTCAAATAAGACAATGAGTAACTGTACAGGAAAGACGGGCCTTATCTGCTAGTATTTGTGCATTCCGAAAACATACGTTAATACCAAGGACGGCGCTATTTGAGAACGTGCAATTTGTAGCGCTAATTAGTGAGCGATTGTTTAAACTGTTACTGGGTGCGACGTGGCAATAACTGTCAGACGGGAAAATGTTGTCTGCTAGAAATGTGTTTGATATCGTTCCGATATGAGTGTAGTGTAGGAAATCCACCCAAAGTGCTATCTTGTTTCAGATTTAGAGTCTTTAAAGAGTTTTCCTTTTCCGCAAGCATCATTCTTGACTTATACCCCCCCCCCCCCCCCCCCGTCTTGGCACTGTTTTCATGGCAACGCGGAAGGCAAACAATGGGTTGCATGATCCTTACAATCATTTCTCTTGTCATATCCGCTGAGCAAGGATCGTCAGCGACCGAGTGGTACTAAATTTGGAGCACAGACCCGGTTGACATTTTCTATGTCTGGCGAATAATTAATTGGAATCCTGGGAGACAACGAAAGTTTCAGTTGATCATTAACGGTAAACTCAACGGGAGCACTCGTCATTCTCAAAACTACTCATTTTTTATAGAGTGGGACTCCGCTTCACGATCAATGTCGATGTTTATACAAGAAGTGTATGAAGGGATTTGAATGAAAGAAGTTTCAGCGACCTTCACATGAAATGAAAAGTTTATGGGATCTCAATATTGTCATTGTGAAATCAAACCTAACCACTTAGAAATAGATAAGATGATGCTACATGGTTATCACGTAGCCTCACAAACCATTAAACCTGTTATCAATCTGCACAAGAATCTTTATTGAGAGTATCCTTTTCTGTAATGAAATCCACTCGATGTGCGCGTATCTTTCACGTCAATTTGCATCTATTTGTTATTTTCATTATCATTATTATTATTATCATTATCATCATTATATCTTTCTTTTTTTACCGCGGTATAAAGAATAGCAAGAGAGGTGATAAACTTTCTTGATTGAAATAGTTTGCAAAAAATATCTTTTACTTTATCTATCCATCAAATTTAATTTGATGTTGGTGCCGCTCTGAGCTGGATAGGCAAAAATTAAAAACAAATCAGGAATGAAATTATATAAATGTCAATTAAATGCTTTGTATAGTTAAAAACTATTTGTATCAACCCAAACATACATGCAGCTGATCCAGGTTAAAAGTGAACAGCACACTCACAAAAGTTCAGTGTATTCCATATCTCTTTCGAGCGCAGTTGTTTGGTAGTCCATAGGAACTGATGATTTGGTGTAGTATTAATTGTTAACACCTGCGATCTAATGGCGATAGATTCTACCCTGAAAACAAGATCTTACTCGTCGTCGTATACGCCATACTGAGCATGCTCTAAATGACGTCATCATCATGCTGCTCCTGCACTCAGTTAAGAAAATCTGAAATGTCAAACGTGTATCGCCACTACAAGCTCCACGTTGTGTAGAATAGTAAAATCAAGCAAGCAGAAGGCTAGAATTTTAAGAAATTTTGGACATAGAGTAAGAAAGTTATTGCACTTTGACAATTAAACATATAAATTAGAATTAGGCGATGACGTCATCGTGTTTCCATTCTGCAACGTTACTGGCATGTACATAAAACGTTCCTATTGCAAACTAATGGGTAAGGAAATGACATAGCAACCTCATCTGAATTATGGCTAAATAAATCTGGTATCATTATCTTGCGAATACATGTGAAACTATCATTCATTTGCGTTCTTATATCATGTCTGACATCAAAGAAGCGTCTTATTGGTCCTTTTCCTTGATTATCATTCCTCAAAGCGAGCTTTAACGTTAAGTCGCGTTTCACTTTAACTCACTCTGGTGCAGAAAATCAAGGATATTTCCAATCTCGGCTGTCGACAGACGCTTATTCGAAAAGTCACGCTTCCCCATTTCCGTGTGATTTTCACGAGATTGTGAGTGTACGCCTTCACGTCAGCGCAACCTCAATCGACAGATAAAATGACACAGAAATGTATTAGAACTTTATTCAGATCTATGTACTGAATCAAAGTTCTGTAAGTGAATCTCCTCTCACGTGATCTCGTTTTGCGTATATTGACCAATCAAAATCGACGACGAATTATATTTTCGTTCAGAGTTTTTATTTCCACCATAAATTATCTCTACCTGATGAAGTGATGGTTATAAATAAAATAGAAACTATAATGCGATCAGAAGTGTTCTTCACACAAATTGTATTTTCGTTTAAAGTTTTTATTTTCACCATTGATTATTCTTACCTGATGAAGTGATGGTTATAAATAGAATAGAAACTATAATGCGATCAGAAGTGTTTTTCTCACACTAATCTAGCTTCTGGAAAGAATACAGGACAGTAGATCACTTTCGAATAATTTTGCCATTAGCCATTCTCGCAGGTAAACTTTGTAATGATATATGGGCTGAGCGCTACCGCTAAAGGGCTATATATCTTGAGGAGAAAGTGATACTAAATGATTAATTGACAGAGGGAATAGAGCATGAAGAACTGTGAGGAGGATATTTGCGTCATGATTGTAGATTCTGGACCGTGAGTGAGAAAACATTATGTCATTGAGGTGATAAATAAATCAGGAATAAATTATTGAAAGACATCAAATGTTTTCCCTATAAGTTGACAGACGTCCGGCCACAAAATGTTCAGTGACTCTGGAATAATGTCAGGCACGATCTCCTACACCTGGATAGCAATTCAACTCCCACGCATGTATTGTTGGTCTTATAAACGCTTTGCGCAGAATCATACCGCCCCAGCAATTGTCCAGCTAGACCACCCCCTTCAGGAGATAAAATGAGTTTTGTTAGTGTCCTCTTTTACTTAACTCTTTATGTGCCATGGTGGAACCCCCCCCCCCCTCCCCCGTGTGCCACATTATTCTGAGACACCAACGTAGTCATGCATTGAGGAAACATTCTGTTGTTTAAATTTATATAACTTTTGCAGATTTCTGTTAAATTGCAGACGACGTAAGCAAAGTTGTAGAGAAAATGCCAAGCTTTGCATTGATGTAAATTCTATGACAAATCTATAATTGCTTTTCTTTCGAATGCCCAGTAGCTACATTAATGTGAATGTGTGACTTTTTGCACACAAAGTAGTGACAGAAATATAGAATTTGCAAGGAAATCCAGTATGAAACACTGCTTGTTAGTCAATCTCCACATAAAAATGCAAGTTATAGACGAGATGAACGGAATCACGAGAAACACTTTCATTGTAATGTGGCATTTGGTGATTTCTCGATCGGTTTGGGCGGCTTTGTTTGTTGAGCAGAATATGCGAAGTTGGCACGCCGTCGACAGAGTCGGACGTGCGAACGTGGAACATAAAGAGTTAAAGAACAATTTCTCCCACATACACATGTACTTCAGTGAATGGGAAAATATTAATGGAACACAATGGTGAAGCTTGAGGAAATCGGACGTTATGGTTAAACAAATACAAATATGTTTTGCTAATGTATTTTATATAATCTTTCCTGTTTATTCAATGGAAATGGAAAAAAAGTTAACTTGAATTGAATTAATTGAATCATTGTTAAGAGGATGGTACAACGAATTAATTGAATTGTTAATGCAATGGTACAATTTTGGTTGAGATGGGGTTTCAGGGTTCCAGCTTCTTTTGATGATATTTTTTGAGATAATGAAAAACCTCATATGAAATGCAAAAAAGCATACAAATCTAAGAGAAAGTCAAAGTTTATTTGATGAAAATTGGTTTAGAAATGGTTGAGATACCCTGAACAAAGCGATTCCAATAAAAGGTGGGACTTACCCTTTGTTACGATCACTTTGTTTTACTCGGCTGATTTTCATCAAATTAACTTTGAATTCCTTGAGGATGTCATACCCTCATAATTTTTCATGTATGCTATATATGAAATTCGGAAAAATTGTTATTTTTAGCTACAAAATAAAAGTAAAACCAAGGTATATCAGAGTTAACATTATTCTTTTATACTTTGGGTGGTCTTAAGGCAAGTTTTATATTCATCTGTTTATACAGCTGAAAAATGAGATGAATAAGAAGTAACTGTGAGAACATAACATCGTCAACTTGCTCATTTGAATATTCATAAGGATTGGTCAAGAAATGTTTTCCGAAGAAATTTGACATTTCAGAAAGTCATATATTCCTTTTGATATTTCTTATCCGATTTTTCTTTTTCATTTTGTGTCGCTCTGTAGGGGATTTTTTTTTTTGTCTCTCTTTTGAAGTTTATTCATTTTTGGGGTGGATTTCCTCTTTAAGTATGTGGAGAGGGAGGATCGAAAGACACCAAGTAATAGGAGCAGTAATGGAGGGGGGGGGGGGGCTGCATTGGTTTTTTAAAGTTGATACGATAATATGCAATGTAAAACAATGCGGGACCTCTTCTTCGAGGGTCGAATGACCTGTTCCCCATGTTGGCGCCTCATGCAAATAGTGACAAAGCCAATTGCATCTTTTACTCTTGTTTTAGTGGCTGTCTTTATATACATGCCAAACAACCGTGGACCAAAATGAAATATCTACTAGTAATGTTGCAAAGGGTTTTTAAGGTTGTCCTCGGACGTTAAACTACTGTTATGCTTTTTACTTTTGCAAACGCCTAGGCAATACCCCATACAAACAGTGTGAGGTTACTCTTCTCTCTCATTGGAAAAGTTACAAATCTACTTTACGAGCAAATTAAAACTTTTTGAAAACGTTTGCCTATATGTGAATTTGACCGCTGGAGAGTTGACTTGGTTGCCAGTTCGAAACTATAGGCCAAGCGATAACCCAAATGTACCAGAATCAACCACACAAAATAATGATCTATTAAGCAAATAGTCCTGACGTAACAAGTTTGTATCCCCCTATCTCCCGCTACCGAAGTGAAGAATGCGAAAGAAAGAAGCCAGGTTGTTGCAATGTATGATGGGAAATCTAGATCTGAGATGAGCTATAGTGTGATCGTTTTAGATAGCGTTGACTTCACAGTGGTATGGAGGACAAAACTTTGTTTCTAAATGACAGCGGTCATGATTGCGAATTTTAACTCTTTGGATTAAATACGAAATGATAGCCGTTAACACACAACAAAGATGACACGAAACTCAATTTCACGTTTTCATCCACACATACATAAACAGGTGCAAAGGCAACAGTGTGATACAATTGCGACACACACGATGTTACCAAGTCTTTTTTTAAGATACCATGTGGTGTTCCGAGAAGTGAACTCTTGAGGTTTTTGTTTTTTTCACTTTTAGTGTAATCTGCAAGTATTCCACATCGATGGGAATCCAGTGGTACAAACAGTTAATCACTTCCGTTTGAACTTATAGCTCGTGTTTGATCGTACGACAATTATAAGGACACAATGTATAATATCACTCCGTATGTTTTACGTGCAAGAATACGAAAACAGACATTACTTTACGCTTACCTCAGCGACTTCTTCGGCCATTTTGGATTGATTTTTATCTTTCTTTCGGAGCGGGAGAACGACGGTACTGGACGGAGTGATCCGAGCGACTTGCCGAGGGGGAGTTCAGGAGGCAAATAGACCGAGTCGAGGACAGTCCCTCTGCGAGTTCCACGCCCTACAGAAAACTTATCGCGGAGTTTCGTTTATGATTAACCCGCTAAGACCGTGCCCATCGAATGGCGGGCGGCTATCCACCTTGTGACAGAGCTCCTTTGATGACGTCATTGTCTGAAGATGGTGAACTTTGGAACTACTTCAAATAGCATGGTGGTGTATAGAGCATGAGGGGGTGGGCGAGAGATATAGGAAGCCATTTGGAACTAGAACAGCGTTTTCGTTTGAAAAATACTTGGATTCTATGCTAAGTCAGGAATTAAGATAGTGTCCATCTATGCTTTAAACCCCTGCATGCCCCTCCCCCTCCCCCTCCGTCAAGACGTCACGCTCCTATCATGTCCCGTTGCTAAAGCTATATCTTCTGCTGATTTCCCCTCTCGATCTCTATTTAGGAAAGTAAAAAATATATCACTTTCCCCTGATGCACATCAATCGTCCTTCACAGGGAACTGCAAATTTTCGCGAAGTCAGTGGCATTCAGTGACTAGGCCTACAGTGCCGACAAGAACTTTCAGGTGTATTTTAATTTCCCGGATCTTGGCTCTCACAAAATTCGCGAAATCAAAATTCATGCGAACATTTCTTGCTTTACAAATTCTCAAAAGTACATAAAATTGTAGTATCCATAAGCTCTCACTCCATCCACCTTTTCTTTCTTTCTTTCTTTCGTGCTTATTTTCTCTCTCTGTCTATGTCTATCTTTCTGTCTGTCTATCTCTTCCTCTTTATCTCTTGTTGTCTTCTATATCCTATAGTAGTTTCTTTCTCTATCTATGCCTTTTATCTTTCTCTCATTTTCCCGTTCATCAATTTAAGATCAATCCTATTGGTCAGTTAAGTAATACGTCACTTATAAACAAGGATATGAAAAAATAATTATAAAGAAAATTCAACATACTGTTACTTTTCTAATGTAATAAAAGAACATTTGACTATGCTCTTTCAGAAAGCAGGGGACATAATATCGGGTGCTGTTCGTTATTCCGAAGGTACGTTATTCCGAATGTTTGTTAATCCGAAACACACAAATTCCCTATACCTAGAAGTTCGTTAATCCGAAAATGAAAAAGGGTTCGCCGTAATCCGAACTTTTCTGGCGTTATTCCGAAGATTCGTTATTCTGAAGGTTCGTTAATCCGAAAATGAAATAGAACTCGCTATTCCGAAGGCTCTTTTAACCGAAAATGAAATAGGGTTCGTTATTCCGAAAGTTCGTTGATCCGAAGTGATAAAGGGTCCGTAAAAAACCTTCGGAATAACGAGCTTTGTGTCATTTTTGGATTAACGAACCTTCGGAATAACGAACCATATTTCATTTTCGGGTTAATGAACCTTCGGAAAAATAGTGTACGTTTCAGAAAGAAAAATGAATTATGCGGAGCTCTTTCGTATTTTCATCCATCGATAGCTGCACCGAAGCTTAGAAAAAGGTACTAACTTTTGAATGGATTGTCCGATTTTCCTCAAAATGCAGCGACCATGGGTTCTACTGCATGACCGTCGCCACTTTCTTAAAAGTGGTGGCCTAGTTTATATCGCTGGTACCACTTCCGGGTTTCATGAGCTGACAAGCAAAAAAAAAAAAACAAAAAAAAGAAAAAGAAAAAAAAAAACACGTCCTCAGCGCAACTTTCATTCATTTATTTAAATGAGACTTCCGGATGATTTTCAAATATTTACATTTGAACAACTATAAATAGTTGTACTGAGGACAGAGCTTCAGAATTTTTGATAATTGGGATGAAGAATAAGACTATTTTCGAAATTTATAAAAAAAAAATGCAATGAACAAGGATGATGACATGGCAGGGTCACCATAATAATGCATGAGTTGGGAATCAAGGAAGTAGAACAAAAGAAGAAGGCATGCATATTACAGATTACACACAGATGAACTCGCAAGCATGGAGCTGTTGATTTATGTACTACATGATGTGAAATTCTGAAAATCGTCTGGAATGCCCCTTTAAGACACAGCTGGTTGTGGATATCACACAAATCTATTTGCATTCAGTCTTAAACTAAATGAATGAATTGCCCATAGATGCACATACGTAAGATATGAATGTTTCATTTCATAAGCATAATGTTATGGATGCCATGTTATAAACAATATGGATATAATAGTCCTTATAGAGAAAATATATATGAATATTTATATGTATATTATAGTGAAAAAGATATATGTATATACATAATTTGTATTTATATTTGTATATAATTATATATGTATAGATATATAATATATATATATGTACACACATATATATATATATATATATATATATATATATACAATTTTTTCTTTGCTTGTCAGCTGAAGAAACCCGGAAGTGCCACTAAAAATGTCGACTGTTGTTATTTCGTTTTTCTTAAAACGTCTGCTTCTTTGACGTAATATTCTTATCATATATCAATTGGCTTTATCAGAATTGGCACAGGGGCAATATCAAGTTACAAGACAAAACATAAAACAACCGAGACATCTATTTTAAACTTTTGTTTTCACAAGGCAAGGGAATGCCAGACAAGGAAAAACAAGCACACTAATATAATACGACTATAATAGTTCGTGCTGTTTACAGACTCGGGTGATAAGAACTGATATTAAAAATATGTAGAGAATGTACACTTTTAGTTTATCAAATATTATCTCTATAGTTTTTACACTATGGTTCTGTTTAGCAAGCACTTGATTTTCTGTAAGTAATGGGTATATTAATACTAAATTCTCTTCTCGATATCATCCGTAGTAATGCAGCAAGCCGTATACATCTTGACATTTTGTGTGAATCTATCGTACGAATGTTAAACATACTTCCTGTTTCTAACGAGGGAACCCTGATAACTTATGGTAGAACAGTTATTAATGACTCCAAAACAATGTCTAACAAATGTCTTTCGAATGGGTCAAATGATGCAAGATTCTGAAACAACTTGCGCAGGAATTACCGTGTTTCGGGATGGAAAATTATGATGAAAAATACGCGAAACCATTGTGTTTTCGCATTTAAGGAAATTCTCTTTTCAACTTATAGAATCAACTTTAATCAAATGAATCATCGTATAGACTTATTGAGAGCTTCTCAAGAAATGCCAGTGTGCGTGCTTCTCATTCAGAAACAAGTAATCAAACGGATTGTACCAAATCAGAGAGTGAATTCGTTATTCGAAATCGAAAGCATGTTCTGATGCCATGTGCCTTTAAACGTACCAGGAAATGGGTTCGATTGGAAATGCCGAAAATACTGGCGGAAATAAGCATTATCGCAGCTCTCTTGTTTGTTAGCGTGGGCTGATTCTCAATGAGTGATAAATGTCTGGAAAGCAATACGAAGATACCCTCGTAACCGTTGTTCATGTGAGTAGGCGTTTCTCTTCACCTACGTGTCGGGTTAAATGAGTTCACTCAGGATTTTGTTTTTGTTTTATTTGTTTTACTATATAGGAGATTAATGATAAGATTTAGATCTAGGGCAATAGTATGGCATGAGCAAGCTATCTTGCCCTTTCTAATTGTGTCGACTGGCTCCTATTTCTATGTCAATGTTTGTATATTATAATACGTATCTATTTCCCTTGTATTTTACTCACACCAGAGTAATATATAACTCATTTTGTAATGCAGCAAATAATAAAATAAAACTGAATAAATGATTATCATAATAACAATAATGATAATGATAATAATAATAATAACAATAATAATAATGATAATAATATCATTATTATCATTATTATTTTCATTATAACCATTATTATCATTATTGTTATTACTGTTATTATTATTATTATTATTATTATTATTATTATCATTATCACTTTTATGTTTATTACTATTATATCATGGATCAGAATCCGACAGGACCTGAGAGTATTATAATCCTCCCATTTTCACGTGTTTGTTTTGTTTTTGTTATGGATAGAGCGTGGATTTCAATTGCAAAGGAACGAACAGTTGTCTTGCAGGGATACGGTAGATTGCTCGCTTGTGTATAATCATTTCCTATGGGGGATTCTAGATTGCATAGCTGCTTTGTTGTGCAGTTTTTTTTTAATGGGTACTGTACAATAATGGTGTTTATTTTAAAGGGAACATCTACACTTATCATACCCCGTTGTTTGGATAGAACCAGAAAAATGAAAGGAACGTGATGGTAAAAGTTAGATAAAATTCTAATTGAGAATGAGTTGTAACATTTTGAAGGACTGGTGTTGCCAATGGAGCAGGAATTGACAAGGTAGCATGTGAGCTCATTAATATTGAAGATGAAAGGTGACTGGCTCTGGCGAATTCTGGCTCTTGTGGGTAAAATCAAAAATTGAGATTCCTATTTCATCTTGTAGAGATTTTGTGGGGTTTCTTTTTTCAAAGTGTCTTATGATATCCACTATGAAAGTGTTGAATACAGTTGGATGAGTTATGAAAACATGAAACTGAGATAATCGCTTTCAAAGTTCAATCTTCTTTCCCCCAAAAAGAACAGTTTACAAGCATGCTGACACAAACTCGCCATAGCAATGGTATCTCACATGCTTAAGCAATCACCTTCAAATATCGCGTACACATTGCGCTATAATTGCAGATCACTGTCTACAGTTGTGACATCATGAATTGTTGTTTAGTTCTCACCTGAAGAGGGCAGCATCAAGAATTGAAACGGAAGCGTGGAAAAAAAAAAGCATTGACTGATTATTTTCAATCTTCCATGAAGGGTTTCATCATAATTTTTCTGCACTCTGAATCTCCGCTTAATGTGAAAGTTGAGGATCACACTCTAAAAGGAAAGACTTCTTTACTGTGTCATATCGACTTTAATACACGTAATTTTGATGATTGCTCCGATTGAAGTATAAGGTATGCGATCGACGTCAAAAGATTATTTGGGATATTTTTATTATTAGATATTACCGTGTGCATTGTGAAAAAAATAGCGTAAGAGAGAATACGTTTATGATTATTCCCCAGTGATGATCACTATGATGATAACAGTAGTTATGACGGTAATGTGGTGGATAATATAATACTACTGATAATCATCATCATGATAGCAATACTGACAACAATAATAAACAATCATATACATGTATGTCTTTACTTACGTTCATAAGATGACAAGAAATTTCAATCCAGATATCCCCAATGGCTTAATGGACAATTCTTAGGCAACAATTAAGTAATACACACCTCGCTCACTCAACTAAGTCGGTCTCAAAGTTGCTGTCAAATTACTCCATATTATGTCCTTGGTCACTCGACATCACTGACATATTCAGCAAATTCTCTGGAACAGTTCAGCCTACTTGGACAAAAATGAATCTGTGATATTTCTGGAACTTGGAGTAAAAGCGGATTGGAAATGTGACTCTCAAGTAAGTCTTGATACTCCATTACTCGGTTAGTCCCACGTGTTCAAATCTGAGATGTAACTTGTGCACACTCTATTTTATGGGACTCAGCCAGAACTTGACCTTTTGAAACTGTAATACTAGCAGACCTATTCTCCTGATCACCTGTGAATACCCGACTTAGAAGCACCCCCTCATTTCCTTCTATTATTGTACGTGTACCTGGTTGCTGCTCTTCTCATTCACTATGCCTACTAAAGCTTCAACAAGTATCAACACAAGACAATCAGCTGCCATCGCTACTCAAGTGATGGCTGATCTGGTGAAGAATGAAGAGTTCATTAACTTGCTGGAGAGCATTGTTGGCAATGCGATTGAGAAGAAACTCAATGAGCTCCTCGTACAAGTGCAAGGGGAAGTCTTCGATCTGAAAAGAGACCTGGAAGAGAAGGATAGAGAGGTTAAAAGGCTTGGTGAAAAGGTCCTTCACCAGGAAAACAAACATCAGCAGATTGGAGCACACAGTAGACAGCCTGGAACAATACTCACGACGATCATGTCTCCGGATCTTTGGCCTGGAAGAAAAGAAAGGAGAGAATACCGACACGCTGGTCACCGAGGTCATCCAGTCCAAGCTGGGCGTGTCCCTGGATCCAGTGAAAGACATCGACCGATCCCATCGCAATGGAGGCACTCGCGAGTCTGGCTCACAGTCTGGTCGCTCATCCTCACAGAAAGCCCGTCCTCGACCGATCATCGTGAAGCTAAACAGCTACAGAAAGAGAAAGGAAATCATCACCAATCGTAGAAAGCTAATGGGATCAGGGATTGTCATCGCAGAAGATCTGACAAAAGAAATAAAAGACTGCTGTCACTGGCTCGTGCTTCAAAGAACATCACAGCTGCCTGGTCCTCTGATGGACGGATGATTGCCCTTATCAGTGCCTCGGGTGGCAAGACAGCAACAAAACTTATCACCTGCGAAAAAGACATCAAGAAATTACATTGACAATAATAGTTGAATGCTTCGTAATAACACTTAATCACTTTTATAATGATATATTTTTGATTACTTAAATACAAAGTATACTTACCTGTTTACTACTGTTTATATTAAGTATGCATGTCAATACAATCCTCTACTCCGATTTATGTTATTCTGCTTATCGTTTTAGTACTGCAATCAAGCTTATAGATTTGTATATGTCATAAATTGTGTTCATTATTACATGTCATGTACTTAACGATGTACCAGTATTTTACCATTCATTACCTTGTCTCCGTTACATTCTGTTCTATTCCTGCTTCACGAAACTCCAACAGCGATGTCATATTGCTTGTGTTCAACGATGTGAATATCTTGTCTTTCCGTTGTATATTCTTACATGAAAAATATGTATATGTATGATACGATCCATGATGAACAAAACTTACCTGAATCTTATTTTGATGTGCCTGCCTTTAACTCAAAATATAAAGATGCAAAATTTTCTGATTCATTTTCGTTAGTTCATTTCAATTGTAGAAGTTTGTCGAAAAATTTCGATAATTTGAATATGTATATAAGCAGTATTGATCATAATTTCAAGGTAATAGGACTTACTGAAACTTGGTTATATGAATCTTCTTCAGTTGAAGTTTATGATTTAGATGAATATGATTTATTTTGTAGTAATAGAATTAACAAACGAGATGGTGGAACAGGCGTATATGTTCATAATTCTTTACATGTATTTGTTAGACAAGAGGTGACAGTTATATCTGAGTTGTTTGAAAGTATATTTGTAGAGTTAGTAAATAACAGTGCCAAATGTTAAAAAAAGAAATTGTTGGTGTGGTATATCGTCCCCCGAATTGTAATAATGAATTTTTTTTTTGAATGAATTTGCAAATTTGTTACATAAGGTAAATCCACGTGTATGTAATTGTTTCATAATGGGTGATTTGAATTTAGATTTAGTGAAAATAGGTTTAAATTCCAAAATTGAATTATTTATGGATATTTTGTATGGATTTTATTTGGATCCTTTGATTAACAGTCCCACTCGGATAACTGCAACCTCTGAGTTATGTTTTGTTGGATAATATATTCACAAATTTGACCCCTCGCAGGCCCAAGAGGGGGGGGGGGGGCACATTGTGCCCCCAATATAACTTTTTTATTATTTGATGTATCATCGTCATATTTGGCACGTGGGTAGAGTAACTCATACTCTACATGACCGTACGTTTGAATTTTCACAAGGTCACCCATAGAGGGCGTTATTTACCAAAATATAAAGAAATACATAGGAAATATGCTAAAAACATGATTTTTCTGTATAATTTCTTTATCCCCATTATATATGTCTTATTATAGACCAATCATTTTCATATTTGCCACAAATGATAGCCAAGAGGAATTTTATTCATGGTTGAAATTTCTCAAGGTCACCACATGGGGGCGCTATTCATATCAACATAGTGATACATTATGAGACCTGAGATGAAATATTTGGTATGGGTACATGTATAGCTATGACATTTCATATTTGCATAATACTGGAATTTTGAGATTGCAAATTGATAATTTTATTACGATAAACTAATGATATTAGAGGCATAACTTGGGTGAAGGAATCAAAATAACTCAAAATATAAGGGCAATCTTTAAAAAATATTATTGTTTTCAATTATCTCTATTATATCTATTGTTTTATGCCTTTGTCACATAAAAACAAAGGAAATAATGTTATAGATCACTTCATTTTATTACAAAAATTATATTATTATGGTATACGTGCCCCCCCCCCCCCCATTCAAACTTTTAAGTAGTTATCTTACAGATTGTCAACAGTTAACTGTAGTTAATGGAATTGAATCTGATATCAGAACAATTGTGGTGTGCCAAAAGGATCGATTTTAGGTACTCTTCTTTTTCTCATGATTTACCGTTATCAACTCAACATTCAAATAATGTCTTATTTGCCGATGATACCAGTGTATTTTGTAAAGGCTCAGATCCATGTCAACTGTTAGATATCGTTAATAGACAATTGCATAATATTAGTGATTGGATGGAAGTCAATAAGTTGATTTTGAATATAGATAAAACTCATTATATTTTATTTGGTATGCAAATTATAACATACCTCAATTTGCAATTGTATTTTAAGAATATGAAAATAGATAGAGTTGTAAGCATTAAGTTCTTAGGGGTAATTATAGATGAAAGATTATCTTGGATTTATCATATTGACTACATAGCCAATTATATCAAGAAACATAGGGGTTTGTATAAATTACACTATCTCTCTAGAAATGTCCTTAAAATGTTATACCATGCTTTGATTTCATCACATATATTGATTACTGCAATATTGTATGGGGATTCACTTTTAATAAGAATATTGATCGGATACATAAATTACAAAAACGGGGAGTACGTTTAATAACCAATTCAACATATGCTCCCCCCCCCCCCCAGTTTACCTCTGTTTTAGAAACTCAGATATTACCTATTCAAGATTTGATTTCATTAGAGTCTGCAATATTCATGTTTAAATTTAATAATAGCCTTCTCCCTGATGTATTCTCTGATTATTTCACCCTGAATAGTTCAATTCATGGTTATAATACCAGAAATGCTCAGAATATCCATCTCCCATTAAATCGCACATCTTGTACACAGTCATCAATATTTTATGAAGGTACCATCTTATGGAATAATTTGAATATAGTTTTCAGGATCAGTAAGACCGTAAGACAATTTAGAAGATTATATAAATAACATCTTTTTGATGCAATTAAGTTACAAGTTGATGAATAGTTAAGTATGGAGTTTTCTTCTTTTCTTTCATATCCACACGTATGCGGTTTTTTTTACTGACTTCAAGTTGTGAATCTTATCGTATTTTGCATTCACGTTTGTTTCAATTCAGTTACAAATGATTATTACATGATTACACATATTTACATCACGATATTTCTTAAGGAATCATTTTCAATAAGCCTACTTTGTGCTTCTCATGATTCCGCCACTATCATATTTGACATCATGTATTTTTGTTTGTTTGTCTGTCTGTCTGTTTGTTTTTAATGCAAAGTTTGTAAATCAATTATGAAAGTGGAAATAAATGAAATGAAATAAAAATGAACAATTAAGGCCGGACCGGTATAGAAGCAATGTAAGCACAAACAAACACAAAACGCAAAATTCAAACAAACAAGAAACATACGCACACGCGCGCGCATACAACTTGACATCATTCATTGTCATTGTTGTGAGGAGTCATTATAAAGCTTTTATGATACACGGTGTGTATCGTAGTTTCTAAGAATGTTTGTTCAAAGAATGATGACGGAAGAGCTTAGCCATTCGATGCATGCGCGTTCAATTGCTATTATTTTTTCCGTAGTTTCTCTTGCAGTTTATAAGTGAGAAATGCAATGCACATGTAGGCCTACTAATAGTTCACTGCCGTTGATTTCCCCCAATATACATCGACTGAGGAAAGAAAAGGATTAAACAAGGTGTCAAAACTTAAAAAGTTCAGGAAAATCAAATATGGCAAGAGCATAATACGCCAGCCGACGTGCATGAGGCGTACGTAGATGGGTACTAAGATCATAAACACTTCAAGAGCAGATAAGCAGAGCCAAACAATTGCCATAGAGGGCGACGTTTCCTTTTTGTCATCCGTACCATTTGACGAAACGTGGGTGAGGAAAATATCTGCATTTCACAACGATGTATCTTGGCGTCAGTAAATTGTGTTTACCTGAAAGCTGGAATGTGGGGAGTGGGTTTGGAGATTATAAAAAAAGAAAACAATGAGGAAAGGAAAGCAGGGACTCTCTACAAAGGTGTCACTCGAAAATACTGAGTGGAATGATAAGATCAATGGCAATGGAGTTTGATCGCAATTCGTTACTGAGCTAAGCGCCAATTTTAAACATTTTAAAATTAAGTCCATTATCACATGGAGCCAAATTAAACCTTTCCAGTGATACCTCATTCGTAACATACAAAAAGAATGTTGTATTTTGAAGCTATGATTAAAAATATCCCGTACTTTTGTCTCATTTTTATCCGCTTTAATCGCAAATATCTCAACTTATAATTCAAAAGGGAAGTATAGCTAGCAACTATTGTGAAAAGATTCTTCTTAACAATGTTTACTTATCATGTGAATACATTCATATAACAAACTGTGATACTGGTGGTTGTTCTGCGGCAGAAAAAAAGATTTTCTATCAATTTCCATTAGCCCATGTCCAGAAAAATAAGAAGTAAGCTTATCAAAAATCATGAATAAAATTAATGCCCAAAGACAAGGTATGTTTAGAGAGAAGCAATGGGGTTTCGATGATGAAATCTTTGCTATGCTGCTTTTATAAAAACAAAACAAAACAAAACAAAACAAAAACAAACAAACAAACATAGGCCAACACTTCACGCAATAATACAGAAAATCACATTTTTAAGTCCAACCAGGGAGGTGGGAAGAGACACCTCCCTGGTCCAACATACCCACAATCCTGTTCGTGATAATAGCGCCTCAAAAATCTTTCGTCGGTAAAGGATTTTTCCCCGCTTTTCCCGCTTTAATAGCTATTGAGAACAAACTTCTGATTACATAGATATTGTCGCTCTCGAAATATGTAGTTTATTAGCATGGTTTCTTTGAGTTTCATATTTGGGCAACAGCGGGTGACAATACGATGTACGTGAAAAAATTAATTTGCAGTAAAACACACACATACACAAACACACACACACACACACACACACACACACACACACACACACACACATATCACTACGTGGAATCACGTTACCAGATTTTGTGGTCACAGGTAGTAATACGATCATTGGAGTGGGTCCATGATACGATCAAGGAACTTCTCAGTCAAAATGTCATCGCGAAGCATTTTCTTGATATTCAGGACCTTTCGCGTTTTGTCATTTCCACATCCATTTCCGAACTTTGTAACCATATGGGAGGAAGTGTGATTCAGACCAAAATTAAGACTTGCAGCCTCATTTTCCGCTTTAATGCTCTTCCTATCCCTCACACTACGATCATCATTAAATAATGTACTTAATTATATAACAGGTTTGTGATTTATCAGCGATGTGCATTGGCTACCAAGGTCTGAAAGTAAAGACTACCAAAGCCTAAGCGCTTCAACGCCTCCTCACTGTGTGGGTGACCCAGTCTAGTGTGCAGCCTAGCTCGCACCCAGAGAACACGAACAGTGCCCAGTACCTCTTTGGTCATACTGCCTGAAGAGTCCTGCTGCGTTGTCACTCTGTTGTCAGATTTTCTGCAAATCTCCCACCACCAGAAAACACACCATGGCCGTCAGATCAACGGTAAGACAGTACTAACTTGATGATTTAAAATATTAGTCTGTTTGAAAGTCTGTTGGTATTTCGAACGGAGGGTAGTGTATGCATCAAACTGTTAAGGCTAGATAGTTCACTTTGCTTGCAGTCCCTCGTATCAACAACACGTTATTCTTCGCACTGAATTGCCACGCCCATTCCCCTGCTAGGGCAACTGCGAAAGTGTGTGAGTTAGTCTTATCTTCAGGCAAATTAATTAAATTGTGACCCTCTGTGTCTCAAATCATTTTCGCTAACTGCTCAAAACTCTCGGTAGTCAGTTTAGGGTTGAAAATCCGTACTTTCTGAAGTTGACAAAAATTTCTTCAGCAATGTTCTGGGTGCACAAATCCGTAAAAATTGCTACAGCCGACGCCCGGGAAACGCTGTGCCCTCTTAGGAAGCACAAAGTGAATGATTCGTCCCAGACTAGTCACTAGTCAACAACAGCTGATCGGGTTTGAGACTTGGGAAGCCAGATATTAACACAGCTCGCTCCTTAATTTGCTAATTGATCAGTGATTGACATGGGCAGCATGTGTGAGTGTGCGTGTGGTTTAAGAAATAGAATGGAAACTGACAGAATTAAATCGTGATTTTAGACATCGCTCTTGGACCAAAATCTTTTCCCTCTAGAATTGTACGAGTTCCTACTTCCTAGTTGCTTATGCAACTTTAGGCGAAGTCTCCACGACTCTGAATAATGCATTGTAGTGATTGTGAGCACTGACAATTGTAATTCCAGTGACTACTCATTGCGTGGTTTATGTTGCTGATAATTCATATCAAATACAAGTAGTACTGAAGACATGGTTTGATTTGATCGTGGTGCATAATAGCTAGCCTCTATAGTGTCAGCCGTGTTGCCTCGTAAGATCCTGCTATTTGACCCAGTCACATCAGTGTACACGTCGGGCAGCTCTGTATTGAACCCCGACTCCATGGTTTACAAGTCGATAGCATCATTCGCTATACCACGGTGCCTGACCAGACCCGTCCACTGGCCTCCAGCCATGCATGTGGTAAAAAAAAAGGAAAAAAGAAAGCGGGTGTGAACATAAATTTGATCCAAAGGAAAACCGTGACGAATTTGTTTTATAATCGTCACGCATGTGGGTTCTGCTACCGACACTGACAGCTATACACGGGGTCAGCGGCATGCAACAGTAGGCTCTGCAATCACTGTTGTTGTCTGTATGTGTAGATTAGACCAGACAGTGCACAATTTACACCCTGTTACAGGGGCGGATCCAGGAATTCCGTATCAAGGGGAGGCACCTTTGCAAAATTAAAGGAGGGGCGCACGCACCCCCCCCCCCATTTTTCTTTTTTGTCTCTTTTGCTTTAACCAAAAATACAGAGGGGCGCGCCCGGTGCCCCCCCCCCCCCCCCTCTGGATCCGCCACTGCTGTTATATCGAGAAAGAACAGCCATATTCATATCAATATGATCCAGACGGAATTAGGCCATCCCTGCTCGAGAGGAGTCTCATTTTCGCTCTCGAAATGGTGTGATAAAAGAGGGTCGGTTTTATGTCAAATCTGTCAGTCGAATGATCCTTTCCTTTGCTAAAAAAAAAAGATAGAAAAATAAAAGATATGTAATCAATATCAGATTCATTTGCCAATTGATATGATACGTCGGCCAGAGACTTCCTTTTAATTTAGGGATCCTTTGATCCTACATGAGCATTGAAAGCAAGCAAAACCAAAACTTGGCATGAATAGCTTGCCCTGCGTGGTCAATGACTCGGTTTACAATGGAGTCGAGTTTCGCTGTTGTTTTTACAATATTAATGTTTCCGGCATGCTTTTACTACCAAAAGGGTTTTACGACTATCCATCCTTCCACGGCAGAACATGGGGAAATGCGGTGTTTATGTCTACTATACTGCGGAGAGTCGAGTCGGGTGTTGGTTACTTTTTGTGTTACAATCGCTGTTCGGTTTGATCGCTGGCCCAGCAAATTCTTTAAGAGCACTCACCATGGATTGTTGACTTTTACGGCTGCTGATCGCTTTGAAAATGACAAAAGGTGGATAGATATACGAACGATCAGAGAATATAGTATCACAAGGGGTGAATGCATTCTAAGAGTACTCAACCAGAGAATGATTGTTAGGTTTCTCGGTGGAGTTTTGCAAGAATTACTTCCCTGTTCTGCCCATTCGGCATACAACAAACACACTCACACAGGCTGTGTATTATTACGACTCAAAATAAGTTCTGCAATTAAAGTTTGATATATCATATTTCTCTTATACCCACATTATGACATCATAAGAAAGCCTGATTAATTAGCTTTGAAATGACACCTAACTTGCTATGACGGGGTGTTCTTGGAATGTGCAAAACAGCTGGGTATGGGGACAGATCAAAAGTGAAAAGTCGCAACAATTCTGCTATTGATAATGTACAGTTTTAATGAAAAAAAGGCCACAGGAATAAGCAATGCTGAAATTAGAGCACTTTCATAAACTCCCATTTCCTAGACATTAGATGACTCTTTGGTCAACCTTTATGTTTAATTTTAATCTGCAGATACTAACTGCAGTTTTTAATTCATGGATGAAGCCTGGAATCTAATGATAATCTCACAATGCCTTCTTTTCAAGCGCATTCCTTCGCTGAAATGGCAGAGCAAATGGGAATTATACTATTTGACGTAACACGTTTGCTCTATTTTGCAATATTTCACATTTGACCTTTCCTCATACTCAGTCATACTGTGCATTCCAGAAATGCATAATGTAAACAAGTGAGTTGTCGTTGTAAAGAAAATTAATCAGGCTTTCTTTTGATGTCACATTTGAATGAAATGATGTAGTTTTAAGAAAAATATGATACATCAAATTGGACTTGCAGGACTTTTTTGAGGAGTTTAGTTAGGACTAATGTTCATAAGTTTAGTAGGTGAAAAGAAAAAAAAAAGATCGAACCCGAGAATTCAACCACTTTTCAAGCCATTTCGAAAATGAAGCTCCATTCCCCCATCTAGGCATATTCATGTGTATGGTTTAGAAGAAAATAAAATTCTCGCTCTGTATCCGTGAAATATCTTTCCCCCCCCCCCACACACACACACACACGCTAACACACACAAATATTCATTCGTCACAATATTACACACGTCTCTTTCCAGGTGCAAAGACAATGGTCGTGTCGCACAAACAGGGAGGTGGTACAAATAATATTGATTTTGTGCGAAAAAAACACACACACATGCGTGAATGCATGTGTGTTAGAAAACAATGTGCATATCACACCATGCTGCAGCAGAAAATACGTAAAGATCTGTATGATATTATCAATGTGAGAATCACGTTGTAATGAAGAGAGTACCATGCATGCGACGTGGAAGGGCACTGTATTAACCCACTGAGGACAAGCTGATTGCGCTATAACACGCATTTCTCATAGACACCATACCCAAGTATACTCGGGTCTAGTCTTCAAGGGTTTAATAAAACGATAAAAAAATCCCGTTAAACACGTCACACAGTACACATTTGAATTGCTTCCTCAAATGAATAAATATCAAAATGAGCTTTACAGCCGATTTATAGTACCCTCCTTCAATAAACAAAACGCCAAGTATGTTTGCGTGCCTGCTTTATCGAAATATTTTCCAACCAGTAGCATAAAACAAACCAGGAAGGATATGCCTCCACAAAAAGTCATCATTTACATTGCCTAGATTGCAAATATTGGATTAGAATTAGCCTTTGGTTTCTCAATGTTTTCTCAGCGTGCAAATCGCGACGAATTATTGTCCAAAGATTTCCTTGATCTTTCCCCCGCAAAAAAGAGAGAATAATTTAAAATGGCAGTGCGATAATTTATGGAGTATGGTTCCATTTTCTGTCGTTTATCATGACGTCATCACGCCTTTCATATTTGCAGTTGTTACATCGATCACTCGGCCTACTTCAACGCCGTGAATGTTGTCATTGATAAGTATAGTCTTCAATGGGCTTTACCTGAGTCTTGCCGTCTTTGGTTCATGTCAGGTAGAAAAAAAAAACAAGAAGAAAATGAAAAACATGCTTTAAGTATTTCCAAGGAGTTCCCGACGTGACGTCATTCCGATTTCGAAACGTCATCTGACGCAAATCGATGGCAATAACCCACCATCAATCTCAATCCACCATGTGCAAAACGAAAACTCGCTTCCCTAATAAAGGGCCAAAGTTCAAGAATAATGAAACAGACGCAAGACGTGTAATTCTGCTAACTCCTTGAAATGAGAATTTAAAAAATCAGGGGATACACATGAATGCTATTTCTGTTGTTTGTAGGATTATTGATTGTTTCCATTATTATCGATTGTTTCAACCCAGATTAGTCTCATTAAGAGTGAGACGTATAAAATAATTGGTGTCAATGTCGTTAACCCAGTAGAAGACAAAATACACAAATGGAATGAAAACTAGATGGGAAAAATGACGTCACTTCGTCATTGGTACTGTGCATGAAACGTTTCAAAATTTTTTTTTCTTGCTCTGCTCTGGAAATTAAGAAATTTTATTATCAAGCCCGTTCTCTTTCAATTTGACTTTTTTTTTCCTTCTTATTATGGATATATACCTGGTCCTATTATCATTATCATTATCATTACGCCTACATGATGGTCACTGCTATGTAAGGAATTCATACAGTGATGTACATAGCAAAACATAACAGAGATTCTACACGATGGGGATTTTCCAGTCTTATGACCCCGAGGTACTTATTTTGTAGTTGCCGTACCAGACAAACCTGACCTCTTCGATGTATAACAAGGAGTTATCTTTTTCCTGCTACAAGGTTAAAGTTTCAGTGCGTATTCCTATATATTTTTCTACCCGTCGTTTTTATGTCATCTGTGAAGTGTACATAGGAAATAATTAAAGAGATTTGTCTTTGTATAGATTTTTTTTTCATACGCTCATCAACATTGTTGATGATTTAGAAATGAAAAAGTCCTACATGGACTTTAACAAGCTGAAATGAATAGATATAAATAAATTGATTAATAAATGATAAATAAATTAATGAATATGAAGATAATAATAAATGTTATAAAAATAATCATCATCATCTTCATCATCATCATCATTATAATTAGTGTTATTATTATTACCACTATGATTATATTTATTTTTAATATTAGCGTTCTTATTATTATACTATTGTTAATATGAATGATAATAATAATAATGATAATTATTATCATTATTATTATTATTATACTTATTATTATTATTATAAATTCATGAGTTTACATTGAATCACTGACAGCGAGCTATTCACCCGATCTCAGACAAAGATGGCTACACAACTGATGAATGCAGAAACTATCTACTATAAATTTCCGCGTTCGCTTTAAGGAAATTTCAAGAGCAGTTCTTGTGACCTTTCGGTAACCTCCAAATCCGATTGGGAAAAGGTCCCTGGAGGACTTGTAAACGGTCCATGCAGATCGAAAATAGAATGTATTAGTTTGAAGAAATTGAAAGTACTCGAAAAAAGGATATCGGCTAAAGTAATACGGATACAGTGTATACATGACCATAATTATGTGAATCGATTGTCAAGACAATCCCAGATGGATAGCAAGTCTTCCCTGCACCTTGGCAACCATGTTGTTTGATCTTTATTAGGTGATCCGAGTATCCTCTCGGATCGCCTTCTGTATCTGTACTGATTCCTTGTTTTTCTTCTTCTTTATTTCTCCTCAAAAGTTGTGCAGAGGTTAGCTCAGAAAGTCCTCTGCCTATCAATTTCAAACTTATACCATATGTATCGTGTCCCAAAAACGACAGATCTAGTTTATTTTTGTTTTTGTTTTATTTTATTTATTGTTATTATTACTTCTTCTTTTCTTTTTTTTTTGGGGGGGGGGGGTAACCTCCCTATAGTGGTAGAAAATAGAAATTTCAATACCATGGTGTTATGGTTTTATACGAGACGCAGAATGTGTGGGAGAGGGGGAGGGGTTACATCACAGATACAGCCATGATCGGCACTGAACACTTAATACAATGAAACAAGATGAGTGTTTGCAAATCAATCATGGCAGACACATCTTCCATATTTTTTCAGGACACGGCAGCCCTGTAGTTATCATTGTATACAAACGTTGCCAGCTGAACCATTTAGTGGTAAAGCTTATAGCTGCTTGTCCATGTTGAGGTACTGGCTCCTGGCAGTATTCGAATTTTGAACCCACTGTTTCAGAGTCCAGAGGAGCGTCCACTAGACCACATCGTTTCCTTATTCTTTGTTTGTTTGTTTGTTTGTTTGTTTTTTGTTTGTTTATTTTTGTTTGTTGTTGTTATACGTAATTTCGACAGTTTGCCTTTGGTGTGTGGACCCGCCCCCTATACATTTGCTTACTTTAGCTCAATAATTCTGATTGTACTCTCATATTTTCTCAAGGGAAGCAGTTTCTAAGGAACTCTATTGATGGAATAAACCAGCAAGAACGGGCGAAGAAAGAGGAAGTGAATTCATACATTAGAAGCAATTTGTGGAGCGCGGCCATCATAAGCGTGCTTGTGTGTCGCTTGGAAATGTGTTTGTAACGCACTCAGAAGCGTGACTGCAGTAGATTTTAATGAGTACAACTACAGCTGTATTTTAAGATGTGTGTGTGCGTGTGTGTGTGTATGTGTGTGTGCGGGCGTGCGTGCGTGTGTGTGTGTGTGCGGGCGCGTGTGTGGGAGAGAAATGGATTATAGTAATGCGCGATGCAAGAATCAAGGCATGCGAAATACGCTCACCACAACAATGGGCTAAAAATCTTTGGAAAGATAATCATTCGATGGTTCTGCATGGTTGGCTAAATCATTCTACTTACATTTCCCTGAAGCGATTTACGTGTTTGATTGTTCATGACGTCTCCCTCGATTTACCTTAACCAATTTCCTACCAAGTTCCTGATCTCCTTATACTGACAGTCTACAGTGTCAAAAAGAGAGTTTCCGGGTGTGAATGAGTAAAGGTCTTGATATCTTCGGTCGTTTTGTGCATAATCGTTCATCTCAGCAGGGAAGTGGAGGTGGTGATCAGGGAGGTGGTACCCTTCCCCCCCCCCCCCCCCCCCAACACACACACACACCTCCCTGATCTCAGTAAATCCACCACATCACTAGCATTATTACCTACTTTCAATGCTTTCATGTTGTGAACAAAATTGCGGCTTTGTTTTGCTGTTTCAATCACGCGTGGAAATGACCGTAAAATATGGTGAAAAAACAATAGGAAGTCATGTGATGTTTCGAGCAAGTGATCTTAAATTTGACAGTCATAAAAACTTCTTAGCAATAACTCACGTGAAAATGGAGACATAAAATATTGCGAAAACATCACTAGGAAATGACAGAGCTTGGGACTATGTAGCATGCAGTGACAATTTAAAACCGTCTGAAAGTATAAGCGACTACGTTTCCGCGCCATGCTAAACAATGTGGGTTTAACAAATAGAGTGAAATGAAATGAACAAAAATGTAGAGGTGTACTCATAGTAGGATTTTTACTGATATGCGAAAACAGTTATGAAACATTGTTGTTTCACACGTGTCCGTCAAACAGCTGCGATATTAGTATAATATAGCCACCATGAACAAAATATGCAAACAAGTACGATTGCGTGGTGATGTGGCTTCAGGTGGCCTGCACACAACTTTTCACTATAAATGCCACTTTTTGACATTGATTCCAGAAAGAAAACATAATATAAGTTTTTCGTATCATCCATTGTTGTTTATGATTTGCAATACCCTATGTATATAATGACTCAAGGAATGAATTAGAAAGGATTTTATTTCTTAGATCGTCATCTAAGAAAAAAAACAAACACACACACACAGATGATTTTATCATGTATTTGTTGAGATACAAGAGATGTACGTAAGTTGGTGATATAACCGCCAGTTTGATTCGGTCTTCGTTGAAAGCATGTTAAACTTTAAGATACCATAATCCAGTATTTATCATTTTTTTTAGTCTGATGTTAATGCAATCTTACCATTCTGTTTATCTGATTGTACTTTTATCATTTTTTTTTTCGGGGGGGGGGGGTGTTAACTTAAATAAAGAATGGAATTCGAATTGAGAATAACAGGGGAATATTAAGAGATTTGCTTACAAAGGATTCTGACGACTGCCTAAAATTGATTAATCATTATCTTTTGAACTGACACACCCTAGATTTTGATTTGATTTGATTTGATTTGACTTGATTTGATATGAATTGATTTGATTGGTTCCTGCGCTAGCATTGAACACATGCGCTGATAAGTTGGTAACATATTTATAGTTTAAAAAGTATTTTTGTCTCATCTGGACTTATAATGCGTCACAAAAGTGAATAAGCCTTGAAATAAATAATATAGAAAGGCTACAGCTTCAGTCAAAGCATATAACTTGATTTGCTTGCAACCTTTTAGAATGGATAAAACAAAAGAAAAGAAGGAAGAAGCCAATTGCACAGAGATCGGACCTTGTAGCAGACAAAAATTAATGACAAACGGGGAAAGGAAAGGAGTATATGACTTCTGTCATCAAAGCTTTGCCTGTTAGAACAGTCGATACAAAGTTATAGGCCCTACATCACATGGGTTACTAATCAGCTATAGGCACAACATGTTGTGTTGGTTTTTTTCAGCCAAATGCGGTTATAGTTCTAGAGGCATTTCATAAATCGTGTTTCAGATTTTTTTTCCTGACAAACAACTATAAGCTATTCAAATCATTGCATCTGATTGGCTGAGAGTAAACTTGTCAGGAAAAAGAAATCCAACAAAACGCTTCATGACCCCCCCCCCCCCCCCCCCCTTTGTGCCAACATTTAAAGGGATCGTACAGTTTTGGTTGATACCTAATTTCAGGTTTCTAATATTTTTTGGTGAGATGATGAGAAACTTCTTATGAAATATGAAAGAGCATGTAATTCTATGAGGAATTCAATGTTTATTTGATGAAAATTGGTTTTGAAATGGATAAGATATCCAAAAAAGAGCGATTCTAATAAAGTGTGGGACCCACACTTTATCATGATCGCTTTGTTTTACTTTGTGTTTGGATGTTTCAGTCATTCCAAACCTGATTTTCATCAAATAAACTTTGAATTCCTCTTAAAATGGTATGCTCTGTACTATTTCATAAGTGTTTTCTTGGTATCTCGCAAAAAGTGAAAAGCCCAATCCTCATCTCCACCAATACTGTACCATCCCTTTAAGCGTTAGGAACTTTAAGAAGAGCTTCAATATCTTCATTTCTCTCGCTTGTGAATGCTCTTGGTTGTCATTGGATGGCTATAACTCGAGGTGCGTCATTCGTTTTGGATACGATGATAGTTGATTTTGAACAAAATGATCAATGCCGTGTTGAGATCAACGCATGCGTTTCCTTTTTGATAAACAAGGACGAGATCATTTCGAGACTCCATCGGACATTTAATGGATATTTGCGTAATTAGTATCTTTATTTTAATATTATTATGTCACTACTTGCGGATTCACTGTCTAGACGCATTATATGCCGGCTTAAAACAATATCACTTGTCTGCAAATTAATGGTTGAAACGTAGTCTTTCTTTTGATCTATCCCGTACAAATCTCTCAAAAACGACTAGAATCTGATGTCACGACTGAGTATATTGTTTTTCATTTCGTTCTGTTTGTGGGGGATGCTGAGGTAGATTCATATTTCACTCTTGCACTATAATAGATTAAGCTCGATAATTGCTGTGGTTTTCTCGAGGTCATGATGTGATCAGTTAAAGGACAAGTTCACCTTCATAAACATAAGGATTGAGAAAATGCAACAATATTAGTAGAACACATCAGTGAAAGTTTGAGGAAAATCGGACAATCGATGCAAAAGTTATGAATTTTTAAAATTTTTGTGTTGGAACCGCTGGATGAGGAGACTACTACAGCTTGTGAGTCATATGCGTACAACAGGATAAAGAAAATGTAAAGAAAATTCAACATATTTTCACTTTTTTCGCATAATAAAAGAGCACTTGACTTGTCTCTTTCTAAAAGCAGGGGGAATAATATTACCCCTAACATATGTCGGTAACGAGTCAAGGGAATATGTACTTTTTTCAAAAGATGGAATTTTGTGAAATTCTCTTTATATTTTCCTTATATTGTTGTACGCATGTGACATCTAAGTTATTCATACACTGCAGTAGTCTTCTCATCCAGCGGTTACTACACAAAAACTTCAAAAATTCATAACTTTTGAACGGGTTGTCCGATTTTCCTCAAACTTTCAATGACGTGTTCTCCTAATATTGCTACATTCTCTCAATCCTTATGTTTATGAAGGTGAACTTGTCCTTTAACTTCGAGATTGCCATATGTTCTTTCATTTGGAGCTGCTATTGTACCATGTAGGTAGTACTAGTCTGTGTTTGGCAACCCACATACGTGGCCCTCGATTAGCACTCTGACTTGTTTAAAAAAAAAAGAGGCTAGATCGCAGACCATATCAAATGTTTATTTTCTCCTGAAAAAAGAAAGTCTAATCTCGCCCCCTCAACTTTTTTCTTTAGCAAGATATACCATTTTTACTACGTGTGAAAGAAATACAATACTAATACCTGGGAAATCATTCTTTTCCTTTGTCGTTTCATTTCGCAAAAAACAAACAAAGAAAAACAAACATGAAAAATCAAAGGAAGAATGAATGGCTCAGCTACATTTGAAATCACTGATCTGTATCCACCTAAGGATATTGTCAATAAAACTAAATTCGAATGCAAATATTCCAGTGCATACAAATTACAATCTATACCTAGATAGATAAAGATAGATATAATAGATAGATAGAGATAGATAGATAGATAGATAGATAGATAGATAGATAGATAGATAGATAGATAGATATAAGATAGATAGATAGATAGAAAGAAAGGTATAATGTACTATATAGATAGATATATATATATAGATAGAAAGATAGATTGATATAGACAGAGAGATAGATAGATATAGGTTGAGATAGATGAATAGATAGAGAGAGAGAGAGAGAGATAGAGAGGGGGTAGTGAGAGAGCAACACATCGGTTGATAGATCACATAGAACTTCATGCATCGCAAAGTCACGACTTGTGGCGGCTGCAACAATGCGAAAGTTCACAAAGAGCTAACAAACAAGCCAATTAAAGGAGATATACGTCATAAAATTATCGCGCTTCCTTCCGTTTATAATATGATAATGTAATATAACAGAAAAAAAAGTAATGTGTCATTGGTGAGGATTACTGAAACATAGATTAGACCTACGCACATTCAACAAAGACACACATATTTGGGAAATATTCAGTGAAAGTTTCAGGAAATTTGAGCAATCGGCTAGAAAGTTTCGAGTTATTTAATGGATCTTTTGGGTTTTGTTTCTCTACATTCGTTTGTTATTATTGTACAACATGAGAACCGACAATCTTTACCATCTTTTTGTAGGCATTGCTTTTTCTTAGAACTGTATGTTGGAGTAAAGATAATTCTCCATTTCCTCAACATGAGATATGTCCAAAGCACTTTTAACGTCCCACGGATAAAACAAAACAAAACTAAAAACACTCACACGCACAAGCACGCACAGACGCATACATATAGAACACAGTTGCCAGGCTTGTTGTGATAACTATATAATTTTTTTTTTTTTTTAAGAAACAATAACGTAACAATCGAGAAGGGGGGTGAATAGTTAAATGTCACTTGAAATCAGTCTCCCCATGTCTTCTTGGTATGTGGAACGTTTACGCCCTCAACGAAGAATCCCAAGAATTTATTGTGTAACGTTCATGCCAGTTATTTTAGTCGCACCTGTGAGGTGAAATGCGATTTGAGTTCCCCGGTCTAATGACAACAGCTAAGCTTTAATAAAGCGCATTGCAGATTTGTAAGGAATTTCAATGCGCTTTAACTATTATTACCCCGGTCACTGGATACATTATTTCCAACCAGCACCATGGTAATGTTCACTCTCCACTCCCTGGGGAACATTCCAGGGTGTTACCATTTTACAGGCGATCACATACTGATCAAGCAACATAAACATTCCCATCCTACCGGGTACCCATTTTTCTCCTGAGTGAAGAGCAGCAATGTAGACAAAGTGCCCTGCCAAGGGCAAACGTGTCGGGCTTCGCACGGGCTCGAACCCACGAACGCATGACATGGGGCTACAAGCCTATACCACCACGCCAGAGACGAATGCTCTTGTCCACTCTGCCAGAACACCTCCAACAATGCATCGGAATTTTGTTTATAACCATCACGACTTTTGTTGGATAGATTGTGTGATGTGTTCCCGGTATATGGATAGAAAACCTTTGTTAAATGTACCACCCTCTATGACCTGAGTGTATATTCATAGTACTAGCTCAGAACTTAAATATTACATTGGAAATAAAGACCTCGTCAAACAGACAATGAATACAAGTACCCTGTCACAATTTATTAAAAGTGTTGAAAATACCCGCACTGATGTATTGAATGTTGTTAAACGTTCATATTAGATATTCTGTTGACCTATGGACTGCGTTCGGTATGCATTCAAATTAACAAATCAACTGAAATTAACTAGATCTAGACAACCTCAAAGGCTTACTCGAAGAAGCAACAACTATTCTGCGCGCGAAATGTGTTTGATAGGACTATGACGGTTTCTGTTCCAGTTTATGAACATTATAGTGGAATTCACACATAGGTGATTAAGTGGGATTGAAATCTCGATGTATTTGCACTCGAGATTTTTTTGCCCGTATGGACAAAAAATTCCACTGATTATCACAATCAACAATGAGATGCAAATTCCAAGAAATCTTGCGCTTATTTTTTGATTACCCTGTCAATTCGTCACGAATTGAGCATCGTTTCACTCTTGACCGTATTTTGTCACTAACACCCTTTGTTATGAGGTTATGTATGGAAATTGAGTAAGAAGGTTAAGAAAACCGATCCATCTAGGCAAGATTGAATATACGCGAAGAGGGTGATGCAACAGTTGGGTAGCAAGGGCGGCTGGATAAAACATGATTACTATGATACTATTATGGAAGGGAGAGAAATCTGGTGGCCGAACAACATGTTAAACATTCTAACAACAAAACAAATCACCACTACCAGTGATATCAAACTTAAAGTAAAAAGTAAACTTTATTCTTCCCCTCGCCTCAAGCGCCATCGTCCCACCCTCGACCCATCTTCTTTTTCAATGTCTTGGGCCGAACAGGTGTCACATCCACTTTGTACACTACTACATGTTCATGACAATACGTTGTTATAATTATCTCACGTTTGTCTCTTTCCCACGCAGCCAACGATTGTCCCTTTGCCACATTTCGACAAGGACGTCGATGCGCAAGCTTTGAGAAAAGCTATGAAAGGACTTGGTAAGAAAATCTTTCGTTTTGTTTTATTTGTTTTGTTTTGTTTTGTTTTATTTGTTTTGGTTTTTTTTTTTATTATTCTCCATGGCGTGTTTATGCTACGTATCTCGTTTACTCTTCCATTATTGGGCAACTGGTATGAACTTGCTTTCTCCATCTTTCTATCTCTCTCTGTCTATCTATCTCTCTTTCTATCCAACCATATATTCATCTATCTATCTATCTATTCATCTTCCTATCTATCTATCTACCTATCTATCTATATATCTATTTACCTATCTATCTATCTATCTATCTACCTATCTATCTATATATCTATCTACCTATCTATCTATCTATCTATCTATCTACCTATCTATCTATCTATCTATCTATCTATCTACCTACCCATCTATCTATCTAGCTATCTATCCATCTATCTATCTACTTCTCTATCTATCTATCTATCTATCTATCTATCTATCTATCTATTTATCTTTCTATCTACTTCTCTATCTATCTATCTGTCTATCTATCTATCTATTTATATATCTATCTAGTATGTGTTTCTATTCTTGAGCAGAAGATAACAAGTCTATCGGGTCTAATGGAGAGTGTCTCTTCATGGTGTGTGTTTCAGTCTGAATGTATTGTCAGAGGAGCAGGGAGTGAAAGCTTTAATGATCTGCTTTTATTTCTCGCTTAATAAAATTTTGTCGCCATTTCTTCTCAAGAAAATGGAGGGAGAGAGATAAGTGATAAAGAACGAGAGTGGAAGAAAGAATGATTGAAAGGGGTGAGAAAGCAATGTCTTTCACGTTTCGTCATTTCACCGACGCAATGAACAAGTTACAAATAAATACAAACATCGACATTAGAATACAGTTACCGTGTTTACATACTTATCACTTAAGCAGTAAAAAATAAAGTAGCAAAAATAAATGAAGAGCTTGCAACCAAAAGGCGCTAAATCCTTTGAAAAATGATGGATTTAGCGCCTGATGGATTTAGCGCCTTTTGGAAGCAAGTTCTTCAAATAGACAATAAGTGCATATATGGTATGCAGCAGCCAGAAATGAAATGTCCTTCTTTTTTTTCTTCTAATCGACGAAATGATCCGTCGACGAAATGACTGATTTCGTAACGAAATAGGTCATGCGACACTTGGCGCTCCATACAACATGTCCATGGTTTGTTAAAACCATGGGTTCAATCTTCGTGAATTCGGGCCAATATGTTCAAAACAGGCAAAACGTAAAGAATGGGATGAGACAAAGACAGATCAAAACACACAATTACAAACAAATAGGAGAGTATGTTTAACTCTGACATCAGAATCTGACACCTCTAATTTTCAAAATGTATTATTGCATTCTATCCCTTGTACTCATGATATAATATTATAGTAATCAAAAACACAATCAGACACGCATTTGAACTCTCGGCAACCATAAGATCCCAACATAGTCTGCCTGTAGTACAGCCTGTGCATTAAGGCAGTAGTTGTGAAAGTAGTTAGAAATACCACCAGGAAGTGTTTGTCCAGAGAACGGGAAATGATGAATGCTTCTTCCTGTACTTTCTTCTCGAGTATATTACTTTGACTCTAACTATGACTCTCAAGGGTTTGGCTTTATCACATTGTCACGAGTATGAATCTCCGCAGTTTCGTTCAGTTTCTTCTTTTCCTTCTTTTATTTATCTTTCTTTCTATCTCCCTTTCTCTCCTTTGAAGGGGTGCTTCATTGCCCTTTCTTTTCCCGTTTTGTAGTTTCGGTTGAGATGGAGGTTCGGGTTTTAACTCTTTGTGAGATAATTAGAATCCACTTATATGAAATATGAAAGAGCAGACAACTCTAAGAGGCATTAAAAGTTGGTTTGATGAAAAGCGGTTTTGAAATGGCTGAGAAAACTCAAAACAAAGCAATCTTGTTGTATTGTTGCTTCAAAGGAAATCAAAATGCTATTACCTCTCTGTTATTATACATGAGTCAGCAGTGATGTCTGAACAGTCAGATGGTCTTAACTATAATCCTAAAATCTCTGTGTTGTTCTCTTTCTCCTCCACTCAAGGTACCAATGAGAAGGCCATCATAGATGTCCTCTGTTACCGTAGCAACGCACAGCGCCAGGAAATCAAGGCTCACTACAAGACTGCTTTCGGGAGGGTAGGTCTCAACGAGTGACAACGTAGCTACTTTATTCAAGAGGCTCCTTACGGCTCTTATACTGTGACGGAGAAACTCGAGCCAATTTCTTTCAGTTCATCCTTTTGTATAGTGCAGATAGATAATACATACCGAAGAGTTGCGTTCATACCCCAGATCAGTTACAATATTGTGACTCCATAGGGGAAAAACAGTGAGAAGTTAAATGAATACACCAGTAAAGTCAAGTCAACATAAGAACACGATTGTGACAACGCAATTAGAAGAGGCTCCATAGCCTGCGGCTCTTATACCGTGACTGAGAACCCAAGCCAATTACTATAGGAGTAATGTCAATTCATCACAAGAGCATGATTGTGATAATGGTAGAGATAAAAGTGATAGTACTAGGTAGTGATATTGATGATGATTAACAATAACAATCATAATTAGCATGATGATAAGAATAAGAAAATAAAAAGAAAACGAATGATGATAGTAGATGAGAAGAAGAAAAAGGAAAGGGAGAAAGGGAGAGGGATGAGGAAGAATAGATAATAGTAAAGTCAACATTTAATAAAAGATGACTTGAACGTGTACAGAATATTTTGTACGACGCCTTCCAGCTTAACAAGTCTCCCATTGTAATAATCTCACACGAAGTAAAGCCTCCATCTGATCGTCGGAGCACAAAGGAAGGTAGGGGTCATCGTCATGGTCAGAGCGTTTGCACACTACATCTGACACCTTTTTGACTCCCATACGATGAGCTATACCCTGTTCTACGTCGGAAAGTCGGACCCTAAGTCTGTGCAAATGAAGAGTTTGCCTAACGATTTATCATACGAAGTACATATTGACAGTATCCACGATACGATCCAAAATAACTTGTTGGCTAAACACAATAGGACTAGTGATGCGCAGACAGAAATGATCCGTAGGATGGATAGTGTCATGTTAGACCAAATGAGAAATTACCCATAATGGGACCAGGAGTAAAGGACCCATCAACTATGAACCGTCTTCGAAGATCAATGACATCAATTCATTTAAGCCAAGTGTGGCCAGTTCTTGACCAGTACCACTACCAGGTCAGCATTCATAACACAATAACACAAACCAGCGCAGCGACCGAACCAAACCAGACGATCCGCATGAGTAATGTTGACTCGTATTATGACCAATTACACATAGGCGTTGTGACGTATTGAATGACCAACCGATTACTGTAGGCCAATGACCAATGACTTGCAGGATTATAAAGACCGTCTTTTCAATCTGACCAGTATAAAAGTCAGTAACTTGACCAATGCCAGATCTGCATCCATCACCTTACAACTACAACAGCGCTCAAACAAACAAAGAACCCACGAGTTCTAGAAGACTCCCTGTTTGCAGAACGAACGCTGAATGATCATCATTACTTTTCTTGTCTTCTAGGATCTGATCGATGATCTCAAGAGCGAGCTCAGCGGCGACTTCGAAGACGTGATCGTGGGCCTGATGGACCCACCCGCCATGTACGACGCACGGTGTTTGAAGAAGGCCATGAAGGTATGGTGGGAATAGAAAAGAAGAAAAAACACAATAAAAAAGATGTCTTGAATTTCAATTTGTTCTTTTCTACTTCTTTTCTTTGCCCCCCCCCCCCCCGCCTCTCTCTCTCTCTCCCTTCTATCAACATATTCTCATCTCTCCTCTACTTACCCTTCCTTCGAGGGATTATTCGTCCTTTCTCCATTGATTCCGCATTCCATAGCCACTCTGTTCGCCGACTTCGTTTTTCTTCTCTTGGTTTCATGAATCTTTACTGCTCTCCCCTATCTCCATGATTCTCCAACATTCAACTCCTTCCTCTTCCTCTTCCCTTCTATTTCATCTTTCCCCTTCTAACGATGTCCGAACATCTTACTTGATTCTCACACTATTCTTCCTTACCACTCTCTGTGTTCCTTTCTCTACCGTCTCCACTTGTGCAACTTCAACCTCTAGCCCATTACTGTCTCCCACTCTTCACTTTTTGCCCTCCTCACAACCCCCATATGTCGCTTCCCTCTTCGTTTCTCCTCTTTCTAGGCTCTTCTGCCAAACAACGATCCGGTTAAGGACTACATACACATGGTGTCACCGCAAATCTTTCTCCCTCATTTACTTCACCATGCAAACCTTCAAACAACACAAAAAAAGATGTTGTGGATAAAACTACGGACTCTGAATCAAGTTATACCTGGTTCGAGTTCCCTGGCAGCACTGGTTGTACCTCTAGACATGTCACTGGGGGGGGGGGGGGGGGGGGGATTGGGGGACTTAAAGATTTAATACCATGCTTGCTTGTTTAGTGGTCTTGTTAAACATAAAAGTCAGTGATAGTCAACCTGATAGTTCAGTTGATTCTCACTGTTACAGATACACGAACGCACACATGCATATCGTACCATGATAAGTACTATTCTTGCATGATTATTTTGTGGAAGGATGTTCGCAAAAGTCAGAAAAGGCTCCACTTCATATCATTTAATGGTATGACTTTTTGATGTCCTCTTCCAAAACAGTTGAAAACAGTACCAAATGAAGTCTGAAGTCTGTAAAAAATGAACACATTGATATATGTCTATGTATAGGCCTTTGGCATCAGTCAATAATCTAAAGCAAAATCCAAGCACTGAAATATGCTCAGAGTAGAATCAGGCGACATGAACTCTTCGTCGCTTGATGATCAGTTTGAGATATCAATGGATTTGACATAGGCAGTTTGCCAATCAGGCGGCTTGCTTTATTGTTATTTGATTGTCTTTCCTGTCGTTTTTTTTTTTTCGTCTTCTGTTGTTAATGGGAGCGGAAGAGGTGATGTGGGCCTTTAACCAACGTCACAAAACGAACCCGCAGTGCAGGGACTAACTCAATATCAGTGCGGATCTTATCAGTTTGATCTGATATACCAGGGCGATACCAAGGCAGGAATATATACGGAACACGAAATGTGGGTTTGGGTTTTTAGTTTGCTCAGCATGCCTAGTACAATTATGAGTCAGCGAGATATTACTTGGTAGGAAAGTCATGATGGTCATCTAGCTTCATGAGGTAGAAACAAATGATATCATGCGTCATCAGTGCCTTGTCATGCTATAAGTAACCTCCCGGGGTGTACATAGATAGATTTGCTTGGTGCCTGGTTAATTCTGTCGATATAGGCCGCTTGTCGGCCTGTGATATTGATTGTATATAATTATCATGCAGAGACACATTTAAAACCACCGGTTCTTTAGGGAGATTCCCCTTCATGTTACTCTTGTTTCTGTTCATTAATGGACATTGTGTGTATATGCTTTTTGTTTGCAATCATGTATCTCGTTATTTTTTTAAATGATCGTAAGGAAAAGGTAGTAATAAGATTGAAAATAGAATAAACTCTGGGCTGAGTCCTATGCTGCGTCACTTGTGTCAACTTGCTACCGAACTTTCTATCCCTCCTTCTCTCTCTCTCTCTCTCTCTCTCTCTCTCTAAGGGTCTGGGAACTGATGAGGACGCTATTCTGGAAATCCTGTGTGCCCGAAACAACGCGGTGAGTTGAGTGACATAATTTCAAACATTGTCTCCATGGTGTGTGGTCAGAGCCCTTTGGCGCTGTAAGAATGATTTTAAAAAATGAAAGTATCAACCAGGTTATGAAACTGAAGAAGCTTCCAATTTTAAAACCAGGGGACTTCAGCTCGACTATTGACCTGTGTAAAATCAAATTCTGCAACCCTAAAACCTGGTTTCAGTTTGACTATATGTAGATCCGTGTAAAATCAAATTCCGTAACCACTATACATCTGAAATCAAATAACACAAGTGCTATGGCGTCCGATGACGTCACAACCCTACATAGAAATAATCATGCTTATTGATAGTCTCAAATAATTTACGTTTGAGGCATTTCTTATCATTCTGTCTTTAAATACCTTTTCGACGTCAAACTGAAAAATGGTGATATTACATGAAAACTAACGTGACAGTTATTCTGTCTGCTTGAACAGGAATCACAAGAAAATCATTTTAGCATGTACATAGTATAACCATTAGGTACGAAACTTGTCCATTGCCAAATGACACGTCTAACCCCCATTTAAGACGATTTGCACTGAGCTGATTCTAATTCATTGTTAAGAATTTGTTTTTTCTTGATGACTATTCAACACCCAAGTAGTGTATTGTTCTTTTGTTTTACATCATTTTTGTGTGTAAGCGGATGTTGGTAGTATGATTTCTACATACTTCGTTACTTCATCAAAACCTTAGTTGTTAGAGTCTGAATAATTTTCATTGTTCGGGTTTGTTTTTATCATTTTTTTTTCTTTTTGTTGTTCTCATAATGACAGCAAATTGCAGAGATCAAGAAGGCCTACAAGACGGGTAAGAAACAAATAGTCTTTTAGGATATACATGTAACAATAATTTAATGAAGACGAATTTTTGTTCAGAGACAGAAAAAATAGACTTGGGTCCTAGACAAAAGTGTTATAATAATATGTGCATGTAATGAATATACGTGTATGAGTATTTGTGTGTGTTTGTGTGTGTGTTGATATAACTACTGGATATTTTTTACTGGTCTTATCTAGTAGACCAGCCATAGGAAAACAAAACTAGGGAAACTAGAAAAGCACTAAAACTGATAAATTTTTTTCCCTGTTGACTGAGGGAATACATGCGAGTTTAATATCATTTTTTCTCTGCAGATTATAGTGATAAGTATTATAATAACATGACCCTCTTTATCCAGGGTATAATTATAGCCTCTGCAGTGTTGACACTGATGGACCAGAGTCCCGTTTCATAAAACTTGTTATCAGCAACAACTGCCACGTTTCTATGATAGATTTGCTCTCAGCCAATCAGATTCATGGAGTTCAGTAGCTTGTAACAACTATCGTTACTTAATAAAGATAACGAGTTTTGTGAAACGGGGCCCAGAGCGCCCTGCCAGATGAATAATCCATATTCAAAGGGTACTGGCAACTTTAAAAGCCTTCGTATTCTGTACAAACTCTGCTTTATCATAATGAGTCATCAATATTCTCATAGTCTAAATTGGTTTTATTTGTTTTGTTTTTTTACAATCACAAAAATGGGGGAAGAGGAAAAACATTTTTTTCCCTTTCACGTTCGTTTGTCACAATTATGGTTCAAATTTTACCATAGGTTTTTTTCTTTGTTTTTTTTTAATCATATAAGCATTTCCGGCTTCCCTTTTTGGTTTAATTAAATCACCTCGTCTTAACTTTTATCAGTTCTCCGTTTCACTTTCACAAACACTGATTACTCGGGGCTTACAGCCAAACAAGCTTGCTCTAGCTCATGTATGTCCCGTCATATTTCTCTTTGTACAACCCAACCCAAGATTTCGACTAATTCTTATCATAACTACTGAATATACCATGTATTTATATTGTATGTTGCTTCTGTTTGTTTTGTACATTATTGACAAGGTACAAGAACTTGTGCTATTACTTTTGATGTAGTATTGATGTATACGAAAAGTATGAAGTAAAAAAAGAAAGAATTGAATTGAATTGGATTGTCTTTGTTGTTGTGACTGCAGCAAAGTTTGGTGACCTCGAGAGTGATCTGAAGAGTGACACTAGCGGGGACCTGAAGCGACTTTTGGTTGGACTCTCGGTGGTATGTGGGCATATTTTATCTGCTATTGAAATATATTAAACAATCAATTTACCATATCTATTCTTCTGTATTTACCTTTCACATAGCTGTGCTACCTGTATGGCAACCCGAACGTTATACCAAATAAATACATCTTGATAATGTACACTGTTGCATTAAACATTATAAAGTTCTCGTACAGTCTATCATACATTTTTCACAATAACTTTAAATTTTTATGTAATATGTTTCAATGTAGTAATCTTCTCTCCTTTTAGTGGGCTTCCCAAAATATGCGAGAAAGAGTTTCTTTCTTGGTCATTATCTCATTTAAGACATTTGTCATCATGTGGCATTGTGGCTGCATGGTAATCATCAAATAATACAATTATACTCTTTAAACAGCTGATATCATAGCAAAGTGATGAAAGTTTGTAATGCGAAGCGTAATTATTTCCTTTTTTTTTCCTCTTTATCTATTTCATTTGTTCTGTAGGCGATAAATTGAACAGATTCGTAGGTTGAGGCACTGATTTTGTGCGTGTTGATTACTCTGTTATGTCGATCTTTCACATGAGTGCTTAGTATGACCTTATTCAGGAGCGTTTTCATTCGCTACTCCTATATAGCTACCTTCTATTGCACTGAACAATTCTTGTGAGTTTAGGATGACGATAAAGGTGTATTGTATAGTAGGCTGTTGGCTTTTCGATGCTTAAAGAAAACGAATAATCCATTTTCACCTCAATCTCATTTTTACGTACCTGTAGGGAGCCCGGGATGAGGGTGCTGGAGTTGACCCCACCAAAGTCCAGGCCGACGCTAAAGCCCTCTACGATGTAAGCAACGAAGAGTGATCTTTTACGGATTAGTGGCGGATGCAGAGGGGGGGGGGGGGGGGGGGGCACCGGGCGCGGGCCCCTCTTTATTCATTCATTTATTCTTTTTTACAAAAGAAATGAAAAGGAAACAATGAAATGAAACCCTGAAGTAGCACTGGAAATAAGTTGAGTCCGACAAGAAAGCTCATTTAAAGTGCAAGCAGTCGAGGGCATTAAGAAAGAAACGAGTAGAATTCATCAAATCAGAATCGGGAGTAAAAGTTTTGATGATAGTATTGTGAAATATGATTTTTATAATGCCGGAACTTTATGGTCACGCGATTTCTCTGTCTACTTGTCACTTCTCACCTGTGGCTAATTGTATTTTTCTTCCAAATGATACCACAAATGATTCTTTCTTACACAGTGAATTGATAAGAATAAGAATTGAGAATTCAAAATAACGACCCACCTTCAGCAATGTTCTGATACCTCAACCTGGTGAAATTATGATTTTTTTTCCTTTGTCTGTTGTTACCTCGGTTGTCAACCAAGAATTGAGAATCAATATCATACCACTCATATTTTACGGGTCACGTAGGTTTATGTTTGATGATAGAAACAAGTGGAGAGAATGCCATAGCTTTGCTAGCTAGGCTCCCTGTATAACTCTGTCTCTAGCATGTAAGCTAATTATTCAGTCTCGATAAGAAAAGCTGGCTAACCTAGACATAATTATTTATTTCCCTCGCTGTCTCCCTCTATCAGGCGGGAGCTGCCCAGTTCGGCACGGACGAATCCGAATTCCAGCGGATTATCGTTGGACGGAGTGTCGAACATCTTCGGCAGGTTTTCGCGGCTTACGGCTCGGTAAGTTTCGGAAACAACGGCATGAGACAATGTAGGAACATTGGTTGGATTAAACCTAATTTAATATTCATCTTCATTGATAGGTTCAATACATGCACGGTAGCGATCATTACTCATGCACTGATAACTTCGTGTACATTGGAATTTATCTTTATCAGACAGTAAATGATGCTAACTAGAGTTTCATGTGTGTGGGGTTTTTTTAGTTGTGTTTTTGCAATAAGTATGACAGCAGTGGAGGTCATGTCATTTTCGCGAGCTTGATAATTACACTCCCCTGTTTGCTCTGCATCAATAACATGAAGCATCAAGGTGAATAAAAAACAAAATGACTTGATTAAAGATGAATTATCAGAAGAAAAAAAAAGAAGAGGAAGAAGAAACGGACACCAAAATCGGAAAGACGAACTTTGTTAACCTATTGTATAGCGATAGTCACAAATGTGCATAACAAGCATTCACACATACATTCATGATACACATAAAGGAAGTACACATAAACCATGTGACTTTGAACTAAATTTCGTCATTGGTAAACGGAAATAATGACGTCATTATTTTCATGCAACCTTTTAGCTGACAGGGACTTCTATCGTGGACGCCATTAAGAGTGAGATGTCCGGAAACGTCAAGACGGGATACCTCAACATCGGTAAGAATTTACACACCTGCCATCTTGGGGTGGTCTTTAGCCTCATCTTCATTCTTCTGTATATCTGTCCGTCCGTCCGTTTATCTGTCTGTCTGTCTGTTTGGGTCTCTCTCCGTCTGTCTGTCTGTTTAGCCTGTCTGTATGTGGCTGTCTTTCTGTGTGTTTGTGTGTATGTCTTGTTGACTGCCTTCCTGCCTGTCTGTCTGTCTGTCTGTCGGTCGGTCGGTCGGTCGGTCGGGCGGTGGGACGATCTGTCCGTCTGAATGCCTCCCTGACTGTTTGTTTATTTGTGTATCTGTCAGTCTGTCCAGCGTTTTTTCCTCCATTTCATATGCCAAACGTTTGTTTGCATAAACTCTATTTGTACTAAATTTTATTAACTTCTAGATTCACTTTGCCCACCACCAAAACATTTTACTGATCATCAGTTGACTTAAGAAATGATCGTTGCTTTTGTTTGCTGTTTCATAGTCACGGCTGCATAAATTAGGCCACGAAAAGGATTCTGCCCGTAAAATTCTGTAAAGCATTCGCTTCACATATCATTATCATTATCCACACCCTCGGGCTACATAATACTACTAGAATGCTGGTAGACTATTTTGTTAGACCATACCGTCAATATCTTCTTTGATGCCACGTGAATTTGTCTTCCATCATACTCGTCCCTCTAGTGCGATTCATCAACGGTCCCGTGGAATACTACGTTGACAAGCTCCATAAGGCCATGAAAGGGGCGGGAACGGACGAAGCTTGCCTCATCCGGGTCTTCATTATGCGCTCTGAGGTGAGGGCAGTAACCCGCAAATAACGGTTTATTGCCACTTGGTCTACTATCAGATGGTCTACTTCCCAGTTCGTCTAACACCACTACGGCTAAACTCATGGGCCCGAATTCACGAAGGTGGTACAATCTTTGTCCGTGGTTTAAACCATGGACAGAGACCGTAGTTTTGTATGGGCTGCCAAGTGTCGCATAGCCTATTTCGTTGCGAAATCAGTCATTTCGTCGACAAATGTTATGCTATTTCGTTGCGAAATCAGTCATTTCGTCGACAGAATGATGTTATAAATTAATGTTAACATTTCGTCGACGAAATGACTGATTTTGTAACGAAATAGGCCATGCGACACTTGGCGCCCGATACTAAAGCTACCGTCTTTGTCCATGGTTTAAACCATGGAGAAAGATTGTAGGCCTACCACCTTCATGAATTCGGGCCATTTGGTCTACTACTGTATCAATTTCGTCCAATGCCCGTTTAGTCTACTTCTCACTTGGTCTAATGTAGTCCCATAGAAAGTAACATACCACAGTACATGGTGACACACACAGAAGCACATTCGTCTGTTAAAAATGATTTGCCACTTTCGCTGAGCAATATAGGCTACCTACACACCAAACTACAAAAATCAATGCTAGAATGACGACCAGTGTGTATTGTCAATCAAAAACCAGGAATCACTATGGATAAGCTTTCCTGACATACCCGATTGGTCTCGTCTTGACTTTGACAAAGACTTGATCCAAGCCCACATCCGTCTCATCTCGATGTTTTTACTCGATTCGACTCAATTTCGATCTGATTGGCTCTCACGAAGTTAGATTCAGCCAGACTAGGATAGGCGTGTAGTTGTCTTATTTTAATTGTTGTTTTGTTTTGCTTTGCTTTGTTTTGTGTTTAGTGTGTTGAGCTCTTTGGAGTTCGGTTAGCGACACAGCTAAACCTTGACTCTGCTATTGTTTAATTGTGATTTATCATCATTAATAATGTTCTATTTGGGGAAAGGGGTGACGTGGCAAATTGTTACCATCTCAGTTAGAGCACAAAGAAATAAAGGGAAAAAATTCATTCACCAAACGACTAAACGAGCTCAGACTTTCAGAATTACCTGATGACTAGCACACGTTGTCTAGGAGCACGCAACCCGCCTGATTCATGATTGCCATTAATGTTTTTGGTTTCGTTTGGTTCTTGTCACGTCGGGTACCAGTTGGATCTCGGTGACATTGCCCACAGCTACCGGGCTCACCACAGCAAGAGTCTGGCCGATGCTGTGAAGAGCGAGGTGTCCGGAGACTTCCGAAGGGCACTGCAGGCCATCTTGTCATAAGATCGTCCCCGACACTGTCCGTCTGGCTGCACTGCACTACCTTGTCAACCTAATAGGATTGGAGCACAATGGCGAAAGTACCATTGATAAAGCGCCCTCTGTAGTTCACCAATAAATGCCACATTCTTATGTCTTTCATCGTGTCATGTCAACAATACAATATAAGAGCGTCTGAATTAACATTTTAGTTCTTAGCACCTATCTCAGTATCTTCTTTCTGCATATCTGACTTTTGCTTTGTGACAAGTCAATACCCAGATATTAGATAGGGTTTTCTATATTTTGTGCTTTGACAAGACGGTTGAGCTACTTAGCAGGATAGTCGTAGTTTGAAATTTTCAAACTGAAGAAAAGACGAGTCTAATTTGCATTCTATATTACTGCAAACTGTCTATTAAATTAAATAGCTGCGAAATATGTTTCAATGAATAATCCAGATAATGATTTATCTGTATTTAAACTTACAGATAGCTCGTTGTCACCGAGATCAATGACTGTACCAACGTATGTTGAATGTGTCTGAGAGTATATTTTGAAATAACTTTCTCATTTTTTAATCATTCTTATTAGCATGTTCAAAAGTTCGAATGGTACACGAACAGCAATATCTTTTCTATTTGAATTGGTATTTTTGTTTTATTTTTTAGTGTGTGATGGGAGTCATGGAACTCAATATTCCAAGAATTTGTGAACTGTCACTTAGGAAGCAAAGGAGACGCATGTTTTTATTTTTTTTTTATAACGAATCTTTGTCGTCACATTTTCGTAGGCTGAAATATGAAAAACACAGCAGATTTTGAGGTAATGGGTTATCTGTAAATTTAGAGGTGATGGATTTGAACTACGATAGGTAGAATTTGGTGGTTTTAGGCATTAATATGATGATAATAATGTGGTGTCAGCGATTTAATACTTCATTCTGATGAGAAGTTCGTACCTGGAATATGTACGTAGTTTTATTCAAGAGGTTCAGTAGAAGAGAATATTATGATAATTACATGCAGATGATTTCTTGTTTAAAACCAGCATTTCCCTCACCAGTCTGAAGAGTCTGTTCATTCCCTCTTCAGTCCACAAACTCTTCTCCCTTTCTCTATCGATCCACCTCTCCTAGTCTCTCTCTTTATTTGTTCTATTTATCTTCTATTTATATCTTTCCTTTTATCTTTATGTTTATATGTTTATCTAGGTTTCCATCTATATGTCAGTCTATCTTTGTTCCTTTATCCGTTCATAATTATCTATCCATCTATCTACCTATCTACCTACCTATCTATCTATCTATCTATCTATCTATCTATCTATCTCTATATCTATGTATGTTTGACGGTCTATCCATCTATCTATCTGTCCATCATCTATCTATCTGTCCATCTATCCTTGTATCCATCTATAAGTGTCTTCATTTTTGTCTGTTTTTCTCTCAATACCTATTGATCAGCTCTCTTCCTATCTGTCTATCCGGTCAATTCTTCCATCCATCTATATCTCCGTCTGTCTGTCTTCCTCATCCCTTAATTCATCTCCTAGCAACAGCTGATTGATGATGCTTGCCCGCTTGTGCACGTCGCTTGCCTCTCTATCTATCGATATCTATCTATCCTCATGAGCAGTCAATATTTTGTATACTATACGCGTTATGGAATCGGAATATTCAGGCGTCTCGGTTGCAAAATGAATGTGACTTTTTTCAAATTTATTTTGGAATTCGGTGTGGACTTGCCCATATAAATTCATTTACAAGAAGACCTCGATTGTTAAACAGATCAGTACATGATGATGGTGTAAAGGCAACCGTGGATGCGGATATAACACCTTTAGATAATAAACATGCATACATTGTATGCATATCCAAGGAACGTGTACATATTCTCTGCGTATACTGCGCGGTTACTTCCCTTTTTGTGCGTTTTTTTCCTTTTAACGGAAATTAACAAAGAGTTCAATTTAGTATCTTTATTCGTATTTTGTAAGTTATGCAAAAATACTATAATTATAGGTATGATTTTATGTAATAATGTAAAGTACATCTGTAAAGGAAAAGACATCATATGTGCTGGAAATAAAGGTAAGGCTGAATTCAATTAAAAAGAAAATGAAAAGAGAATCATAAGTCTCCCGCATTGAATTTTTCCCACATCCCTGGCACTGAACATTTTGCTCACTGTGCGCAGAATTTTGAAAAAAGGAGAAAAAAGCCCTCTATTTTTCACATTTTTCATTGCTACCTTTATCAACTTGTCACATTGCCAACACTATGCTGCTTTCATTCATTCACTCACTCATTCATTTTTTTCCCCATTTCCAACAGAAACATGAATATTTTACAGAAATTGAATACATGAATTACATGTACATGTACAGTAAATGGATATCAAATTATCGAGAGGGTAGTATCTTGTTATTAAAGGCATAATTTACCATTTGCACAAGAAACAAAACCCCAGCATTAGTGTGTCAAAATAGTTCTGAAATGTGAGTTAGGGATAGAAACAACCACTGTAAAAATTTGAATCCTTATAATCGATGTTAAGTGTTGTTAAATACACAAAATGTGAACAATAGTTATAATAAAAATGTTTCTAGACTAAACCGTCTACAGTTACGGTTTAATGAGAAAAATACTGATATCTCCTTATATCTAAGGCTTTATTGCAAAACTTTTATATGGTAGGATGTTTTGTGATACAACAAACCTACACATATGCATCAAATGTGATAATCTAAATGATATCTTGAACATTTTTAAAATCACTGCTCCCAAAGGTAAACTGGACCTTTGATAGCTGTATGTGTGATATACACTGTATAAGACAAAAAATACGCATGATTATGAACACAAAATTCGTAACCAAAGCTACAGAACCGGGATATGGAGGGGGGGGGGGGGCTGTGGTGTGGTTGCGCCAACGGGGTTTGAAATGACCCCGCATGGATTAGGAGTCGCACAATTCGTTTCTTGAGAATACAGATTCGATTTAGTTTAGTAGAGCCACAATTCCCCCAAAACAAGCTTGCAATGTGTAATACAGGTTTTCCGGGTCAATTTCATTCTTTCGTCGTTCCAATGCATGAATGTGCATTCAAATTCACACATCGCAAGCACGCGAAAATATTCGGGCATTCAAATGCAGAATCCGATCGATCAAGTTCATCTTTGTTTTTGTTTTTTTGTTTTTTAAATGGGCACTTTTATTTCCTTTCCATCAAATCAAATTCACGGACAACGTGTTCAATTTCCAAATGGGAGTATTGCATTCCCTGATGTGTATTCAAATTCATGCGATAGTCAAGTTGAGCTTGTTTGGGCATTTGATTTCTTTTTCAGGTAATCAGTTTCCTATACTTCCTGCAATCAATTTAGTGGAAATGATTTTTGCAGAAAATGGGCAAGAGAGGCAGGGGTTGGGGAAGGGGCGAATGTTGCTCATAAAAACAAGCACACATACACAATCCATCCACACATTTTACCCGAATGACGTTACAATTGAGAATAAACAGGTAGACCTACGACAAGATACATTTCTTTATCATGAATGAACTCGATCTATTCAAAACTATGACCTTTAGATAACAAGCTAACTGAATCTAATGCCTCTCTTGAATTGGATACATTTTTTGTATTTTTGGAACATGGTTGTACTTTTACGAATTTGAATGAATAACGAGATTCCGTCGCGGCTTGAAATGAACTTGAAAGCTCATTGCTAAAATGTATGCAACTGTTTTAAAGTTGATTGACGCAAATGAACAATTATTGATTGTTTCGATAGTGAAATTGAATGACCGGAATTCGAATTTAATAGCGGTTTCAGTGCTGCGAGAGTAGAGTGGGTGAAATTGAATGCTCTGAACATGAACTTGAATGACAAAGTTATGAACCTGACTGGGAAACCTATTCAAATGGCAGCATCAAACATTTTGAGATAACGAAGACTATCTGTCGATGTAAAATTGTAATTGTTTTCAAAATGGATGTGTGAATATTGTGAATATAATCATTCAAAGTTAAATGGGAAAAAAATTGTATTGGACGGCACGATGGTAAATCTGCGCGGGGAACAATTCACGAGCATTAGCCTCTAAACAAATAAACAAGCCCCTCCAACCCCCACCCACCCCCCCCCCCCCCAAAAAAAAAAATATGATAATAACAATAAATCTTACATTACGGTCTTGATATGCACGAGTATTCAGTTATATAATGGCGAAAGAACGAGGTTGCCGAATCAATAGCCTCCTTGTGAGTATCTTTCTTTTTAAAAAAAAAAAAATCACGTGATTACACGCTTCATGGGGCTCAGATTCTTCAGTGCGTCAGGTTTCATGAATCAATTGCTGCAGATCGACTCTACATAGGCCTACACACAAGCTGACACCCTCTTTCTTGATCTTCGGAAGATCTTTGGTTTTGGATTGCGTTCTCTGCACTAACTAAATACCAACAATATGGGCAGGGTAAGTGCAGATACTATACGTTCGAATTATTATGTATAGTATCATTATATCGTGTGTGTGTGTGTTTTTTTCCGTTAAATATTTACATACCGACGTCCAGAGGTATGATGGGGCATATGATATTTTGAGCCAATGAACAGTACTTCTAAGTTCAGCTCAAGATGCTGACACACCTTAATGCGGAACATGCATAATGTATAACTACATGTATAACGTTATAGACTGTTGTAGTTTCTCCTCTTCAACTTTAGTTGATCGTTCTCTGGGTTAAACCTCAAATTCAAACTGCCCACATTTGTTTCTTTTTCTTCTTTCTTGCCTGAATCAGTTTTCCCAGTTTCCCTGTGAACAGTTGTCTTTAAAAACTTTAAAACAGCTTTCTCTCCGGTGGCGTGGGTGTTAAAAGGAAAAACGTTATTATAAACAATAGGGACTATAATAGATTCAAAGTGATGGTATAGTATTGCTTGAGATAAGGATTGAGCTTCTATTTTGGGGGTCCCCCTCAACCGGAGGTACTAAGAAATCACTCATGAAATGTCGCAGAGCATACCATTCTAAGAGGATATTAAAAGTTTATTTGATAAAAATCGGTCTTCATATGGCTGACATAATATCCCAAACAAAGTGAAACAAGGGGATCCCAATAAAAGCCGGGGTCTACTTTTTATTAACTATACACAGCCTGTCGATGTACACGAGTACGGGGTCGCCGTGCGAAGCACGGCCACTGGTCGGGCTACCTTCTTATACTGTATATGAATATGATTTCTTTGTTATTGATGTCTCAGCCATTTCAAAGCCTAATCTTTACCAAATAAACGCTGATTTTTTTCTTCGAATTATATAATTCATAAAAGTTTTCTTAGCATATCACCAAAAAGTTAGAAGCCTGTATCCAGGTCTCGACCAACTCTCTATACCCTCCCTTTAAGATAAATAGAAGGTACTTTTAGCTCTGACGGGATTTTCTTTCTGTTTGTGACTGTTTGTTCGTGCATGTGCGTGTGTGTGTGGGGGGGATAAAAATATCATTAAAAGATATTGCTTGGCTGACTTTCAATGACTGGAAGAACGATTAAATCCCTTTAGAAAATGCAGGTTAGGCACTGTGAGAGAAAATTAAGTACCCGGGAATTGCAGGCCTACATACCATTCAATGAAGTAGCAACAAAAGGTAGCCATCTCGCATTCAAAAGACAGTTGGTAAAAAATAACTGAGGTCAGTTTATAGGTTGGCTGGATTCGTATTCGTCCACGATCTTGGCATTCTGGTTTCACATTGGTCATGGACAAACCATTCACAAGCTATAGACCCTCTTGTTTTATCTAGTCTTCAAGAATATAATGATATACTACTTCCAGATGGTGCTATAAACTGCATTTATATCTTCTAATAAACTCTATTCCTCAACATCGCTAAGAAAACCACTCCTCAGACATACAGGGCTCGCCTCCCCCCCCCCCCCCCATTTCTCAGGCAGTATGATAACTTTACCCAGAAAGAATATCCTCGCTTAAAATCCGAAACAAGGGCATCCAAGAATATTAGAACTGGAATAGTCAAAGGTCAGCGATATTACTATACTCTAAGATAGCTACATTCCAGCAGCTTCTGAGAGGCTGGGTATTTTCTCTGCATGCTTTATAAGCGTGAAAAGAAAGTGCGTAAACAGTACGACCTCTACGGATTGGCCTCGAAATGCAGAAAATAATGATTATCCGTGGTTGTTTGGCGATAATTTGTGCCATGGCATCATGGTTCTTCATAGTAGGTAAATTCCTCAAGAATTCGATGATGGGGGGGGGGGGGAACTTGGGGAATTTGAATACCCAATATACCCTTGTATAGTTGTTGTTGTTGTTGTTTTTTGTAGCGTGTATGCGTACTTGTCAGAAGATTTGTACATTGGTGTGCGTGTGGTTAAGGGAGCATCTTTCCTCGGATCCTAGGGTTATGTTGACCAAAGAAAAGAGAAAGAAATATGAAAGGAATGGTAAAGATTTGGTTGAGACAGGGTTGAAGGTCTCTACCTTTTTTTATGAGATAATGAGAAACCTCCTATTAACATCTTGTGTGCGTATATGGTTTGTTTTATGTTCCCTGTTTTTCCCAAGCAATAATTATGTCTTATTGTTTCGTTTGATTATTACTTGACTTATCTTACTCACGAGGGGACTGCATTCGACAAGCTAGGCTTCTTAGCAGTCCTCTCCATTTCCGTTTTTTTTTTCTTTGTTACGATTCACTTACAGTTTGCCTATGCATTTCTTTATCTAATAGTATGTTTCGTTTCACTGCAAAATAATGGTGTACATTTAAATCTCATTTGAATATGCAAATGTCACATTGTACTTTGCTTTGTTTATATGCAAATGTCATATTGCATACTTTCGTCGGAAATGAACTAACATGAAATGAAATGAAATGAAATATTAAAGAGCATGTAACTCCAAGAAGAACTGATCGTTTATTTGATGGAATTGGTTGTAAATTGACTAAGATATTCATAACATAGCGATCCTAATGTAAAATTGAACACACTTTTTATTAGGATTTCTTTGTTTTTACTTTGTTTTTGGACATCTCAATCATTTCAAAATTGATTTTTCATCAAACAAACTTTGCATTTCTCATAGAATGATGTTCTTATCTGTAACATGATTATCATAAGTGGTTTCTTAGTATCTCACAAAAGGGTACACGCTTAATCCTCGTCTCCACCAATACAATACTACCCCTTTAACTGCACTCCGCGTTGATCTTATGGTGACGAAAAAACAAATGAAGTCAAACAAAGCTTTCGCCTCTCAGATCTTCAATTGTTTTACATTTTCTGTTTAAGGTTGAATAAAGATATAACCAGTCCCCCTTTTAGAAACTTTATCTAAAGAACCATGTATGAGAGAGTAACAACTCATGCACGTAAAAGATCCCGCTTCATTCATTCATCGCAAAGAGCAGGGTGTTTAACCCGATGAAGTGGTCCCACCTCACACCCAACTGGACCCCATGGAAGACCAGCTTAAATGGGCTATCCAGCCATCTTCTCAGATGGAAAACGAATCAAACAAACAAACAAACAAACAAACAAAACCATTCAAAACTATGACAGTATGAGTCGACTTGATGCTACAATTGTGGATAGGGGCCTGCAATTATTTCTTTTGATGTTTTGATGCACGAAGAAAGTTTTGTCCCCATAATATTATATGTCATTGGGAAAATGTGAGGATGATAATATATCGTTATATTGTTAGAATATATCTGGCAATTAAGCCTACTAGGTTTTTTCTTCCTAAGGAAAGTTAAAAGACTTGTAATTCTTCTTTCTTTTACAATTATTTCCATTTAGTCTCAATCTATTCATCAAATTTCAAAATGGAGTCTGGTTTTCTTAAAAGGGTTGAAGGTGGAGGGAGAAAGATAATTATGTAGAGGATGATTATGATAAACAGAACTGTCAGATATAAACTATCAGAAAAGCAATTAGGGGTTGGAAGTGAAACATAACTGCTGCTAACACATATAGCACGCTAACGACTTGTATAATCGTCATCCGGGTCCCGTTTCAAAAAAACTTGTCATCAGTGACAAGTTGTCATAGATGTGACAAGCTATTGAAATCCTTGTATCTGATTGGCTGAGAGCAAATTTGTCATAGAAATGTGGCAGTTGTCACTGATGACAAGTTTTATGAAACGGGCCCCTGGACTGGAATCACCTATACCGCCTTACTTTGTGCTGTTTTCAGTATAGACCAGGTGCTATCCATATTGTAACGTCTTTAATCCGTCTTCTTGATAAATTATCACACTTTATAGATAACAAGATGATTTCCCAATATATAGGCGTAAATCGAGTAATTGCAGCAATATTGGTAGAACACATCGGTGAAAGTTTTAGAAATATCGTACATTCCGTTAAAAAGTTGTGCATTTTTGAAAGTTTTGTGCATCCATCGCTGGATAAAAATACTATTTACAATGAGCGATAGTAACTAAATATAAAGTAAAATAAAGTATATAAGACCACTTGACTTGCCTCTATTCAGGAAACAAGGGAATGGTCTCTCTTAACATACGTCAGTAAGAACTTGTCGAGGAAATGTTTAATTTTCAATACAAAAGATAAAGAATATATTTTGTGTCGTTCTACACAATGCATCACAAACTAATAATCTTCTTCACCAGCGAAGGCGGCATTGAAACTTTAGAAATCATAAATTTTGCACAAAATTTAGCTGATTCTTTTCAAACTTTCGCTGAGTGTGTTCTACTAATATTGCTTCATTAACTCATTTCAAACATATTATCAAGTTGAATTTGTCCTTTATACTACACACCATACAGCCAACAGTCGTCAAATTTCCAGGTTTCGACAAGGACTCTGATGCGCAGGCATTGAGGAAGGCTATGTCGGGACTCGGTGGGTATATGATATGTGCGTGTGTGTATGTGTGTGCGCGCGCGTATAAATGTGTATTCATAAAACATACCCACACGCAAATCGGAAAATCGGTCTCCACTTTTCGTGTTTGTTGGTGTGTGTTCGTGCACCGGTTCCCATATTGTACCCTCGGTGCAAACACATAAACACAATTTTTGTTTTTCCATATTTTATCGATTTCATTCAAATCATTCATAAATCAACCCATTCTGGGTGCAACATGAACATAAACGGTACAAATGTCATTCAAAACACAAACTAATTCATTTATCAACTTATACTGCCAATCATTTCTCTTGAACATAACAACTCGATTATAAATCAATCCTACTGACAATTTCTTCACGAGAAAGTATTGACATGTACAAAAGAATATATATTCTTTGACTATACTGAATCATGTTACTCCCAAACACATAAACACACGCACGCGCGCGCATACAATATCACCCTCATACTTACTGTGTCATGGTTTCCTTTCTTAATATTTCTATCCGCCAATTTGAATTGATATTCATAATTCCATTCAGAGCATAATCATAATTTCAATCTTTGCAAAAATATGTCCTCACTGAGCATACGCGAATGTTTCCTTACCCTACAATCAATATAGCAGGGCTCGACACTAACGGTGGCCCGGTGGCCCGGGGCCACCAAAAATGAAAGTCGGGCCACCAAATTTCAAAAAAGGGCAAATTTGGTGGCCCGCCTCGGGCTACCAAAATATTTTGAAAAGTATGTCAATAAATTCGTAACTTTTTGCGCCGGAAATTAGAAGTGAAATTTGTTCAAGGGATGGATGAAAAGGACTGAATGAATGCCTGAGAGTGAGTGTTGCAAGTTTGTTGAAGTTTATTTATGAGTAGATATGTCCAACTTCTAATTCTTACTATCATAAATCTTAAATATTTGACTCATGAAAAAAGGACTTTTAATGTTTTTTATTGTTTTCTTTCGGGACACCAAATTTTTCTCTCGGGCCACCAAAGATTTGAAATTTAGGATTTTGGTGGCCCCATCGGGCCACCAAACAAAAAAGTTAGTGTCGAGCCATGAATATAGCATCAAACGATGTAGATGCCCTCTTTGTTTGATTCTGGATCGGAAAATACAAAAGGTTCGCCTTTTTGCCGACGATGCAATTTCCTACATGACCATCGACAATCAACATCATACGCAAAATCTTTAAGAGGACTTAAACAAAATTGGTGACTAGGCGAAAAAATGGATGATGGATTTGAACACAGATAAGTGTAAGGTTTTGACAATATCCAGGAAAGAGAAGAAAGGTGCAATACGTGTATCATCTAAATAACGCCCCTCTTGAATCTGTTGAATCCGTGAAGTACTTGGGTGTAACCATCACTTCTGATTTGAAGTGGACCCAACTACTGTCAATAAAGCCAATAACGTGCTTGCATTTCTAAGACGCAATCTTCGCATAAAATCTTCTGATGTTAAAGCCACAGCTTACAAAACGTTGGTTCGACCAATTGTTGAGTATGCTTCCACAGTTTGGGATCCATCTACCAAGAACCTAATCCACCAAGTGGAAATGGTCCAGAGAAGAGCTGCGCGATTCACTTTAAATCGCTATCATAACACCTCGAGTGTCACCAAAATGCTACAAGAACTTAATTGGACCACTCTGGAACAGCGCAGAGAAAATGACAGGCTAATTATGATGTACAAAATACACAATAATCTTACACCTCTTTCAGCACAGGACTATATTATCAAACAGGCTACTCAGTTGACGAGAGCCTCGCAACTACACTCCTATCAGGTACCATATTCGAGAACTGAATCGCATCGCCATTCGTTCTTCCCAAGAACTGTAAGGAACTGGAATTCCCTGTCGTCAGAAATTGTTTCAACGCCATCTGTGGGATCATTTCGAAACCGTCTAACGGTTGATCACAGTGGCTAGTTATTTTCGTCATATTTTCTATGTGCTTGTAAATATCTGTAAATAAATTGTATTATAGTGTAAATAGCACCAGTCTGCAAGAATCTTCAGTCTATTGAAGGAGGCAGACTTAATCAGAAGAAGAAGAAGAAGAAGAAGATCGAAAGTGTTCTTCAAAGCTTTCTATATATTAGCAATATAAAAGTAAGGCCAGTCCTGTTTACAGTGTATTTCCCATTTAACATTGATATGAATGCAAAATGGAGTTTTTAAATCAACTTAATGTTAAAGTTTGGCGTCTCTGTGTGTGTTACAATGGCTGATGTTCGTTATTCTGAAGGTCCGTTATTCCGAAACACAGAAACTCCCTATCCCCATAGATGCTCACGCGTTAATCCGAAAAGAAAATAGGGTTTGTTTATCAACATTTGTGGCGTTTTTTCCCCTTCATGGATTCTTTAACCCGAAGATTCTTTATCCGAAAATGAAATGTAGTTGCGTATCAAAAATAACGAACCTTCGGAATAACGAACTAAAACCGATACCACAATATTTGTCTCTATGATATTCCATGCTTTTATTTCGATGAATTGTATATATTGTTGTTGTTATTGTTGCTGTTGTTTCATTTTCATCAGCGAAGATGGCTGGATAGCTCATAAAGCGGCAATAGCTGTTCTTCCATGGAGTCCAGTTGGATGTAAGGCTGTAAGTTGGGACCACTTCACCGGGTTTAACACATGCTCTTGGATGAATTAATGAAGGGGGATCTTTTACGTGCCTGATTACAACTCTCTCACCACCGGGGTCCTTAGTATCGGGAGGTAGGCGTGCTCCCGACTGAGCTAACTCATCAATAGAATATAAAATCGATAGAACATAAAATCAAAGTGCCTTGAAAGAGATTTCATGGTATAAATATTCTTAATCTTTCTTTCCTTGAAGGAACTGACGAGAAACAGATCATTGAGATCCTGTGTAACCGTAGCAACGCTCAGCGTCAGGTCCTGAAAGCTCATTACAAGGCCACGTATGGACGGGTAAGTCTTTTGATATAAAACTTTTCATTGCCATTATTGTTCTTGCGTTATTTCTATTTAGTTATCTGCTTTCAATGCAATAATGTCGTTAACGTTATCATCCGGATATGATTTTGATGATACAATATTTTGTATCCATCTATCAATTGTACATTTCTAGAAGAAAAATAGGAAGTAACCTTTGAATAGAAACATTTTGCCAATAATTACCAAGTATTTTAGATTACAAAAATCTGGAAACTCTCTCCCTTTTTCAATTCCCTCCTTCTCACTCTTACAATCTGTCATGACACCGCATACAAAGGCTCGCCAATATTCTCCACATTTTTTAATGTTTTAATAATCGGTAGAGTAGGTCCTACTGCTCTTACCAAGAATAATAAAGTGCGAGGAAATTATTTTAATTGACCAATACGACTGCTGTGACATGGAATGGTACAACACTTATCAACGTACTAGAATAATTACACGAAATAAAACTAACCAAGGTCTGATGAAAGAAATAAGTCATAATGCTTTATAAACGGTTGTTACATATTCATATCAGTCAGTGATAAATGTTGAATAGCAAAATGCAACCATCAGACGTTATTATGGCGGTTAGGCAAGACTCTACGGTGGTTTATTTGTGTGTATGTTTGTGTGTATGTGCTTGTTTATTTGTTTGGGTTTTTGTTTGTTTGTTTGTTTGTTTGTTTGTTTGTTTGTTTGTTTGTTTGTTTGTGTGTTTGTGTGTTTACTCGCTCGGGGGGGGGGGGGGGTGGACCAGCATTAACCCAGATCACAGCCAGTCACAGGCTGAAAGAATGCTCATCTGTTTAAAAAGCTTAAAAAGAATATAACTACCAAACTTATTGCCGCTGCAGTACAATTGATGTATAAAATTGTATCAATATGTATTCCCTTTATTCCGATGCTTTGTCTGTAGGATCTCGTCCGTAACCTCAAGAGCGAGCTCAGTGGCGACTTCGAAGATGTGATCGTCGGTCTGATGGACGAGCCGGCAAAGTACGACGCTCGATGTCTGAAGAAGGCTATGAGGGTAAGGCAGACCTATCCAAGATAGCAGTTAAAAGTAATAATAAATATATGATTATGATGATGATGATGATGATGATGATGATGATGATAATGATAATGATGATGATGACGATAAAACAGCATTCATAATTATAGCGTCGTTTGTTTGTAGGAAAATTACGCGCAAAGGAAGGTGCAAAGCTCCCACTATAAATGTCACACATCATTCACAAAGATGCTAGTATTTATAAATTCGTATCCTGAAATTTAGATAACAATGCTGACCTTATGTATTTGCAAGCATAAGACGGTAGAAAAAGGAACGTTTCATGATGTTGTTCATTCGTTTGTTGCTGCCCACAGGGGGCTGGAACTGATGAAGCTGCTTTACTTGAAATCCTGTGTGCCAGAAACGACGCTGTAAGTATAAACTTTACCCATGGGGGGTCGTTTTCACGTAAACCTTGATACGTGTGTCAAAAATGTTTTCATCATCCCCAGATAATGAATTGCATAAGTTAATCATTCCTGTTGCGATCATTCAATAAAAGCTCATAGGCAATTCATATTCAGTTCATGTTGCTGTGTTTTTTTTTGTTTGTGTTTGTATTTTCATCGTGTTTTTTCTGTTTTTTCTGCTTTGTAATGACATTATATGCTCTGAATTACTTTCTATAGTTCACTTGCAATTTTTTGTTCCAAGAAAATCCAAGTATTTGCGTTGACCGCAATATACAAACCCTGTTTTATGAGTAGACACCTGATTTTACTTTTCTTATTCTCTTTCAGAAAATGGACAATGTAACAAATTTTTATATGAAACATTGGGCATACATTCTTTCAATTAGTAGATACAGTCTAAAAATGTGTACTCAAGATTCATTTTGTTTTTTCATATCATGTAATATCATGTTCTGTTCTTTGGAAATAAGAAAAGAAAATGAAATTGAATTGAATTGAACTGAATCGAATTGAATTGATTTGAATTGAATTGAATTGAACTGAATTGAATTGAATTGAATTGAATTGAATTGAATTGAATTGTATTGTATTGAACTGAATTGAATTGAATTGAGTTGAATTGAATTGAATTGAATTGAATTGAATTGAACTAAATTGAATTGAATTGAGTTGAATTGAATTGAATTGAATTGAGTTGAATTGAATTGAATTGAGTTGAATTGAATGGGCACGGCACCTGAGAATGAAAGATTCTTGTCATGCCCACAGCAGTAAGAGACATGCGCAGTATTGCATAGTTAAACCTTACGTGAGCTATCGGACAAACATGTCTACCCGCGTTTAGCACGTGTTTAGCTCATGGAAATTTTCCTTAAGGCCGTGTCACACCATAACGCGGGCTTCTGGCGAGGAGGTAGTTTCCAGCACGTAGAAGATTTTCAGCGGGCGAACAAGAATGTTTGCAATTTTCATTCATGCCTTGTCATACCGTACGGGGGAACTTCTGCGGCTTGACTTGCGGGGAAACAAATTTACTCCAAGGAGCTCTCCGCAGTTGGTCCGCATCTGACAGTATCTAGCACGTAGTTGCCCGGAGGTGCTCACGCAAGTCCGATTTAACCGCAGCCAAGTTTTGAGTATGACCAAAACTTTTTTCCGGGTGAGTCGCGGGAATGCCCGTAGAGGTCCACGCAGAACGGCAGTAGGAGACCCTTAGCGGCAGTACTTCCCAGGCAATTCCCACGCAGGTACTTCGCAGTCCCATATGCAGCCAAGATAATGAAATTCTGTGAGATTTCAGCCATTCCATTAGAGGAATTCCTTCACTAAGTTGTCAGCCCCCACGCGACTGGTACAAAGGTCAGACAGTATACTCGCAAGTATAACGCGTCCAGCAAGTAAGACACATGCGCTGACTCGCACAAATCCTTTCCGCCCTCAGGAATGTCCGGTATGCTAGAAAATCCCTACACGTAACAAGCCCGAGTAGCTTGCCCGGAAAGGTGTGACAGGGCCTAAACACGGTTGCGGGTAAAAAAGATATGCATGCGCACCTCCGGGCGACTACTTTTGAGATACATGCTAGGTACTGTCATGTGCGGATATATCTACGGGGACCTCCGGGTAGTCAAAATTGTTCTTTGCAAGTCGCACGCAAGGCTGGTGTGACACGGCCTTTAGGAGACAAACGGCGAGGTGCCGGATCAAATAATTAAATGCTGTCATCTTTTCCATGTTATCCATGTCTTGTTTTTCATGTACTGTATCTTTAAAATTATACATTTCTTATAAATTTGTTGCGTACCTGAGAGGACTGTGATGTGAAGAGGTATAATGTGAGACATTTGAACGGAAGTATCCATTTATGCATTATTATTCTTTGCTATCGTATAACAGGAAATTGCGGAAATCAGAAAGGCCTATCAAGATGGTAAGCAGATTAAGACGACAAGTCTTCTTTTTATTGATAACGTGTGATTATGATAATGATTTACATATACCGAAATAACAAGACAGCCTTCGGATTTCTTTACTCATACTCTACAGTCACACTTGAGAATCATTTTCAATAATTATTGATGATTATTATGGTGATGATGATGGAAACAACAATAATAATAATAATAATGACAATAATATCAATTTGACGTCAGATTTTGTTGTCATGATCATTAGATTTGTAATTTCTCCGATTGAAAAACCTTTCAGCTCTGTGTTTGTTTCTTTGTTTAATTCATTGGTTGAATTACTTTTTCTTCCTGAAAGGGGGATACGGCGACCTCGAGAAGGATTTGAAGAGCGACACCAGCGGCGATCTTGAGCGACTTCTCGTCGGTCTCTCAGTGGTGAGAAGAGTTAAACAGCTCGCACACGCATACACACATACACCACACACACACACACACACACACACACACACACACACACACACACACACACTTTGAAATCGCTAATGAAGAAAAAAAGATCCCTCAAAAGAAGCTGTTATTCCCTACAAAGTAATGCTCTAAACAAGATCTCAAAACAATGTAGTCTTTGCTGCATATTGTAATAATCTCTTCTTCTTTCTTTTTTTTTCTGATGAACTCAGCAATTTGTATTGCTATAGCATATAAATACATTGTTGATAGTAGCAATAAGAAGATGAAAATAGAAGTAAGACATTTACATCTAACTATTAAAAATATTTTGGGATCCTGGAAATATGGAACTTTCAAAATCATAACTTATTATTATTACTACTATTATCATGATCATGATCATCATTATCATTATCACCATCATCGATTGTGATATAACTGCTTATCGATGTTGATTTATTGACGGCTGTTCATTTTCTTTGTTATCGTTGAGGGCGCTCGAGACGAGCACGCCCATCCCGACGGGAGTCAAGCGATGGCGGATGCAAAGGCACTCTACGAGGTGAGCTAGAAATAATTGAAATTCAAATTGAATTTGCATGTTCATTACGTGATTAGAAATACTTAAGGTGCATTATCTTATATACCAAGAACATCATTATTAATATATTTCTGTTTCTTTTTCTTTTTGCCAGATACTCACAAATGAAAGTAATTCATTTGTTGCTGAAACCTCTAACTCATAATTCATAATTATCTACTTTGTCAACAGAACTTGCCCCAACGAGATTAAAAATAGCCAATGTTATTTTAGCAATTCGATAAGATGGAATCATTTGACGGAAAAAAAAAATGTCGGCAAATATTGATATTCTCATTATTTTCAAAAATCTTTGACAAGATTGGATTAAATCATTTCTTTATTCAAGAAAATGTTTATACATAACCAAGTCAATTATCCCCTTAGATAATTGGAGGTATACATCGAAAGTTACAAATCACAATTTTAAAAACATACAATACAAATAACATCTGTGAGATTAATGCGCCAGTATCAACAATGATATTTAACACTAACAATCGAGTATATGAATATAACGACCCAAGTCCATGGAAGACCATTTCGAATAAACTTAAAAAAACTTCATATCTTTTTTATTTGTCCAATAATATTCTATTTAACTGTGATGGGAAGGCAACATTGTATATACAAATTAGAACATAATATATCATTATGACAATTAACATTTACATTAATTGTGGAGAGGCCATTTTGTGTGATGGACTTGGGTCGTTCTTTGATTCATATACATGATATTCTGCTATAGAGATGAGAGAAGGACGAGAGAGGGCGCTATAATATGAATGTAAGAATGACCCATGTCCTTCATTCTTACATTCATATAAGATTTAACTCATTTATTTCAGGCACTTCCGGGGGTAATTAGGATTTATCATTTATACACAAGATGAGTCCATGCATAAGCTACAATTTCCCATGTCAAACATTTACTGAATTTTGCCAAAAATTGGACTTGGGTCGTTCTTATATTCAGGTCTTCAATCATTATAACATTTATATCAATTCTATAAACTAAAACGAAATTATATCAGACATTTATGGAAACTTCATACTCCGGACGGACCAATAATCGGTCGATGTTCTGCATTTTTTTTTCTGATTTCGTTTAATAGAAAATCAAAAAACTTCATTAACTTTCCCACTGAGAAAATATCCGTGGTCCTAAAAACTGTAGTGGGCCTTCTTTCAGTGTAATCTACTTCCATATTACATAATCATTATACCAATAAAAAATATTACACTAATACACTACCAATTAACAAACTTAAACATTTTGCAGGCTTTAGGGAAAGACCCATAAACTGACAGTGAGCGTTGAATTCTGATACATGTGATATATATATATATATATATATATATATATATATAATATACCCTCTTTTTTGTGATGGCGTTTAATCGTCTGCATAAAAGATATTAATGACCACTTGTGTCCGTTGATGTCATAACCATACTTGCATTTCAAAAAAAAAAATTAAATATTCCAGATGAGGGTTAAAACAGGGAAGAAATATAACTGGGGATAGAGGGTTGCCTTGAAAGGTACGTTCCCACAAAGGGCTTGAAACATATCTCTGAAGCCTGCTGTACAATCAGTTGATGTAATCTACCAGGGGGGTGCCCTGAATCTACTAAACAACTGGGTACATTGTGACGAGAATGGGAAATGAGATCATGCCTTACTGCTGCCAAATACGTCAACAAGATAATTTAAAAATGTATTATATGAACCGTTTTCTTTCTTTCTTTCTTTTTTTTTTTGAATTTCACATACAGAATGATTACATCTGGCAACTGGTTATATTCTATCCATCCCTTAACATTTTATAAACAAAAATCTTTACAAATTAATTATTAATGCACGATATCTTACAAGATCCCCTATCTGAATTTCGCACCTATTTTTCAGCTGAAATGGTCCTTGCAGATGTACAGAATAAAGTTTTAATTTCATTCGAGTAATAACGTCTGTGTCACTGGTGTGTTTGTTGTCCAATTCTTTTGATTTGACTGAAATATTTGTGAAAAAAATCAATTGCAATAGTATTGCTGTTGCATTCATATCTTTTAACGAGACAGATTCAAAAGTTCTAAGTTCATAGTTTAAAGCACTATGGGCAACGTCAAACTAATGTCGTGCAGAAGAAAGACAAACATGTACAATTAGCTTCCACAGCAGACGAGTTTTCATCTGAGATTCAAACTGCAATTTTCCGGATCCGAAAGACGCGCTGTATGTAAGCCGCCTACACTCTAAAAAAAATCCGAGTCCGAACTGACCCGGAACTGGATCCGTTTGGGTCACACACCGTTCCGGGTCAAAAATGACTTGGAATTTGGTCATGAAGACCCCGAATGGGGTTACCCTGACCCAATTCATGACTCTGAATGGGTCATTTCTGACCCCATTCCTTGTCATTTCTGACCCGGAACTGTGTGTGACCCCTACGGACCCAGTTCCGGGTCAGTTCTGACTCGGATGTTTTAAGAGTGTAAGTAGTACTCATATTACTGTTGGTGTTCATGATTAAATCACAAAGTCAGGAACAAGTATTATTCTTGATTCAGACTAACCCAGCTGTATTCTTGACTCATTGTTCCATTTGAAGGCCGGAGCGGCCCAGTGGGGGACTGACGAGTCGGAGTTTCAGCGCATTTTGGTCGGCAGAAGCTTCGGACATCTTCGGCTGGTGTTCCGTGCTTACGAAGAGGTAGGTGTTGGAACTCGTGACTACGAGTAGGGGCTCATCCTACGACACCGACACCCACGAGTCATACAGCCCTCAAGTTCGACATTCAAAAGTTCCATGAGTCAAACAGCCCTACTTAATCACACTGATCAACAGTTCTACACTGACAAATAAGGCTCTCGAGTTCGACAATAGATAAAACAGCCCACGAGTTCGTCTGTACCATGATTACAACAAAGTGTGTGGGTCTCTTTGGCCTTTCCTTAGTGTCGAACTCATGGACTGTATGTCTTATGGGCTGCGTTACTCGTGGGTTCCAAAAATTGTGAACAGTATGACTCGTGGGTGTCTGTTCTCGTGACGTGCTTATACAGCTGCATCCACGAGTATAACTGTGGATATCAGGGAAGTACACCCCGCCTAACTAGTGGGGCGTGTTGACATTTCGTTACTCATTCTCTTGCATTACTTCAGATAACACACAGCAATCATAATCGAAACCCTATAATGTAGCTACTTCATTACAAAGGCGATACTTTAACTACTCTAAACTTCTTGTATGTTAACAAAATGGCTCCTTTTATGAATGTGTCAGCGCCCAAGCCAGTAAAATTGAATGAAACATGTTACTTTCAACAAAAACATTTCTCGTTTCCTCTATACTTTTCTCGATGAAGGAATGGGCACCATATCAAGTCATTCCATTGAAATTCTACTGAAACATTCGTTTGAAAAGGGAATACATTAGGGAGGCGCTCAAGTCTTATTTTATATTTCCTGTGCTGAATGTTGCTAGATCTCCATTCTTGCTCCCTTTCGTTCATGCATCCCCATCAGTGTCTTTTTAATCTTCATCATTTTGAGTTATTGATTGTTGGTAGCGCTTTAATCATTCGAATACTATTTATCATGAAATTAAAAAAGTTGTTCAACACAATGCAGTAATTTCATGAACATATAGGTGTTATACTTCCCCGCATTTTACCCACCACAACTGGAGGCAGAACAATCAGATGAAATCGAAGATATAAGATACTACGCCCGTTTTATTTACAATACATGTTTGTTATGATTAAGCATTATTCATGCGTGGCTGATTATTGCTTATGTTATATCTATAAAATCTGATATAATTTGATTACATTGAATATCACAACATGTCCCGGCCTGTTGAGGCTCAAGAATGTAAAATTAATGATTTCAATTCTTCATTCAACGCATGAGAATATAAACGCTCACATAGGTTTAACAATGATATTCTTTGTTTCTGTCTGACCCAATCAGGCGACTGGAACATCTCTCAAATCAGTCATCAAAAGCGAAATGTCCGGAGATCTGAAGCGTGGATATCTCAACATCAGTAATGTCATCCTGCTCTCTCTTTTATAGTCATTATCTATTTGTGTTCCTGTGTATGTTCGCTGTTCCGAAGGTTCACTAATCCGAAAATGAAATAAGTTTCGTTATTCCCGAGGTGCGTAATTTCGGAACACACGCACACACACACACACACACACACACACACACACATACAAAAAAAATCTCTATACCTAATGTGCATCAATCCGCGTATGATAATGGTCGTTAGTCCGAACATTTGTGACTTTACTCTGACAGTTCGTTATTCAGAACATTCGTTAATCCTAAGATGAACTGACACTGTCGGAAAGAACGCAGTGTTCCACTGTGGGGTGTGAACACATTTGGGCATGGTGTGAAATCTCTTCACACTGTTGAATTCCGGTGCTTTAACATTGTGAATACATTGTGAATCATCAATTCACAGTGTAAAACAGAATATATGTGAACTCTTTGTATATATTAAGAAAAACAATCCACAGTGTGAAATCATCTCCATACTGTTACATTCGAGCTTTTTCACACAGTCGACTATGTGAACTGATTGTGAACACACTGTGGCACACTGCGTTTTTTCCAGCAAGGAAGGTTCGTTCCGAAAATGAAAAGAAGGTTCACGCGATTGAACCTTCGGAATTATTACGAACACTACTTCACTTTCGGAATAACGAACCTTGATAATAACGAACTGTAACAGTAGACACATTGTGTGTTTGTACGCGACCATCACCACATGCGCTGGTGGGTGTTTAGGCTTATTGGAAATGGATACCATGGAATCACTTTAAATGCTCATGAGTAAGCTGCCAGGAACCCACAACATTAGCATTAGTCCATCTCCAAAGGAATAGGTAATGAATGTAGAATGAGTTGCTCAAGGGCACAACAGTTGCTGCCTGCAGCAAACTCGGACCAGGGACATTAAGTTTATACGATGGTTTCCTATACAAAGCCAGAACGGATCTACTTTGCTACGAATTTACGAAATCAATGTGCGTACGTAATTTTGTGTGATGCGTCTTTTGTCCGGCCGCCATATTTGTACGTGGTTTGCATGTTAATTCAAGAGACAAACACTCAAGAAGTTGCAAGCAAGTTGTTACTGCGAAATGTCTTTCAGATATGATGCAAACACATTAGAAAATTCATGAACAGATAGAGATATGAACCCGTTGAAGTAACTCCTTTGTTTTTCTTTTGTGTGCTTTCGATTGACAACATGGTAAATGGACAAAAAAAAAATGATGTAATGATGTCAGAGTGAATTTATTTCCTGCATTCATAACTGATCATTTATCATGTGCCCAAGCTGTGTAACAGAGGGAGCGGGTTTAAATTTCCAGGATCAAACAATTCTAACGTGTCTGGTGTGTTTCTTTTTTCTTTTCTGGCTGTTCAGTTAAATTCATCGACAACCCAGTGAAGTACTACGTACACAAGTTGCACAAGGCCATGAAGGGAGCCGGGACGGACGAGGCTTGTCTTGTCCGAATCTTCGTCATGAGATGTGAAGTGAGTTATCAGGTGGATGGCAGCGTGGACTGTGGAAAGGTGGAGCGCGGTGGGAATTGCATTAAGACAGACCTCTGCAAAGGAGCAATGATTCAATTCTCACCCGTGAAGGAATAATCCATATAACCCAAACATTGATAGTACAAGCAGTCACTAGCACTTCGCGGAGCCGATAACTTAATTCGGGACTATGTATTCGGCATGTGTGTACCATCAAAGCAAATGAAAGAAATAGTGACAAAAACAAAGATAACACCCTTACGCACCTCCATGAGATGAAAATGGAAATCACAGACATGCAGGAAACGGAAATATGAAATTAACAGGGATGGATTTATCTTCAATTATCTAAATAATTGCACACATGAACGTCAGATGTGTCGGTTATCTTTCTAATAATTTTTTATGTAAACAAGGATCAGAATTTCGGCGTCATATGATAGACAAAAAAGAAAGAAAGAAGAGGAATGATATGGTGACAGCGGAAATCTATAGTGTATTGCTAGTACTTGACTCGAGATGATGGCTTCCAACAGTTTACAACCTTTTTTTTAAAACAAAAATAATATCAAATCAAAGCATTCACAGGATATATCTGTATAAGCATGTTGAGGTTTATTTATGTTTGCGTGTGTTTGTGATAGTGTGCTTTACTGCGCGTTGATTTTAAATTTAATGAACAAAAGTGTCTAAATTGATTTCTTTAGGTTGACTTGGCTGATATTCGGCATGCGTACCAAGCAAAGTATGGACGAGACCTCAAGGACGACCTGGAGAAGGAGGTTTCCGGGGACTTCAAGAACGCCTTGTTGGCTCTCCTCCACTGAACCTGCTGCTGACAGGAAGACCACTGCACGGATCTTGACAGATAACCCCCCCCCCCCATCTCAAAGGATAAGTTTACCTATAAATACATGTGAATTGATGTGTTCTACTAATATTGCTACATTCTCTCAATTCACACGTTTATGAAGGTGAACTTGTCCTTTAATTGAAAAGGGTTTGTTTCGCCAACCGCTAGGCACGTTCTAATTTACTGTCTCGTCAAATATGAGTGGACATGAGCAAACACCTCACAAAATGATAATCAGTCGGGAACAAGATCCTCATAAGACAAAGTGAAAGAAGAAAAGGCAAGTCACTATTAAGAAAAGAAAAGAGAGAGAAAAAAAAAAATCTTACAGGCACGTTTCACATCTTTGGAGAAGCTCAGGAAGCAAGCACAAATGTTTCGCGAATTTGTGCGCATGACCGTGAGCCTGGGTTCAAGAGACCAAGATCTACAGTGCCACCAATTAGAAGTCTGATAAAGGTATGATGTAACAAAATGTACATACATACAAACAATAATTATTGAAAATAATTAACGATGTTGAGAGGTGACAAGAAAGAAATATAGAACATGACAGTGATTGTCTGATGCGATTTAAGGTTGCTTATGAGTTGTTTTGATTGGTTGTTCATTGTTGTTGGAGGGGATTTCTGGAGGTTCTTTTGACAAAATTCACCTCCACATTTTTTCTATTTTGTACGCCTTTTAGCGTAATTTGGTGTGGGATGATATATATTGTCTTATAAGTGGAAATAGAACATAATCAGCTTTCCTTTCTGTTATTTTAAAGAATCGTACTTGCACTGCGCCTTGGAAGTTTCAAACCTCTTTGGATTAACCCTCTCACTGCAGAAACCTGTGGGTCTTGTGCCAGACAATATCTGAGCATCACAATATCTTGTATATTGGAGGTTAATAAAGCATTGAACGGTTTATCATTTTAATGTAAATGTGATGCAGGGTAACTGACTTTACGAATGTATACACCTATTTCTCGATGCACTTTTATGTTCGTTCATTCGCAAATTGGAGCGTTAAGAATATCTAATCCAGTAAGTCATGGGTATCGAGGAATCATATACATGTATAGCAGATGTATAGAGAAAAATGCTTACCCTGTTGTGACGTCAGAAGAATAAAAGCTCGCGCTCACAGGAGAAGCAAAGTGTGGAGAGCATGAACGTTCTTTATCTTTTTTTTTTTGTGCGTGTGGACAGGTTCAAGTTCTAATTTGATATTAGCATATTTCGTTTTGAATTTCTTTTCATCTTTGATAATGCAAAAATCGGTCATGCTTCCTAGATTGGAGTATAAGAAATTAAGGTGAGAAGGAAATGACGGGCATAATTTTTAGTTTAAAAAAAAAAAACCAAGAAGAATGTATGTGTAGTATACATCCGCAACACGACTTCATAGTTATGGTTGACACAAGGTGAGTTTGAATATACTTCAATATGAAATTGACATGACTCTCTTAACTTTGTTAACATGTACATCTACATGATTGGTGTATGTAATGTTCTAATCTTAATTCCTTTCAGATGATTGCATATTGATACTAATACAGAAAAGGCAATAAATTTGATTCAAAAAGGAAGCAGGAGACCATCAGCGTAAGCAATGGCTTGACTGGGCTGACGGCCCCTCCCGTGGGAAAGTACAATATTTATTGAATGTATAGGGCATATTTCTTGTATCGTTTGTATTTTCCATTATACGGGGCAGATGCTCATATTCATATAAGGTGAAAAAGATTGATGAAAACTGACATTAGTTTGTTGATTTCTTATGCAACAAAATCAACGAGAGACAAATGATTAGATAGATGAAAAATATGGAGGTTTTGATACCATTACTTCACATCTTAAGCACGTCATTTATGCTCTATAAAAGTGTTGCACAATAAAAAAAAAGCAAGGAAATGGAATACAAAATCGAAACCTAGTCATGTTTTGTTTGACTTTAAATCATAATGTCATTATCTTCAATGACTTATCAACGTCACAACAAAAGCACATTGTTTTGTACGTATACTTTGAGAGAAGCGAAAAAATACAGATGTATAAATCATCGGCAATATGAATAATTTTCTTAATATCATATATATATATATATATATATATATATATATATATATATATATGAGTATATGAATATAAGAACGACCCAAGTCCAATTCTTGGCTAAATTCAGTTTGACATGGGAAATTGTTGCTTATGCATGGATTCATCTTATGTGTAAATGATAAATCCTAATTACCCGCGGAAGTGCCTGAAATGAATGAGTTAAATCTTATATTAATGAAAGAATGAAGGACTTGGGTCATTCTTACATTCATATAATAGCGCCCTCTCTCATCCTTCTCCCATCTCTATAGCAGAATATCATGTATATGAATCAAAGAACGACCCAAGTCCATATGAATCAAAGAACGACCCAAGTCCACCACACAAAATGGCCTCTCCACAATTAATGTAAATGTTAATTGTCATAATAATGTATGTTCTAATTTGTATACACAATGTTGCCTTCCCATCACAGTTAAATAGCATATCATTGGACAAATAAAAAAGATATGAAGTTTTTTTTAGTTTACTCGAAATGATCTTCCATGGACTTGGGTCGTTCTTATATTCATATACTCATATATATATATATATATATATATATATATATATATATATACACTATATATACATATACACTATATATATACATATATACATATATACATATATATTGCAACTGATTGACAAATTGCCCTACATCGACGTAAATAAGCACTAAATTGATCAGTGTTTTAGTAGTAGCCATGATGAAAAATCATGGGCGTACATACTCGAGCAGGATTCGAACCTACGACCTCCTGATCACCGGACAGGCGTCATCTCCACTAGACCACCGAGCTTTCGCCCGAAAGCAAGTGTTGGTTCTAATCCTTATAGCATGCAGCGGGTACTGCTTTGTTATTCAAATTCATGATTTTCTTCCGTCGAGATGTTTTCATTGCAACTGATTGACAAATTGCCCTACATCGACGTAAATAAACACTGAATTGATCAGTGTTTTAGTAGTAGCCATGATAAAAAATCATGGGCGTACATACTCGAGCAGGATTCGAACCTACGACCTCCTGATCACCGAACAGGCGTCATCTCCACAAGACCACCACGCTTTCGCCCGAAAACAAGTGTTGGTTCTGATCCTTATAGCATGCAGCGGGTACTGCTTTGTTATTCAAATTCATGATTTTCTTCCGTCGAGATGTTTTCATTGCAACTGATTGACAAATTGCCCTACATCGACGTAAATAAGCACTGAATTGATCAGTGTTTGAACCAACACTTGCTTTCGGGCGAAAGCTCGGTGGTCTAGTGGAGATGACGCCTGTCCGGTGATCAGGAGGTCGTAGGTTCGATTCCTGCTCGAGTATGTACGCCCATGATTTTTTATCATGACTACTACTAAAACACTGATCACTTCAGTGCTTATTTCGGTCGATGTAGGGCAATTTGTCAATCAGTTGTAATGAAAACATCTCGACGGAAGAAAATCATGAATTTGAATGTATATATATATGTATATATGTATATCAAGCGTTATTGGTAAACATTTTAAAGTATGTCAATCATCACACATAGAGAGAATTAAACCTTTTCAAAGGTACCTCACGTTGTAACATAACAAGGGATATTCTTTATGTCAGCTTTTTTTTTACTCAAACTGCATGGGTATCTATTCTCTCCATAATTCAACTTCTAAATCACAATTCATTGTACAGAAATGATTTTAAAAAATCTCCTAACTTAGAGGAATGCAGTTATATAAACTATGATAACGTTTCTTTCTTTTCAAATCATCTTCAGTTCGTTATACGAATGCCTCTTTGAATCAATAATGCAAATGAATTTTACGACAACCTTGTCCTGTTTTATTTCTTAAAAGTATAATATCTGCATTAAAATACACCAAAACGCAATTGCCAAAAACGAATGTAACTTCTTTAAGTTATGTCGAAAACTATCACGTATTTTCAAATCATTTCTTTGTTTGTTTGTTTTTTTTTACCAGCATTCATTGCAAATAACGAGCTAGCTAGTTTTGCGCTAAAAATTTCTGCATTATATAACAATATGTTGAGTGTATGTTTGTTTGTAGGCCTATGTGTCTGGTGTATACTGTGCAAACAGAGAGAGATCCACACTTTGCCTATTAACACAAATTAACCCCCACAAAATGATTTTTGAAACCATTTTGCTGCGCGTAAAATGATCGACGTAAACGATTTACATTGATCGCCCCTCTCGGCTGGATACACCCATAGCCATCGTGGATGCAGCCAAATATCGACCCTTGTTAGCATCGAGGATGACTCGCTCTGCTCCTGATGTTAATTCGCGCCACAATCTACAGTCTGTCGTCTGAACAAACATGGGCGCAGTTTCAGTCGTGCGCCGAATATTACACTGGTGAGGCGCGGCTGTGTGCGGACCGTCGCTGAGTTCTCGTTGTATCGTCAGCGAACACTGCATTAAAAACCAGACTTTAGGTAAGAGCGTGCTCACTCGTTGATCGAAACCTCACAGCGGAACGTTCTGTCTGTCGCGCTCCAGAAATCTCCCTGTCAAAGCCCCTGAAACAGCGCAAAAACCCAAGATGAGTAAGGTGAGTTCGTTTTTGTACTCTCAGTCCTGATTTAAAGGTCAGTGGGACGAAATAACGTATTACAATTACTATTAAGACATTAGGTCTCTCAGGTTGAGGACACACACCTTAGTCTTTGATAAATGAGTGGGATTCGATAGCAGGCTTTTAATATACAATTGGCTAGCCCTAAAGTATTGTTTATGACTGAAACACAAGCGCATGATACATTGTGGGTAATGACCCTTCAGAGTTCAAAGAAATTCCATTCAGTTTCACATCATTGCAAACCACTCTCATGTGTATGCCTATTTGAATACAACGAGGAGTATTATGTAGGACGTCGCTGTCTTTTAGCTTGTTCACTTATTAGTTTCAAGTGCTGAAGCAACCGTCTTCAGCCCGTAACAGCAAATTTGTTACATTATCTTCCAAAAGCATGTTTCAATAGGTCCTGCATCTTGAACATTCATATCAGTCTGTTAGGTGTTCTCTTTTTCTTTACCGTATTAGTTATCTTCCTATCTACCTACCTATATTCTTTATGTGTGTATGTGTTTGTTTTTAATATTTGATGTTATGCTGCCGCACGTAATTCATATAGATAAACGTATCTGAAAGAAACAAAAATTGATCAATGGCAGTTTTCACTGACGCCTAATAATAAATAAGTGGGCGTGAACAAGAACGACTCTGCTAGCACGGCTAGTGCACCAAGCAGATTATATGTTTCTCCCTGTATTTGTCTTACAGTGTACAGGGTGCGAGTTCTGAAACCGCCGCGTAATTTGGGCTCGAACCGTCTCATTAACAGAAACCTGAGATAAGACACATGCCAGGGGTTAAACTTTAAAGATGTAATGTTGACACAACGTGTTTACATTCTGCTAGTAGTTTACATGTAGAATTTACGTGTTACAGTCCAAATTGTCGAGTTCACTGTTTTAGCAGGCCTATGTGTACGTATGTGCCTTGATGCACAAACTAGGATTTTCATTCAACAAGAATCGAGTTTAGTAATTATTGATGCATTGCTTCTTTTTTTTTTCAAATACTGATACAGGCTATCGGTGATTTCATCATGGTAACAATTCCAAAGCAAAAAAGCTTGTTGTGTTGTTTAGAGTTATTTTCTTAAGAGCCAACATTGGAAGAATATAAAATCATCGATTTAATTCCAAATAATGTTAAGACTACGAATTATGGAGAATGTGGATGACAGCAAATTTTAGTAGCTTGAAAAGACGCAGACGCACACAGACGCAAACGTACAGTCATACACAAATGTTGGTAGAGTAATGAAAATGCTGAACAAAAAACAGTTTAATGATATTAATCTAGCCACTAACAGCAAGGAACTCTGAGCAATAGATTTTTATGAAGAGTACAGGGAGTACTCATTCGCCAATTTTTCATGACTTTGGAAATCGTAAATAATTAATTTTGTCCAAATTCATTCTTTCTTTCTCGATCAAAAAACAAAATGCAGCCAACCGTTACACCCTTCGCCGGATTCGACAAGGACAGCGATGTCCAGATCCTGAGGAAAGCCATGAAGGGCATGGGTAAGTCGACTTCATTGATCACGACTGAGTGTATGGCGTCGGTAGATTGACTACAGCATTTTTATAATAATGTGCGATGATTGCTTGTTTCTTTTTAGAAACTACAGGGGAAAAATGTGATACAATCTACAAATGTTTGTTTTTAGCAGGAAGTTTCGAGAAGTAAGCATGGAAGTGGTCTTCATAGTTAACTGATTTCTTGGTGTACCAGTGTCATTTGGAATAGATAAGGTCTTACGATGGCGGAACAAGTAGGACGAAACTAAGCTAAACTATAAACTAAACTTTTTTTTTTTTCCCTTCCACAGGGTGTTTTATTCATACACATATTCAGAAAGTCACATTTACAAATAATTTTTTAAATACAAAACATCGACAAAGAGTGGCCTACTGCACTTGTACATATAACATATAACTTATATCATTTTTTTTATTTTATTGGCAGAAATAACCCTGAAAACACTATGAATATCATGCAATTTTAATATTCAAAAGCACTTAATAAATAAAGCCCATTTCTTCACAAAAGTTTTTTCTCTACTATTCATTTGACTTATACATTTTTCCATCTCAAAATAACATTTTATCTCAGATATTATATGTTCGAATGACAGAACGGTCTTTTTTAATTTCGCTGAAAAAATTTCTCTTCTTATAACAATCATCATACAGTTTAATGCACTGTTGTTGAGACCATATAATCCGAATAACTTGTGTTGGTTTGTAAATACAATTTGTTTATCTATCTTCAAAAGTAACCATCGCTCAAACTTATTCCATATATTATTTGAATAAGGACATGAACAGAATATATGCATTATGGTTTCCTCACTGTCATTACAAAACGTACACTTTTTATCTGTTACAAAACCAAATTTTAAAAGAGCATCTTTCATATATAATATTCTATTAAGAATCTTAAATTGAAACCACCTCATATTAATATCAATAGTTGATTCAAAAGGAATTAAACAGTATAAAGACCATGTTTCATCATCAAGATCCAACATGCTACTCCACTTAACAAAACTGTTACAATGTTTTGACGTGTGTCTTAACAACGTTTGATAAATATCAGAACAACCTTTCTTATGTTTCAGTATTACATTTAAACCATGAGGAATAAAAGGGTCTGCTATTTTCGACATGCGGTTTTTTGCAAATGATTGGATAGAATTACACAGTCCACCGTGCTGAAGAAAGTTAGTTTGTATATCAAACTTCCTCTGAAATTCAAAATATGAAAGAAATTTTCCATCATTATCTAACAAGTCATTTATAAAACGTACACCTTTTTCACACCAAGACTTAAAATATACAGTGTTATTATTCATTTTAATCAAAGGATTATTCCAAAGAGGCTGGCTTGCCCAATTATCATTTGTATTGATTTGTAGAAATTCTGAAAAAGCCAGAAGTACCTCTTTCCAAAAATCATTAGACATTACATTGGCAAGTTTTTTGTAGTACAGTGACCCCATAAATAAATGAAACGATACTGGTTGGGGCAAGAAAGAACGGAACATGTGGAACGTATAATTTTCAGTCTGCGGATCACAAATAAACCTTCTGATCCAGGATATTTTAAGAGATTTAGCATGCATGAAAATATCAATCATTTTAGTACCACCATGACAATATAGCTGGCACATTTGATTTCTATTTATTTTATCAGGTTTATTTTCCCATATAAACGAATAAAAACAACGATTTATATCTGTCAATGTTTTAAAATTTGGTTCAGGAAGTGATAACAACAAATAATTTAATTTTGACATCAATAATGATTTAACTACAGTAATTCTTCCTAAAACAGTAAGTGATCGTTTAGACCAGGAGGTCATTGTGTTTGTAATATCTTTCATTTTTTCACAATAATTTTGTTCAACCATTTCATATAATTTAACTGAAAATTCTATTCCCAGGTACCTAAAGTACCTACCCTGAAAAATCCAGTCAAAATTACAATCTTCCAATAATTTAATTCTACAATTCCGATTCTTTCCTATCCATATTATTTTAGTCTTTCTGGGGTTAATTCTTAAATTCGATATGTTAGCAAAAGTATCAAAAATCTCAAGAGCATCTTTTAGATCTTGATCTGATCCGTTAAGTGTTAAAAGTGTATCATCTGCGTATTGTAATACTTTAAAATTTTTTTCATTAATTTGCAACCCAACCACAGAATTTGTGTGCCTAATCATAATTCCAAGAATTTCACTGACCAACAGAAAAAGGTAGGGTGACAAGGGATCTCCTTGTCGACAGCCCTGTTCTATTTTGAATCTATCTGTAAAATAACCGTTCACTAAAACACTGGAAGTAGCATTGTTGTAAAACAACTGAACCCATTTTTTCATAGATTGGCCAAAGTTAAAAAAATCTAAAACTTTAAAAAGAAACTTATGAGACACAGAATCAAAAGCCTTTTCGAAGTCAATTAAAAGTAACAAACCTGGTATATCATGTAACTCTGTATATAAAAGTATATCATACAGTAAACGAATATTTTCACCAATGTATCGACCTTCCAAAAATCCGGTTTGATTTCCATGTATCAAATATGATAAAAATGTCTTAAATCTGTTTGCTATACAACCAGATGCCAGTTTATATATTACATTCAATAAAGAAATTGGACGCCAATTCTTTAGAAACTGTCGGGGTTGATTTACTTTTGGAATTAATGTAATTACTCCCATTTTTTGTGCTCCCGACATTTGTCCTGAAAAATAAGCATAATTTAAGGAATTTAACAAAAAAGATTTTATTTCCTTCCAAAAAACACGATAAAACTCCACGGTAAAACCGTCTAATCCGGGAGATTTATTACATTTCATATTTTTTAACACAGAGTATACCTCTTCTTCATTTAAGGGACCTTCTAATGATAACGACATTTGTTGTGATAGTTTTGGTATGTCAGAAGATGACAATAATAAGTCTAAATCTACATCTGTGGTTTCTTTTTCTTCATACAAACTGGAATAAAACTTAAACACTTCTTTCTGTATATCGCACTGATTCATAATAATATCATTTTCACAAAAGAGCTGACGAATTTGTCTATTAACATTATTCTGTTTTTCCAAGGTTAAGAAATACTTTGAGGGCTTCTCTCCTAATTCCATCCACTTAATCCTGCTTCTCATTGCGATTCTTTCATTTTCTTTTGAGCGTAATATTTCAAATTCTTCTTTCTGTTTATTTATTTCATCTAATATTTCGCTTTTATCATTACACAGTAATAATTTTTCTTCTAAATTTTCTATATTTTTCTCCAATTCCTTTTCTCTATCAATATTTTGCTTTTTAATATAAGAAGCGTAAGAAATAGTTTCCCCACGTATTATCATCATTAAAGTTTCAAAAAATAACTGATCATTAACAGTCAGCTGACATTCACCAATTACGTTGTCACTGTGATCAAACTGGACATTTCCCTTTGCATAAAATATAATTGTATCTTTTATAATTTGTTTAATTTTCTGAACATATATTTCATCTTTCAATAAAATATTATTAAATTTCCAAAACCCTGGTCCCCGTTTAAACTCATTAAGATTTAAACTAAGAGAAACTTTAGCATGGTCAGTACGGTAACCTGAAGAAATATCAGTGTTACAAACTAAAGAGAGCAATTCGGAGGATATCAAAAAGAAGTCTAATCTACTTTGTTTAAAGGGATTTTGTTGCCGCCACGTACTAAACTAAACTTATCTAAATTAAATCAACCTGAACTTGACTAAAGTAAACTAAGCTTTACTAAACCAAACCAGACTATGTAAAATCAAAGAGAAAAAAAAGACGCGACAACTACAATGAAGGGAAAAAGCTGTTGGTAAAATTGCAGTGATGTAAATAGGGTCATGGGCTTGTAGCACAATAGAAGCAGGTATATATTGGCATGTAATCAGTCAAATTTAAACATATTCATTTGACTTTCATGGGCTTGCCACTTTTAATGGTCAGTCATGACACATTACTGTTACTCCTGGCTGTTGCTACTATCTTTGTGTCTGACATAACGTTGCAGTAGATATTAGTATCGTAATATCCTTTTGAGCACTGTGAGCTTTCTGCAAAAATAATGCCTTAAAAAAGACACGGACACGTTTGCTTAATAATGCAGGGCAGGCAAAGTAAATATCCACACCTAATGGGTTCCTGGCCTAGACAAGTTAATCAGTAATTAAAAGAATTGAATAAAATAAAATGTGTCCAAACAATGGTCAGACAGTATGATAACGATCTTAGCTCACTCATGACTAAAGACCGTCTTGTCATTAATTGATTAAAATCCACATGGCGAGTTTTGTTTGATTTTATCTCATGTTAAATCATTGTTGATGACTAATAACAAAAGACAACATGTATATGGGATTGGTTTCGCGTTTTCAACTAACTCGAAGGACCTTTTACATTGATACTCATACGATAAACAACACGTGCACCATGCCTGTAAAAAGCAGAAAGGCACAAGATACAGAAATCCTGGAGTTTAGTTTCTTATGCTTGGTTTTTTTTTTATGTGTGTGTCTTTTTAAAACAGTAAATCTCGAACGCAAACACATTATGCAAATGTTTATGAGTCAATACGTCATCTTTTAACTCTTTCATCGGTTTGTACAGTGAACAAACAATTTAAAAGTCATATCTTTCTTCATTGCTTCAGCAATTACAGACATCCTACTTTACCATTTCTGTCACCATTTCTAGGTTATGTCACAAATTTATAGACATTTGATGCAAAAGAAATAGTGAATGATTACGTAGTAGCTGCTTAATGAGAGCTTCGTTATGTAGTGTGATTATCTTTTTTATTCTATCTTTATTATATTTCCTTTTATAATTCCATTTTCTATACGAGACCGTTACTGTTTGAATTTTCTCTACATTTTTAAGAACACATGTCACTCTTCAGAACAATTAACTGCTTTCATATAATCTCTCTTGACTATTTTACTGACAGTGAATTGTTCTGTGCGTAGTCCAACACGACTTTGTCAATTTTTTGCAACTTTATATGACGGCAGGTAAAGAGTTGACAAAATCTCCTATCAGTATTCTCCCTGTCACGTTTACAAGAAGAGGAATCATTTACGTCCTTTGGAAAACACTGATGTACAACTTCACGCCTCTTCCTGTTTCTATCCCTCTAATACACGTCATTTTAAAGCAAACAGATCGTTAACAACTTAGATTTGTCTACGGTTTTATACACCATCCCCTCAGCAATACAGTGATAATCTTCGGAGATGAATCACGTAATACCCATTCAGCATTCGGCGTGAGTCAGTGTCGATAAACTTGGAAACTTTGGGGGGGGGGGGCGGTGCGTGGAAATTAAAGGCAATGAGTGAGAGAGAGGGAGAGAGCGAGATCGAAAGCGAGTGTGTCTGTGTCTGTGTGTGTGCGTGTGTGTATGCGTGTTTGTTCGGAAGAGAGAGAGGGAGAGATGGGTATAAAAAAGAGAGGGGAGAGATACCCAAACGGAAACTGGAGTGATCACGATAATTGACGACACTTGGTGAAAAGGCCTCTTTCGATAAAGCTTTTAAACTTACCGTGCTTATTGAGTCTCCTCAACAGAACGTTACAGTGTTATATTCTTTGATTTTCCTTTATTCTAATTTTCTTTTTGTCTAATGTTTAGAAAATAATTAAAGGTCAAAATGATCTGCCATATTATGAATAACATTTTACATTCTTGCTGAAGGATTCTGACGTGACGTCATAGACATTAGGGGAGGAAATGCATGAATGATTTTAAAGCAGACCTACTTTGTTGTGTGTGAGCTAGAGAGACCGAGAGTGCGATGGTGGTCATGTTTACATACAATATATCCGAAAACAATGGTGCTAAATCAGAACAAGACAAAGTCACTGCAATGAAAATCATACTTATAATCATAACGATGATATTTTGGCATATTTCTATCATAATCGTAATCAACACACTGAGAGTGTTTGGGTGTGTTTTTTCAGTAGTTTCTTATTCATAATTAAAGTAATGTTATCTTTGAACAAAATGTACATTAAACAGATTTTGTCTTTATCTTTTTACCCTTGCCACGTACAGAGTTTTAGCGCGTTGATCTTAACAGTGTGATGACATGTTTCTTTATTATTCCTATGTCTTAATGGAACTGCAGCAGTTTTCATTTATACCATCGTAATGTATAATACGCCTTCACATATTCATTATTATTAATGCGATAGTGTTACCATAAATAATGCCATATTGCATTTAATGAACTAGAACAATAATTAGTTCGAGGAGACATTTTCCAAAGTGATGTTATAATGAAATGAGAATAAGATTTGTATGCCCCTGCCAGTAGTGCCACGAAGTGGTGCCGGAGAGGTATTATTTTTATGGTTATACCAAAAAATTATCAAAATGAAAAATCACAGATGACACAAATGACACAGATGAGATAATGGCCCATGCATCATAATCCTATACTCAGATATATGAAACGTAAAATAATTTGACTTTTATGCCAAGCTAATAGTGAACGACATAGCTTCGGGAAAAAAAAAATCTGTAGTCATTTTCTCGCAAGCCATTGTAATTGTTGTATGATTATTATGCTATGCCTGCATGAGTGATTACCATCTTGTACGATTATCACGATCACGACTTGAACCAATGATATTAACACTATCAAGAGTTCAATATTGATATCATACACCAAAGGCACATTACACTAAATGTCGCCGTAATCATGAAACATGTTTGCTATCGATAATATGATCTGGAGACCAGCCTCCCATATCAAATCGATCTCGAGCCCGTACCCTATACCATTTGAATACGAGTGCACTTGCTCAAAGACAAGCAAACAACCGAACCTACTGAGTACACATTCCCTCGATATATTAAGTTAAAATCTCTCGTTTGAGAACGATTCAGTTTAAGTACTAAGACAAACATTAATAGTGTGCAACAAGATAAGCTCTTCTCTGCAACTCTACTATAAATTACGGGCTCTCTGTCAACTACTCGAATAAACACACACAGAGACCTCTTTGAACCGTGTTCAATTTTTGTAGTTGCCAAAAATGTAAATGTCATATAAAAGTTGAAGGAAAATGGGTCAGAATTGCTCTACTTCACGGTCGATTTGACATCTCAAATCTTAATTCCATGATAGTATTCTTCATTGTGTCAATTACAAATATGTTCTGCTTTTGCATTGTATATAATATTTTCTCTGTTTATTTGATGGAAATGAAAATTAATTTGAATTTTGAACTGTCATATGATATTGACTCAAAGCTAGGCTTACAAACAAAATTTTGAAAGGTAATCAATACAAATAATAATCTGATTATGTCCTCATTTTTGTTATGTATCTTTGGAACGTTTGAAAATAAAACTCGTCTTCCTTACCATTCAAAAAAAAAAGACTACAAAATAATTGAATTATGCTCTAAAGAGACATATCAATTTCATTTTGAAAGACTTGTTGACAAGAGATATGAAATACATGAGTAGGCACAGCCATTGGGGCACCTCAAGTTGTTAGTCCTTTGGGGATGCCTGGAAGTGATTTGATTTTAGTTTCCTCTTTCAATTGCTTCGTTTCAAACTGTCCCTTAAGTCAGTACTCTTGTAATTCCGCAACACTTATTACAGACAGTACCTATACCGAAAAAGAAAATTATCATAAATGTAACATTTTCTATTCAAGTTCTAGTTATTAAGGACATAGTGCCTTGTGAGTATTGTCACTGCGGCCAAGGAGTTTTTGTATCTATATTTCATTTGTGCGGGCGGGGAGGAAGAAGGGTGCGGCTTACCCCCTCCCCTCCCCGCTCATTCTCTATTCCCGATACAACTATGAAAGTTAAAACAGGAAGTTATCCTCTCTCCAATCTTTCATCACACAGGAACCGACGAGCAGGCTATTCTGGACATTCTCTGCTACAGGACGAATGAGCAGCGACAGGAAATTGCCAAACACTACAAGGCCTCCTATGGGCGGGTAAGCAACAGCAAAGTGGGCGTGTGGCAGGATCTTGCAAGCAGTGCGTGGGCGTCTATTGGTCCATTATTTGCAGTGATATTGTTTGTGCATGCTGGATGGGCGTGGCTCGAAAGACTCCGACTTCAGCAATCGCACAATATATTATATAGTTCGAAGAATGCGAGTTGATGAGAAGTGGGCTGGAATATGGGCGTGGTACGTCGTGGGGTATTGCATTTTTGTTTCTTTGTGTGTGTGTGTGTGTGTGTGTGTGTGTGTATGTGTGAGTGCTTGCTTGTTTATTTGGGTGGTTCTTTGTTTCTAAGGGAAGTAAACGGATTGTATGTTCAGTAACACTGAAACGGATTTCGTTGAGGATTTCATTCACTGAAATAGTTTGTTTATTTTCCATTTCTCGTTTATATTTGAAGCTTATGCATATTGAACACTAAGAAATTCCATGAAATGTTCCATATTTGAAGGCGCTTTGCCTGCATCTGTTCAGAGTAAAGGTGCATGGCCATGCAATTTTTTTAAGGAAAAGGCAATTAATATCTCTGTTTATCAGCTAAAGAAGAGAAGACGCTTAAAAATGATCTGTTACATTCATGTTGCAAATACGATTAACGTTGCAGAAGACTGACTAGTAATTTGCAAATCAGATGACGTGTTGTGTATTCTTTCTTTTCACATATTTCTCTTGTTATTCCATTCTCTGCATACATTTTCCGCAGCTGTTATAAAAGGGCAGAATAAGACACCGTTAACAATACCTACCTATTCTTCTCTCCCTGTTTTGCTGTTGTTGTTGTTGTTGCTGTTGTTGTTATCACAGGACCTGCTGAAGGACCTCAAGAGCGAGCTCAAAGGTAATATCACTTGTTTATTTTTTGATCAAGAATTTATCAACACGCATGAATTTTAATACTGAATTGCCTCAATGTCGTATTGTTGTCCTATATTGTAACTGAATAGGCGAGCGTCATCGTGACGGCCCGTGTAATGTGGCACATGTCACGGAAGAGAAAATGCAACAGTTTACTGTTTTACGTATTGAAATGATTTATTGAATCTGTTTGAAAAGCTTGATTTAACTCCATCACTATTGCCTTTTTACTCCTTTGAAGGTGACTTTGAGGATATCATCCTTGGCCTGATGACCCCTGCTCCCCTTTTCGACGCCCAATGTCTAAAGAAAGCTATGGCTGTAAGTTCACCATTCTCTTCCTTTTTCACACCAGTAAATAATTCCACAAATTAGGTGTCAAAAAGTATTGAAAAAAAAAGTTATATAAAATACACGAATGATTCAGTGTATTTTGTGTTTTCTGAGTAGACCAAAGTACTTCAATCCTGCTACCAGTTCTAAAGTTTGCAGGTGACGAGTGCCCAAACTCCAATCAGAGATAAAAACCATGGTTTTACCACTCAAGAATGCTACGTGTTTTATGAATCTGCACCTCGACAGAATTATATAGCTCACTTCAATTTATAAGGAAACATGGTCAGCCTCAAAATTTTGTGTACTTGATGGAGGCACCCACCCTCGTTGTCCACGGCTAATTATATTTTGATCAGGATTTTATTTCTTATTTTGATATTTTTCATGATTTATTTTAGCATGATTATTTGGTACGAAACAGTGACAGAACTTCTATTCATAGTTTACACATCATTTACATAGAAATGATTGTGTGATGGTAGTGAACAAGACAATTGTTAGTGAAGCTGATTGTAAATTATGTTGCGGAGTGAGGACGCCAACCCAGTATCTTACTAGACTCAACTCGGTTTCTTTGTTTCATGACAATAATTGGCTTTTAAATGAGCAAGTGACCATTTTAAGAATAACAAGGGGAAACGGTGCTGTTCAATTTTAAGGTAGTTATCGTCCATTCAAGTATATTAACTGTTCCCTCTTGTATTCTAAATACTCTGCGAGTCTCGTTCTTTAATACAGCACAGCTAGTCATCACCGAATGCCAGCGTATAATTTTGCGAGTATACCTTGTTTTATTTTACATGCAACGATTATAATTCAGATCGTGTTCCTGAAAGATGATTAGTAGTGAATTTGCTCAAATTACTTTACAGGGATACAGGAAATTACTAATATTATACGTTAATCTTTTAGTTTAAATACAAAAAAAAACTAAAGGTACGATGTTTCAACGGCTTTCTAAAGAACCTCTTATGTTTTCCTGAATAAATATGCATTAATTAAAGTCATTATTCAATAATTATTTCAGAAGTTATCATGGCAATAAAAATCAAAACAAAAGAAATGCTATTCTGTAAACTAGCAAAGAATATTGTCTTGTACACAACAAACAGACCAACGAATGCTGAGAATTAACTTTTTAACGTTCCTTTCGTCATCTTTCGAGGTCACATATAGGGATTGAAACTTTCTCAATCTTTGAAATTGTAGGGAGCTGGAACCAATGAACGCGTCCTCCTTGAAATCATGTGCGCAAGGTCAAACAAGGTAATACATCATTCCATTTGCATGTTATATATAATGATATGGTGTTTATACATAGTTCTACATCAGTAGCCATTAACTTGATTACACTATGTGTGAATACGTCTGTGATTATCAATAATACTAAAAAGACGTTTGATGTTTGTCATACCGCAGTTAAACTCCATGCAACAATTGGACACAGCAGTGAAATATTTATGACATAAATATGTCTTGATTTCACGATTCAATTCTTGTCCGTAAATACCTTGTATTAGGCCTTAAAGTAGAATTAATTGTGAAATTCAATAACGCAAATCTAAAAGCACTGCGTTTGTGTTGTTTGTAAAAATGATTAAATCCACGCAAAAGTTTTTTTCTTCTTTTTCTTTTTGTATAGGTGATCAAGTAAGTAATCAAAATTATCCGCATATCATCAGTTGCGAAATTAATTTCCTTTTATATGACTTCCACACAACAGCAAATCCAGCAAATCAAGGCTGCATACAAATTAGGTAAGTTCTACAATACAGTGTAAATATTTTAAATTACTTGTCAGCACTATACTTAGATTGTGAATTGCACGTTAGCTATCCATGCACAATTTCCATTACTATGATTACATGATTGCATGAATAATGTAATTTTGATCATCTTTTTTTTTCTCTCGAATCCGTCAATAAGTTTGAATTAAATTGAATTGAATTGAATTGAATTGAATAAAACGTTTGGGTGGGGCAAATCTTAACAAAATATGCAAATAAAGTGGTAACATGGCTCCTTTTTAACAAATGATAATGGCGTTCATAACGTCATTATCTGTTAAAAAGGAGCCATGTTGCCACTTTATTTCGTAAATACAGCTACGTCTCTTTATGCGGCGTTGAGGGCACCGAAACTGTGACAAGTAATAACTTTTGAATCCATCGTCCAGTTGTCCTACGAACAGTTGATGAAGAAATCATAATGATGATGATAACAATAACAATGATAACACTGATGATAATAATAATGATAATAATGATAGTAATAATGATAATGATGATGATAATAATGATAAGGTATTATATTCTTATTTTTTTCCCCGACCTGCGTATCTCAATATAATTGCATGTATATTTTCATAAATGATTTGAATAATCTATATCAAATATAGTAGCTATAAAAAACCCTCGAATAATATATTATTAACTCACTATTTATCTAGCGATCCACGTCCCACAAGCTTTGCTTTTTATTGGATCACTATTTTCCATAATCGAATCTATTTTCCGCACGCCCACGAAGTATATATGTATTGTTCCTCCTAATTATTGTGTATATCATATATATGTTATGTAATATATCTCGGATACTACATGAATCTTTTGCAAATGTTTGAACAATATCATTTCATGACATGTATACTTTGTACTATGTTTTGATTTTCGTTGATTGGAAATAAACTATGATTGAATTGAATTGAATTGAATTGAATAATAATAATAATATTAAGAAGAAGAAGAAGAAGAAGAAGAAGAAGAAGAGGTAGTGAAATGCGCCGTCGATCTATAGTGGTCTATTCTGAGGCGCAGAGGGATGATAAGGAGAATAACGTACATTGTATAGTTGTACGTATGAAAGTTGAAGAACAAGGAAGAGAGAGAATACCCGGTAAGCAATTCAACAAATGCTCAACCAAAACAAGATGCGAACATATGACTTCAGATGCTTTGTGAATTTGTCATGGTTTCTGCTGATGTAATCCTCTGTGGAAGAGCATTCCAGTGAGATGGGCTGCAGAAATAAATACCATGTACCTCGGGAATGATACGGACGCCTAGCAGCATGACCTTACCCCCGCCGACAATATGAAAATTATTATTACCTATACGAGGTAGTTTTGCGAGGCAATTGCATTTGTTATTTTGCAGGGTTAAAGGTCAGCAATCAATATTCGTTTCTCCACGTCGCTGCGTGTCGGTTACACACACCGAACCGTACACAAAACGATGTGTGCAAACAGTGCAATCATCCGGTTTTCGCCATTCACTTTACACATGGAGGTGGGAAGAGAAAGAGTGTTTCCAATCTCTCTCCCCACCTTCCTGCTTTAAATGTAAACATTCCGATCGACCACGAAAGGAAAATATTTCACCGACGCGACGTCGCTGGGTGTCGGTTACACGCACCGCAGAAGAACGCTGATCAATCAACTCATAAACAAGGTCGACCACTTACAGCAGCACATAGCGTCAAACAATCTCTAGTCCATTTGTGCTCAATAATTGCACAATGACCATCAGTTTTACATCTCTCCAAATTTAAACAGAAGTAAAAATAAAGAGTAAAAGCGTTCAGATGTTTGAAGTTCACCTGTTACAACTACATATGTATCTTTGAAGTTGGAGTTGAATGATATACATTGATGAACAATTTTTCAATATTTCGACATGTTGATGATCTACAGGTAGTCAAGATAATGTGGCTTGATCTATATCACAATGTATAGTCGTATTCAAATATTTTCTTAATTTACCTAGGGGGTAGGTAATAATTATGATATTGACTGGCCTTGAGGGAGATACCAGTATCTCCCTCGAGGCCAGTCAATATTATATAATTATTGTTATGTTGTGAAATGAAAAGTTTGAAAAGTTTTGAAAATATTGTGGTATCGATATTTGATGATTTCCTTGATATCATCTGCTATAGCTGGTTTGGGGGAGGACTTGGAGGCCGATCTGGAGAGTGAGACAGGCGGAGACCTAAAGCGACTCCTTGTCGGGTTGTGCGCCGTGAGTATCCCCGATCGTGGTTCGTGGTGCTGTACTTTTTCCATATCGAAGTTGATTCAAATCAAAGAAATCAAGTCAAAGAAAAGCGGACGACTTGTAAAATTTGGACTAAAATACGATAGAATTCCGACACATAAAATTTTCATATAGGACCTACTTGTAACGAATCAGTTTTTAGCCACCTTTTCTCTGTCCTGAAGACGTATTTTTACATGCCCAAATCTTTGAAAAAATCCACGTCAAACTTTACTGAAAATCTACTTTCCATGGTCTATCTTACTTTTTCAACGAAAGGTATAGGTACAGTTATAAGATTTAGCACTTCCCCCTGAAATAAGTACAATCGTAGAAGGTATTCTCTCAATACAAGCATCTCATTGGCTCTTTCACGTTATCTTTTTAATTCAGCAGAAAGAAAGAAACTCTGACGTCTGAGAAATGTTTTTGGCATAATTGAAATGTTGACAATACCAGCGCTGTGTCTCTGGGTAAAACCTGAGTCACAAATGATTTGTGCTTTGTGTTGTTCTTGACTTACGAGGCACAGAGAAACCCCTGAGAATGCAAAAGGGCGACATGAGGTCTGAAAGTGTGAAATTGTTAAACGTTACTGTTAAAAATGCTTTCCAGTTTGGAAGTGAATAAGATGATGACGACATATTTGCTATCAGCTATAATGTTAAAGTGTAGTCATCCATTTATTGTATTCTCTTCGTTTTACTTAATTTCTTTTCAGGATTTACGCGGGATAAAAGGGTGATCTTTTCTCAACTCTGGTAATTCACACGCATGTATTGTTTACCTTGTGCTGTTTAAAGGGATGGTACAATATTGGTGGAGATGAGAATTGGGCTTTTAACTTTTTGCAAGATACGAAGAAAACACTTAGGATGTAGTACAGAGCATACTATTTTAGGAGGAATTCAAAGCTTATTTGATGAAAATCGGGTTTGGAATGACTAAAACATCCAAAAACAAAGTAAAACAAAGCGATCGTAATAAAGTGTGGGTCCCACACTTTATTAGAATCGCCTTTTTTAGATATCTCAGCCATTTCAAAACTAATTTTCATCAAATAAACGTTGAATTCCTCATAGAATTAAATGCTCTTTCATATTTCATAAGAGGTTTCTCATTATCTCACCAAAAAAGTTAGAAACCTGAAATTAGGTCTCAACCAAAACTATACGATCCCTTTAAGGTACCAAATAATTATTGAATTAATATACAATTTGTTTTATTATTATGAGATGAAAATACGTTGTTCTCGCTGAATCCAGGGTGCAAGGGACGAGTCAACAGAAATCAACAGGGACAAAGTCGAAGCTGATGCTCAGGCTCTTGTGGAGGTACGCCCCCTTGCGACGAGTCGCTTTTCTCTCTCTCTCTCTCTCTCTCTCTCCCTTTCCCTCTTCTTCGTCCTTTTGACTACCTCGTCTTCTTCTTTTCCTAACTCTGTTCAATTCAATTCAGCTCTCACATAATTCCATCGAACAAAAGAGAAAAAAGATAAGACATACATTACGAACTCATGCTGTTTTATTAGTTTGTAAGAAATACACAATGCAATGCGAGTCATAAAGCATAATTATAAAAAAAAAACATAATATGTGCTTGTAAGTAGACTAACAAGAACAGCAATGCATACTATTGCAAGTTTGACAGAAGTGTAGTATTTTTGTAACAGTGAAAAAGATCGGTTCACTGAAGAGCGGGGCTTGAAAAATGTGGACCACTCAAAACGAAATGTGCAACTAAAAGTCATTCCAAAATATATTCATGTACACAACTAACATAAAATCGTTAAAAGCAATGCAGATAGCAAAGACATCGCCATTATAAACAGTAACTATAATGGTACCAAAACACATGAAAATGCAAATTGAAGCTAAGTTTAAAAGAATTATACAACCAGCAGACTCCATCAATTGAACCGTGTGTACGCAGAAAATATGGCGAAAAAAAAAACCACATAGCACGTTCTGTTTCTCTTTTCTCTTGGCCTTCCTCATCATTTTCGTTCTCCTCATCTTCCTTTTAATTTTCATCCTTTTCTTCCTCATCGTCATTCTCCCTGCCATTGGTACCTTTTTCATCATACACATCTTAGGTGTATTACAAAAAAAAGGAAATTAGCCGGAGGATTAGTGCGCGCTATATCAGACAACATGAAATGATGCACCAGAATGGTGTAAATGAGCAATCGGGTGACCCATTGGTCAAACCACTCTTGAGGTCATGAGGTCTTTGTTGATTTTACCAAGCTGGTGACTGTAAGTCGTTATACATTTTCATCTCAAAGAGTTCAAAGATGCACTGATCTTTAGTGATGTAGTGCCTCAAGTTCTCTAATCAGACAAAATGCAGATGAGTTTAACAATACTGTACAGTAGCCATGCAGGCTAAATCCTTACTGGTGGTACCAAAATGATGTCGCACTGTCTTTTAAAAAAAAAGGCCAGGACAGATAAATAACTTAACTTCCACCAAAGTGTAATCTACCTTGTCTGTTTGTTTTGCCCACAGGCAGGAGAAGGTCAGCTTGGAACAGACGAGTCCGAGTTCCAGCGGATTCTGGTGGCCAAGAGCGTCCCGCACATCAGGGCAGTGCTGGTCGCCTACGCCGCGGTATGTTCTACCTGTTGCATTAACCCTAACCAGGCCGGGCTTTTTTGAATGTTCTGTGGCCGGGGAGGGGTTGATTCAACCCCCCCCCCCCCCCCCCCCCCCTGAGATCTCGGCCGTCGATCGCGCAATCGCCATGAAATTTGGCACGTGCATTACCTGTGGCGTAATCTAGCAAGCTATACAAAAAGAAATGGAAATTTTCGTCAAAATAATTAATTATGCTAATATATGCATAAAATCATACATTTTGCTCTAAATCAGAAATTAAAGCTCCTAGAATCCTAAATTTTGGTGAAAACATTCTTTGTAGCATTCCTAACAATGTACTTGAAAAAAAATTTGGTATCAAAATCAATTTCTTATGTATTTTATTGTTTTATGAATTTCTTATGTATTTCTTTGTTTTTTCGACCTTTTGTTGTATCGTTTTTTTTCGCAAAATTTATGACAGAACCTATATCAAGCATAATTATGCTAAAATTGATTAGTTTCAGCCTGTAAAAGTGAAAATAATCAGATCTTTATGAATATGAAGAGAAAACTTCATTTGCATAGACTTTATACACAAAATCACGTTTTTGAGCCATTTTCGATCTGACAGGCATGTATAAAACGTTATGCAGCGTCGTAATGGTATGCACAATTTTCGCGAAAATGGTGTCAAAAGATGCGCGAGACTTGAAAGTAAAAAGTCAGCGAACGGCGCAGTCAAAAAATTTCGCGCGGCAGAGAAGTCGCGAAAAATGTCGAGGGGGGGGGGGTTCCCCCCCCCCCCGGCCTTTTTAGGGTTAAGTCCCGATCTAAACTCTTCCATACTACTGGTCTAGTACAGTAATAAGTGGTTCATAGCGAGATGTCGTATATTTCACTCATCTCAAACTTTATCTTTTGAGGTTTTGTTCACATGAATGCCATAACCATGATTATACAGATAATCTGTGACTTTTTACTGCATAATTTTGCAGAAACTGTGCAGAAACTTGTCAAAGCATTTTTCCCAAAAGATGAAAAGTACAATGTGTGGTAGTTAACATTTCATAGCTACCTAACGATTTATTGATGATCGTTCCTGGCTTTACCCCAGCAAAATCAAAACATATCTCTTCCAAACTATCCGTACATAATCATCTGTTTGAACCACTGATTAAACTCTTGTTCTGCTTAAGCAATGATACCACAAGTTTTGATCTGGTCGTCAAAATTTCTTTTAAATTTGAAATTGCAGTTTATAAAGAACATAAACGGCTCCTTTTAATAGGATAATGCATACCAGCTTGTAATAATCTATCCTCACCTCCCGCAGGCCGCTGGCAAGACTATGGTGGAATCGATCAAAAGTGAAATGTCGGGCGACTTGGAATTAGCCTACCTGAATATCAGTAAGTCTGTCTAGAATCTATATTATGACATGTCAATAATCATTTTAGTCATTGGTACAAGGCTAGTAAAAAAGGTAACTTGACTGTATAGTATGAGTTCTGATACTCCGAAATAAATTACATCGTATGGCTTTGGTGAATGCAAAATAAAAGGGAAACAACGGGGCAGCGGTCATCGTAGTATTCGCTACGTGAATAGTTTTATTCATATTACATTTTTCTTTTCATTCAACTCTGTATGAATTAATTTGTCTCCTCATGTTCCGATATCTTAAGTATTAAATCAAGCACGATAACTTCATCGCCGTGTTCATTCTCCATTTATTAATCTTATTCATAAGTATACTCATTAAAATTTCTAATTTATTGCTTTGCTTTTTTGTCTTAGGGCCCATATTTGATGTATTCGTCGATATATTACTCCCTTAATAATCCGTCTATAGATTGGTTTCTGACAAGTTATATAGTTTTAGCAATATCACAGAAAACATCATCATGAATAACAATGTACATAATTCAAAGAAAATCAATGTGTACATGAATTCTACCAACAAAAAAGAAATTATGCAGAAGAAGGTCTGCCACAGTCTACCAGCAGCTGCTTGAACACGTGGCAGCCCAGAAAACTTACCCATGAGGGGGTGGAGAGGGGCGGTAGACAGGAGCATTCACGATTTGTTTAGCAGAATGAGGAAAGAGACTTGAACATAATTATGTAATGCATTCGGTATTATAGTTTATTGCATAATATATTGATAAAGATATGGCAAATTATTGTTATCACTTTTATTATGCATTATCATTAAGCAAATTGCAGTGATTAAATAAGATAAACTGAACTGAACTGAACTGAATTATCGTTATTATCATTATTACAATTATCATTGTTATCATTATTATCATCATTGTCATTACTATTACGATTAGTATTATTATTATTATCATCATCATCATCATTATGATTATGAATTTACTTCTCTCTTGTGCATCAGTTGAGTACATCAAGAACCCCCATGAGTACTTTGCCGATCTCCTCTACAAATCAATGAAGGGACTTGGTACTGATGAAGACTGCCTCACAAGGGTGATGGTTACCAGGAGTGAGGTAAGGACACACACAAACGCACTACAGACACACACACACACACACACACACACACACACACACACTGTAGACACACCACGCAGATAAACACACAGCAGATACACACACACTGCAGACATACAGTAGACACACACACAGCAGATACACACACAGTAGACACATACAGTGTACACACGCATACATTGCAGACACACGCAGCATACACACAACCTGCAGACAAACACAGTAGGCACACACACAGTAGACACGAACACACAGCAGATACACACAGAGAAGACACACACAGCAGGCACACTGACAGTAACTGCAGACACACTGCAGACACACACGCAGCAGCCACGCTCAAACGTTTTGTTCTCCCTAATGCTAATAAAAAAGCATTTTCTTACTTAAAATGTACGGAATCCACGTTGGATTACGAAAGTTTACTCCACATTGAACTCGGGAAGTTGGAAAATAAATTTATACCATTCTGAAAGTGAGAAAGAAACACGTTTATTTCACCGATGTCATTATGCAACTATTCAAATAAAGCTACACGGCACCTTGTATGTCCACCAGGAGCAAATTATCATACTGCCCACGATTTTATCAGCTTTTCAAACGATAATGAAGAATTTAAATCATGTTTGTTTGTTTGTTTGTTTGTTTGTGTGTGTGTGTGTGTGTGTTGTTCTTTTCCAAAGATGTGTTTAGATTTATTGACAAATTATCTTGGTTCAGAAGTTAGTTTGAAGATTTCGCATATTTGATCTTCCTTTTCTTTTATATAAATACAATTGTGTTATCAAGAAAGTGATACAAACCGGGGAGAGTATATTTGGCAATTGCATCAGAATGTTTTGGTCTGTTTGAATGTTTATTCGTTTCTTTTAGTATCATTCTGCTTCGTTCTGATGAAGAAGTGTTATTTGACATTGACGCTGACAGGTCGATCTTGGTAACGTTGCCGAGGTGTTCCAGACCAAGTACGAGCAGAGTTTGGTCGAGTTCATTGAGGACGATGTGTCTGGTGACTTCAAGCGCGCCCTCATCGCCTTGGCAAGTTAAAAGTCTTTCCCCCGAGAAGTATCTGGGAGCTGATAGCTGATGACGTCAGTCTTCTATGCTGTCTGATTATGAATAGCAGTGTGGAGCTGCTCCGTAATATGAGACTTCGTTATGACACATTTCAGAGATGCAAAAGGTATTGATAGAAAAGTGTACTTAGAAAGTGTATTTTGTAAAGCTAAGTTATTGATGAGTTTGACATTACTATCAGCAAAAGATATACGCGGTTGTGTATGGCGACGAGTAATAATTCCTACGTGTAAGATCGTGTTACAACCCTGACAATTGAAATAGTATCAAAATCTTTATGAACGTAATAGATATTAATTTTGTCATGTGTATTTTTATTATTCCCTTGTCACTATTAGTGTCTCGTTTTATGTTAGTTTGATTTTTATCGATATCATTCAGTTCAATTCAATTCAATTCAATTCATGCTTTATTTCATTTTTCGAAAAGAACATAAACATTTCACTTTCTTTGGTAACAGAGAGTAAGGTTGCATAGTCAAAACAAAGTGAATTGAGAAAAATATAATCGAGGAACCTTGGGATAAGAAATACGTTGTAATGAAAATTGACTGAAGTGATAAAGACGAATAATACGTAAGACATCGAAAAATGGAGGGACCCACTAAAAAGACAATGCTTGTAGAATGTGGGCCCCTCAAGTACAGAATGTACTTGAGGTTTATCATTATTAACTTAAGGTTAATCATTATTAACTTAAGTTAATCATTATTAACTTTTGCTAACTAAAAAAACGTTGAGGTAATTCATAGCTCACCTTACATTCAATATCATATCCTCTGGCCATGATTGATTTCAATTAATTTTCGTTACTATTTATTCACTTCTTTTGTACCGCTCTTCCCTTCAAAACGCAGCACTGGAATATTGCCTGCTAGACGTAATTGTACAATAACTGCATTAAACGAATCAAAGGGGGCATTTATCCCAATTGAAATCGCTGACGGAGTAGTCAATCACGAATTGTAATAATACAATTTTGGGATGATATTACATTCTTTTCATAAAATCAAATCAGGCATATATGGAATAAAGAGCAATGCTTTCAAAACAGTATATGCAGTATAGAACTATCGTGTGCTGTTTTTTATCATTATTTCCTACTTGTATTTGAAGTCAATAAAAATATATCAAACGATATCATAAGCATGCTAATAGATTATTTTTGTGTCTCATTTTATTTTCAATATGATAAGTTTTGGTGTTTACAATCCTAGATCCGCCTGATTACGATGTCATGTAAGAGTTGTTGTTTGAAATCGAAAAAGAAAAGAAGTGAGGAAAACGGAAATCTATTCTCAATCAATTCAATTCGTTTATTCATCTCATTTTCTGATAAAACAATACAATCGTATTGAATTTTACAATACAGAATTCGGTAGGATGGTCAATGTACTTCAAACTTCCAAAAAATGTCGTCCAGTTGTTTAAATTGCATTCAATAGTCACGTGATATTTTCTTGGGAAGACAATATATTTGATAAAAATTCACATGGTAATTTTCAGTCCGACTCAACTTCGTTTTCTTTTCTGTTTTTGTTCAATCATTTACTCTTTTTACATCTATTTTTTTTTCTATAAGTGCATGACCTGTATCATTTAATTCCGTTTAGAGAACCCATGCCTGAACGAATGGCAGTAAAAAAAGCAAACAAACAAACAAAACAAAATATAGTACGTTCAGTGTAGCGTCCAAGATGTCCAGCCGGTGTAGTACATTCACCCACGACGGGGGTTGCTATGTCAATATTTCATGCACGAACCCCCCCCCCCCAAAAAAAAAAGAATAAATAAATAAATAAATAAATAAATAAATAAATAAATGAAAATAGATAGATAGATAAATAAATAGAACTAAAAAAATAAAAAAATGAAATTAAAATAAAAGAAATAAAAAAATAAAAAAATAGAAAAATGAAAAATAAGAAAATAAAAAAATAAGGAAACAATATTTACTATAAACTTGTGATTTGACAAAAATAAGCGAATATCGCTTTTCATTTCTTTAATATAAAAACAAACAGAAGACAGCGTACTTCTCTAAATGTAACAGTCCATTACAAATCATGACTAACATAATTACCTTCTGATACATACAACACACACACACATACACTTTTTGAAATTTTACATAAAAAGTGCAGTAATGATGGGTGATGGTATTAAAGGAGCTCAATGAACTATCAACACAACTAGGGGTAAAACAGGAATAACAGTTACCAGTTTTCCAGATGCTAACAGTTGGTCAACACCTTTCAGACAAGAGCAAAGACTCAATAACGAAACCTATAGAATTATTCAAAATGACCTTGTTCTTTTTCTGATATACTCCATCAGATTACAGTTCTCAGATTTCTAGGTTCTTCATAAACTTTTTTATCATTACCTTTGTATTTTTCATGTTCAGTGCAACGATTGATCATCAATATTGTAAACTCTTCATACAGACATCTGACAGTCACAGTAAAAAGTACATTACCATCTTTTCTGGTAATTTTCTCATTGAGCTATTCTTTTGGTCTTGAGGGTAACCTTACCAAAAGTGCTGCTCCTGTACTTTTGTAGGCACAGACATCAGCTACCACCACTATTCTATCGCTCATTAAACCTATTTGCAGCTTAATGAACCTGGATCATCAATAGTGTTTAGAGGTCGTGTTATATAATGCGATGGATACCTCATTACGGTCAGAAAATATGAAGTAAAGTTCATGTAGGCCTATAGTACTGGCAACTTGCAGTTTTGTAGAGGTCGAAATACTATTTGAGACATAAGTGGTTTCAATTTTAAGTATGGCACAGCTGACGAACGTTCCACCATCAGAAAGACAGTAGTAATGCAACGAAAACTTTCACAACTATTTTTGTACAGAAAGGTACAGAAATGATGGTAGTTTGGATGACAAGGATTTACAAATATTGCTTTACTTCAGGATTCTACTTTTTAGTTCCTCTTTTATTCTCGAGTAATAGACATATGTTTTGATCAACAACGCCTTTTAACATTTCTAGATTATTGAATTTGCTATATCTTAATGATTTCTCTCTTTTCATATCACATAACTAACCATATCAAACATCCATTTGTCTTTCTGCCCCATGAACTTTCAACATTTGCTTTACTGTCTCGCTGGACAAGAATGTTTAAAATGATTGATATCTTGGTTGAAACTGATTGAAAGAGATCCCGTGTGGGTGTTCACAGGTCAACACTGTGGACAATGTTCCAGGAGAGATTAGCTCAAACATGGCATTATGTGGATTCATCGAACGCAGGTAGATCTTCGAAACATGCAAGAAATGTTTGAGGAAAATCAGGCGCTCCATTCACAAGCTGTTTAAGTCCTTTCATTCCGTATGCAACCCTCAAACACTGTCAAAAGAATGAAGTTGCCCTTTATGATGTCACAATGGTAGACGACATGAAAAAAAAAACATGTACAGAAAACACTTTCATCACAACATACACGCACAGAACTCATTATCTTGAACATTAAGTTAAAGGGTACTCAACCTAGCTCCTTCAGAGAGCCATAATGTTTGCCTATACATGTAGCAGGTTTAGAAAGTGTAAGTGAACGTTAAATGCCAGATTAATGAAGAATTATGTAAAAGAAAAACTATTATGAAATGTATTTGTCAACGTTTCTGTTACGGGAAGGAAAACACGCTATTTCTTTCAGAAGTAAGTTTTATGTGCGCTGGTGGAATATATTATTTGCTGCAGTCAATTAAAATAAAAACAAAGATAGAGAAAGTGTGTGCCATGGGCAGCAAAAGGACGACAGAGGGCATAGTGGTGCTGTCATAATTAAAGGTTCGATGGTACCTGCAACATTCCTGCCGAGTACTCGTATTACATTATGTCCCATTGCCACTAAGAACACGAGACTGGCAATAAAAATTGACGATTCATCTACATCTGTTAATCCACCAGTGGCACTTCTTACTATCGTTGATGTTGTCGTCGTTGTTGTTGTTGTTGTTGTTGGAGAATGAATGACATTTACCTTCTGAAGTTGGGACAAAATGCCCTGGGAAGACCCAGCTGTCCTTTGTGTTTCTCAGAAAGTCGGTGACCCGCCCGATGAGGCCTGTACTTCTGTCCGTTCCCTCCTCTTCCTTGCATCTTTTCTCGCGGAAAATCATCCATGAACTCTATGGAATAGAGACGAGTGTTGCTTTCATCAAGCACAACTCAGCTTTCGATAGCAGTCAGGTTTCATCGTAAGCCGAAACAGGTAAGATTCTTTTTGTATTTATCAGTTTTGCACACGGTAACGGTGTTTCTGCTTTAAATCCGTAGGCGCTTCAGAAGATCTCGCTAATGCGTTGCAGCACAAAGAAAAAAAAATGCAACACCTGACCACCGAATAATCAAATATCTAATGAGGTATCACTTGTCAATGCAACCCTTGGCAACGATAAGTTCGTTCTGAGAAATGTAAAATCATTGGTCCTAATATTGGCACGATTACAATACTCGCTGTTGTGTTTCCTAGTGTAACTGTTGGTGGCGAATAACGGTTATAGTCAGTTTTACTAAGACCTGTCTGCTGTGTTTCACGATAAGGCGTCTGTAGAAGTGAAAGTAATTTCATATTCTACATTAGTTCAACTCTGTAAAGGTTGGAAGATAGGAAAGAAACTATTTAGGGCCTACTTATAATATCGGCTTCTAAGCAGAAATCTCAACTTATACACAAATATTATAATTGTCACCCCTTCATATACATGTGTATAAGCCAAAACTTGACTATGCAACCATGTTCTATACACAGTCAAAACGGAGCATGCATAGCATAATATTCCTGAAGTAGAAACAAATGATTCGTCCAACTGTTAAAAAACATTCCTTCTTGTCCTCGACCCTTTCATTCTAAAGCTATATGAGAGATAGGTTTGTCAATCATATCAATTTTGTGTTGTGCATGTACTAAAAAAGTGTGTTGTTGTTATTCTTTGTCATTATTCTTTATATAATATTTTATTAAAGTCACATTCCTATGACAATGAGATGTTACTTCACTATTAGTGAACACTTTTACTTGGGTTTGTAGGGCATACTGTAGGGTGCCTTATGTCCGGCGTATGTCTCGAATTTTCGCGGTCCATCTTGGTATAATTATGTCAACTTTGTTTCACTCGCTCACTGCCCACCTCCCCCGCCATGTTTTGAAAGCAGAGCTTCTACGCTGAGGTGTTTTCGACCTGGTTGATGGTCAAAAGACTTTACAGTAAATATGGCAAAATATCCATCGATGAAAAGAATAATTATTCATTGTTATCTTATGTTTATTTATTTATTGCAAAGGCAAATGTTTTTTGTTTATGATGTAATACCTGATTTATCTTGTGTTATGTTTTTGTTGAAAGAAAAAAAGAAGAATGAAAATAAATGAATTGAAAAATGAATGAATTAAATTGAATTGAATAGGGGTGTTATACAATATACAATACAATACAATTGGATCATTTACATAGCGCTCTTACACAGTCAATGACTGGTTTCACAGCACTTTACAACAAAATTACAACAAAATAAGGGTGTTAGGCCTGCAATTATGCATGGTGATCAACATGGTGACAGAAATGTAACAAACACATGCCAATTAATATTATTATGTACATTATGTCCCATATTTTGTATGAGTGTATGTAATTATGTATATGCATGTATGTATGTTAGCATGCATATATCATGTAGCATAATACATGTAGAAGATAATATTATGTATGCTTTGTTGTCGGGCATTTGAATAAATAAGCATGATAATATGTATTGTGTGCAAGCGTATGCACAAACTTTTTTTTATTAGCCATGATACTGTAGTTTGCATGTACAGGGGATACATGATGGGGACACGACATTTGCTCCTGCGAAAATTATTGCTCCAGTCTAACAAGTTTCTTAAAGGGCTATGAGTCAGGGCTAGAGTCGATGATAGGGGTTTAGGGTTAGTTTGATGTGAGAATTGGGATTAAGGTTACTGTTATATTTGTGCGGTAGCGTGAAGTTATTTCATGGGAACAATAATTGTCGTAAGGAGCAAATGTCATAGAACCAGGGTAGGCTTCTTACACATTTCTCAGTCACAATACTTTGAAGTGCCGAATAAGGCTAGCCTAAAAGATGTTATAGATTACCAGTCTCGACTTCATCATTATGTTTCGTGAAGATGTTGACCTGAATCTTCTGTTTCCAGGGTTTTCCGCATCGTCTTGCCGCTCTTTACCGTGAGTCATCTCTCTTTATCACTGGATTCATCGAGTGTAACAGAAGGAAATCAAGATGGGTCAGAACGCATCTAACTCCCAAGCTACTACTCCTTTCGAGGGAACACCAGTCGTAAGTTGTTTATTGTATGTGTGTATGCGCGTGTGTGTGTGTGTTTGTGTGTGAGGTCATTGTGATGTTTTGTTGTTGATGTTGTTCTCCTTTTGCTAATGAAATGTTTCAATAAAAATTCATTAACAGAAGAAGTGTTAAAAAATCGACTGTGATAGTGTTTTAAAACATTTTGCTTTTATTCATATTCGTGGTGTCACCTAGGACATCATAATCAAAACCATCGCTGTGATATCATTATCGTAATCACCATCACCAGTGTCATTGCGAAACAGAATTTTCTCTTCACGTCAGTCAAACAAGATTTGATATACAGTAGATTACGCGCGCACGCACGCACACACACAGACACTCTCGCGCGCGCAAGCACGCACGCACATGTGTATGTGCGCGTTTTGAATTACGTTTGTTTCGTAGTTCGCGCGTTTTCGCGCTTACTGATGGTATACTTCCAGTGTCATTTGACATCATGCTCAAGTTGACTGTAGCAGATAGAGCAATTGATCGTGCTGGGCCCTGTTTTATCCGAAGATATAACCGATTTTAAATTCCCTTAACACGGGCTGCCAAAGACTTATGATAGAAATCAACTTTATGATTGATTGTAACTCTTCATAAAACAGGGCCATGCTCTCGTAATTATGATAACAGAATAACAATGCTGTTAAAACTACTGATAGGTATGATTAGAATAATCATCAAATAACAACAACGAAAATTATGAAAGTCATAATAATAACAAAAATAATGATGAAGATAGTTATGATAATGAAAATAAAAGTAATAAAGAGAATTATGATGAATATTGAATATTGAATATTACAAGAAGAACGATGAAGTATAAGTAAATTATGGCAATAATTGTTAGGAGTATATCACATCATTTCTCCACGTAGTTTTTCTATTATCTTATAACTCCAGTCACTGGAGAAAACGACAACAGTTGCCTAAAGTGCATTCAATTCACAACCCTCAAGTTCATTGCTGCCAGACTGCAGAACAACTTATTTGTTTTTAAACAATAAGCTGTTTCCACCCCCAAGTATTAGCGCCTTCCCATCTCGTCACCCATTGCTATACATCGGCAGAACTAGGGCTAGTGCGATTTCAAACAAAGTGTCTTGTTCAAAGTCACAGAATATTTCTATTATTGTTGCACATTTTGTATAATGCATGGAAATTAGAGGTTTTGAGGTCAATTTTATATAGTAGCAGGATTGGTGGAAGCAGTGCCATAGCTTATATTTCTACCTCAGCCTAGAGTAACACTATATGTATATTGCTACTTAGGTATTTATCGCAGCTACTGCTACAACTACCCACTTCTACTCAAACAACCAATGCTTCGCGTTAAACACTTTTTCAAGTAGGTCTACATCCATTAATTCAGATGAAGAAGAATCCTTACCTGTATAATTGTTGTTCCTCATGCGATGAGACAATCACCTTGCATGTCACAAAACATGACATCTTGATAATTTGCTGCTCCAAAGTGCAGTGGCCGACAAAAGGTCACATCCATCTTTTTTTCTGCCAGAGATGCGGGCACCTGTCTGCCTGTGCACGTGCAAGAGCTTACTATTTGGGATCTTCTCTGGCGGTCCTGGTGAATTTTTCCTCTTTTTCTTCTTCTCTCTCTCTCTCTCTCTCTCTCTCTCTCATATATATATATATATACACACTGTATATGTATAAATTGTATAATATATATCTATTATATATATACATATATTATATGTGTATATACATATATATATATATATATATATAGAGAGAGAGAGAGAGAGAGAGAGAGAGAGATAGGCACCTACATAATGTGTGACCGTGCATCACAAAACGAACAAAAAGTCGCACGCACTGATTTTGTGTGAGGGCTGAAAATACGTGAAATGGGTCAACCTTACCAGTTTTGACTTTTTCATATTTTTTGAAAGAGCAAGTCTTCTTCTACACTATCATCTTTTCAGAAATTATTCATTTATTCTAAACTTGTGCATGATCGCGTCTTTTAAGTTTATGCACACTATAGACACATTGCAGGTAAATGCATATGCGTACTTTGTATGTCCGCATGCGTACAGTGTATATTCACTTACCATTATAGCTGCAGAAAAACGGACGTAAACAATAGAAACAGATAAGTACGATTTTCACAACGACATTGTATATCTTACTTAGAATTATCAATCGCTTTTGCTTTCTAACAATGTATTTGAAACATCTAGCATGCAGAATAAAAGTGTATTTAAAAAAGAGCAATATTCAAATGTGTCAGATAGCTATGGAACCCTCGGATTATTTTTTGACAAAAATGTGACGTATCTTGAACATATGGATTAGTGAATACTGACATCCGGGGAAGACCTACTGTGTAATTTCGCGAAAGCAAGAATACAGCGTAATCAAACAAACGTGTAAACCTTGCGAAAAAAAACAACAATGTTATAAAAGTAGACGGAAAGATGCATTTGGGAAAAGTTAAGAAAGGCAATAAGCTTTTCAAATCAAGAGGGAAAATCCCTAGAATATAGATAGCATATTCTATATGATGTACAATTCCAAAGCATGTTTAAGCTGAGCTGTTATCGATTCTGTAAGACTACAATCAGAGAGGCGGTGTAGGTTTCATCAAAATTGGAAACAAAATAAGAAAGTTATGATATATCTGATAATCATGAGCTTTTAAAGTTTCTACCAAAAACATGTTATTGTTATTGTTGTTGTTGCTGTTGTTTTCCACAAAAAAAAACATGTATCTTTCTCTATATCATCTGTTTACGAACAAACCAAGGAAAGATTTTGAGGTGATGAATTTGCGTACAAGGTTGTGACAATAATTATGCACATTCGATATGCACTTGCAAGATGACACATATAACCATACATCAAAACGAACATTGCGTGAAAACGCACCTTATAAGAGTGTCATAGATTGACATACAAGAATAGTTTGTCACCCTGCATAACAAACTCACCGAAAAGTCGGCAGACATGAATTCTTAGCTAAGAATAGATTCTGAAAGAGCAGACTCTAAGCTTCAGAATGATTCATAACTCAGTCCAAATGAACTTTCTTAATCTATCTAGAAATGGAAAAAAGTACACACTTTTGAAAAAGGTGCATTTGGAAAAAAGAATGAAATTTGTGATATAGTCAACTGCAAAATTTTACCCAGCCTTACTAGCTGTGATCTCTGCAATTCATATATGGAACAAAAAAAACTGGATATAAAACTCCATGGCAACCACTAGGAAGGGGTTATCAAACTAAACTGACAGTTTCAACATCATGACTGAAAATACATTACTTTTGTGACTGATACTGACTTCCAACGCGACAAAATTGTCATCATCTTTTCAAACTTACTCGCGTTTAAAGTGAAAGGTGTTTACATGGTTTTTATAATTGTAAATCTGAGAAAGCCAGCGTCAGACATAAGCAAAGTATTCTATAGGACACTTAAAAAAAAGAAAATTACCATTCGTGTTATGATCTCAAACCTAGTATAAAAGTATACTGCAAAAAAAAAAAATGTTCTTTCATAGAATAATAGCATTTTAAAACTAATAATTGAGTATCTGAATATAAGAACGATCTAAGTCAATGGAAGGCCATTTCGAGTAAACTTGAAAAAAAAATCACATCTTTTTTATTTTGTCCAATAATATTCTATTCAGCTGTGATGGGAAGGCAACATTGTATATACAAATTAGAACATAATTTTTTTATGACAATTTACATTTGCATTAATTGTGGAGAGGCCATTTTGTGTGATGGACTTGGGTCGTTCTTTGAATCATATACAGATAGGCTGCTACACTGCAAAAAGTCCGGTGTTAAATAGTGAACACCGAGCTGGTGTTAAATTTTTGGTGCTCATTTATGGTGTTAAATTAACACCTCCGGGTGTCATTACCAAATTTTAAACTGTTTTTTGAAGAGTTTCTTAGTAACTGCACTTCTTGTTGATTTTCAATTTAAACAAGACGATCAAGAATTTTACATTAAAATACTAGATTTTTTTTAAAATGTGAAAATAAATTTACACCAAAGTAACATCAGCTGGTGTGGTCTCTTATTGAAGCTGGACGGGTGTTAAACCATTGATATTAACACCAACAAATATCAAATCAACACCATGTGGTGTCATTTTTGAATTAACACCAGTACAGTGTCAAAATAACACCAGGTACAGTGTCAAATTAACACCACGAAGTGTCAGGTGAACACTTTTCAACACCATCACAGTGCATTTTTAACACCTGTGGGTGTGGTCCTTTATTGAAGTTTGATCGGTGTTAGATTTAACACCCGTGGTGTTAAATCTAACACCGATGTTTTTACAGTGTATAAGAGATGAGAGACGGCGCTATAGTATGAATATAAAAATGACCCAAGTCCTGGACTTGGGTCATTCTTACATTCATATAAGATTTCATTTATTCATTTTAGGCACTTCCGGGGGTAATTAGGATTTATCATTTATACACAAGATGAGTCCACGCATAATATTAATTAATAAGCTACAATTTCCCATGTCAAACTGAATTTGGCCAAAAATTGGACTTGGATCGTTCTTATATTCAGGTCTTCAATTGAATAAATGGGTTTTGTCTTTTCTCTTATCAAAGGACACCTTGTCGTGACCTTTCTGTTGGTTTTGTGTCACATTTGTTTAAGAAAAGAAAAACGTCCTTGGGGTATAATATGTCACGTCATGTGAACATCGTGCAAGGAAACATGAATATCAAATTGCTTTGGCGATTCTTTTTACGACGTGTTTACAAGTATGTTTACGTCCTCTTATCAGATGTTGAAGACCATCATTTAAAGGGGATGGATAGTAACTGATCAGTGGGAATCAGTGGGAATGCTGGAGGATGATTGTTCCAATCCTTGTGGGATTCATTTAAGAGTACATTATATATCTATTGTTGTGTGAAAATTATTTGCTTCAGAATGGTCTCATATTCAAGTAATGTGCAGTTTAATGTTTCCATGTTAGTGTGCCTGGTCAGTGACGGAGCATTAATTTGCACATTACTTGAATATGAGACCGTTCTGAAGCAAATAATTTTCACACAGCAGTAGATATTGTACTCTTAGATGAATCCCACAAGGATTGGAACAATCATCCCTCAGCATTCCCACTGATTCCCACTGATCGTTTACTAGCAATCCCCTTTAAGTAATCCCTACTTTGAAAGACTCACAACGTGTGAAATGAACAAGATCTCACAAGAATAAAACGGCCTGAAAAAAATACAAAACAAAACAAAAAATCAAAACAAAAAACAAAAAAGAAAATAGGCTGTTCAGTATCTCCAAGGTAATATTAACAATGGCAACATAGGCAGTTAAAATCTTTGAAAATGTTAGTGCTCTGTAGTAAGCGTTTAATGCCGTGTTCTTTTGTAGAATATACTCTTCAGTTCTAATGTGTGTTCGGATTCACGGCATCTTGGCAGGCTTTTATTTTTGTTTTTACATGCTCATAAAAGCCAAAGAAAATAATGATTGATTTCTTTACCTCTTCTTCTTTATAGAGACTGCAAATAAGAAGAAAAAAAAACATCAGGTAGAGTGGCATATTTGCCTTTTTTGTTTGTTTGTTCACAATTATGTTCGGTATGTGTAAAACGAAGTGTCGAATGCGAAAGAAAATTAATGAAGCGAACGTGATTACCAAGAAATCTATTACTGTGTATGTGTATAAAATGTGTGTCTATGTTTGTGCACCTGCGCATGTCTGAAAGACAAGTTGGTGGGGAAAATATACCTATATATCATTTGGAATCAACTCTCAAATGGTTCCGTGAACACGCACAACTCCAAGTTGTTTTCTTTTTATTCCTAAGTCTGATTAGGAGACTATAAACTGGTCGTAATCATGTATAGATATATACATATATATATATATATATATATATATATATATATATATATATATGTATTTTTTTGTGGTGCGCCACTGTTCTTGTCTCTTTAGAAGAAATGAACGAGGAAGTGAACTAGGGAATGGCCATTTTTTCCCTCGTTCCATATTTGAAAAATGTTTACGTAACACAGGACTGAATGGTGGTTCTTTACTCTGATTGGTAACAGAGAGCTAAACGATCGCAAAGGTAAATGGACTATTTAGAAGAAAGTGACATTGTGTTAAATAACATCAAAGGACAATAAACTTTCCTGTGGGGAGAAGCTGCACTTTTCTCACACGAAATGCTGAGCCTATGATAGAAATATATGGGCATAGTATTACTATCTCCCTCTCTCTACAGCTTATGACGCGATATAGAGCATGATCCTGTTTTCCGTATTGTATTCTCAATTTGAAAATGCAGAGTTTGTATAACCATGTTAATTTGACATGACTAGTAAAGTCTTCTGCGTTAACCTCTGCAATGGACGGAACCTAAATCCGAAAAACTTTTCCGTTTACTCCTACTGATATACCTTTGTAGTTGATAATGACCTGCGAAGTCACGGGTCCTGTCTTACATTATTAACCTATGAAACTGAGGAATCAACATGTTTTTTCTTGCAAGATTAGTATTCTTTACTGGTTCAAAAATGCAAAAGAAAAAATATAGGTATCTCAACTATTCTTAACTGTCCAAGTCTAACTGTCATCATGTAATGTCTTGAAATTATCAAGGTCTCCTTTTTACCGAATATGTAAACATCGTGATGTGAATTGTTCCATTGTTTTTGCGCCTAATTTCCTGTGCCCTTAACTATGTCCCATCCACAAACCTGAAAGTGAAAAGACGACAAATTTGACAATGGTAAGAATAGGAAACTTTTGTTTTAATCACAAACCTTCGCACGAGAGTACGTCTTTTCATACAGTGCCTTTATCGACGAAATCTACTGTGTGGGATTCCGGGAACTTAATGGATGCATTTTTGAGAGAAATAGTTTGATAAAATGTTATGGTACTAGACGATTATTTTCGAACGTATACTTGTGTTACTTGCGTTGTCACGTGCAAATGCATAACAACAACTCTCATTGACTGGGTATATCACGATTTCTTATAAATCATGTGAGCAATTTATGATTCAAGAATGTTCTTATTCTAGATCCGAATTTGATAATACCTCTGTCATTAGTTTTGTATGATATTACAACATGATCAGATTCAAGATTAAAGTATACTTTCATTTCCATCAAATAAACAGAGACATTAGATACATTGTAATATAAGTAGAATATATTATCATTTGTAATAATTACACCACCCCCCCCCCCCGTGAATTAACGAAGTACGTGTGGATATGACTAACAAATGAAGAAAACACGATTGTATTCTTTTAATGTATAATATACAAATGCATATAGTACATTGGACAAGTAGATTAAAGATGGGACTGGAAATAGAGGGTCCCGCTAAAAAGCTTGTACGGAATAGGACCCTCAGAAAACAAATAAGAAAGCGAATAATGAATTAACGAAGCTACAAACCGATTTAAAAAAAACAGAAGAAGAACCAATGTCAAGTGACATGAAATCAAAGGAAAAAAAGAAAAAAAAACTACAGCAACTACAAAGAAGAGAAACCACAATTGTACTTCAGCTCGAAGTGGAGTCAAACAATTCAGCATACACTGTGAATGCTATTCTGGTAGATTGTTGATTGAAATAATATGACATGAGCAAGCAGTCATGTGTGAAATGTATATGATTATAAAGTCTTCAAAGTTTGTGTAGCGGGAAATCTGTCTATGTCTGTAAATGATATGCTACATGCGGGTTCCAGTTTGCATGATGGCCTCTCTTAAAAAAAAAATAATTTTTCTTCCATGAGGATCTGTTCCTCCGTCTGTTGTTTGTATGCTTTTTTATTTCGTTATATGTTTGTTTCTTGTTTGTTGGGAAGGACGTAAGAGTGGTGGTATTGTAACAAGACTGTCAAATACCCTGAAAATGGTCTCAGGTTATTTGTCACGTCTGGTCAATAAAGGTCATTGCTTTCTGCAGGTACAGTGCGTCGGCATTTCTGCCTGATCACATGTACCGAAAACAACAAATAGGGAACGAATAAGAACTGAGATACATGCGGAATTATACTAAAAGAAAAACAAGCAATATGGCCCGTGTGGCGGGGGGGGGGGGGGGGGGGGGAGGGGTATAGAATGAGAGGGACAGAAAGATTAAGAGAAGGTTAGAGACCAAAACGAATAGTTTTCCTTGGGTGTGTCACTCGCCGAACAGCTGCTTTCGGCTTCACTCTGCATTTCGCCGTCTTGCCGAAAGGTTGATCTTTGCTTTCTCTTTCCCCGCGCTCCTCATCGGTCTCCAAAACATCACGATGTCTGCTCCGACACCAACTACCGAATCGACCACGCCAGTCGTAAATATTTCACTTCGATTGTAGATTTACTAATTTCTTTCTCTTCCTAGTCTTTTTTTTCATGTCTGTTTTAAAGGGTCTTGGACTTCAGATAACTGTGAGGATTTCGATTTTTGCCCTCGTATCGCGAGGGTAAAAATAAATCATTTTCTTCAAGATATATTTTGTTGACAGAGAGCACTTGCACTTTAGTAAATTTGTATATTTCCTTAATATTTCCACATTATCCGCCACACTTGATTAAGTCTCCAGCATCCGAAATGTACATGTCCATTATTGATTTCCAGGTTTGCTTGGTTTTTTTTTTCTCTCCCCTCACTGATCCGCTCTTTCTGATATCATCCACGTGAATGGCCTAATATGCCTTAACATTCTGTCGCGTTTTATACATTTAGTATCATCTGTCTCAATTTTTCAGGCTTAATATCAGAATGGCTTTTATGAATTTTCTGGATAGTCAATTTACATTTGTTCCTTCAAAAATTACTCTACCCAGCGCTTATTCATGACTTCACAAACGCTAGAGAAGACAATCAGTCAGCGACGTAAGCCATCGAGAAATATCTTACCTTTTTAACAATAACTTTGGAGTACCGTCGTAAATGTATTGGTGATGTAAGGTATAGCTTTGCTTCTTTTAATCCTTTGTATGCCACGTTATTTCCTGTCCATGGATATGCATGAGAAATTTGTCCACACTCTCTACTCATTGGTGAAGTAAGTGTTAACAACGGGCTGGGCATTACCCATTTTACAAAGTAATATATTTTTATAACCAACTCACCAGGAAACAACATCATGATGATGTGGTTGTCAGTTAAATCAAGATGTTACGGTGAGGGAAATCCCAGGAAATTAAATGTTTGCGATGTGATACGCTATAATTTTCACTGCGTCGGATCGAACATTTATTGAAACTCGTAAACCGCGCGCTCATAGAGAATATTGTAGAGAGCACGGTAAGCTTTGTCCCCAAAGAGGTTGCAAATGATAGGAAAATAGTTGAGATACCTCGAAGGGTTTCTTGACTTTTCCGATGTTTATAAAGGTGAATAACTCTTTAATGTGGTAAGAGACTGGTTACTTTTTTATATGTGAAGCGTCTCCTTTGTAGAATGTATAACTTTGATGAGGCAGTAGTTTAGCTGTCCCTTTATAAGTTTAGCTGTCCCTTTTATAAGCTGTAGCATTAAGAAGTTTGCAATTACTAGTATCACGAAGTTCCTGAACTAAGATGTTGTTCCCTTTACGTGTAAACTTCTGAATGTATTCATTATCTTGTCCATAATTACTTTTCGGAGAAAACTGCTAGATATAATTGTATACTCTCCAGTCACCGAAATCACTAAGCATACGCCATACGGATGCAATGTCAAACGATGACTGTAGAAACAATTTTATTTACCGAGATATCGAATCGTTCATTGTTGTCCTTACATACCATAGGAATCCATCATGATTAGTTTATTCAAAAACTAAAATTTCATGTAGATTGTAATGAATGGATTTTTTTAATGTGAACTTCTAATGTACATTTTTTCTGAAGGAAATTGCAGGCAGGGCTCCATTTGGTCTTAAAGATATCAAACACTACAGCATCAACCTACCTATGAGGAAGTTTATTACTGTTTATTATAGTTAATTTCTGGTACCTCTTACTCGCATGCGCCGATATAACGTTAGATATATTTTCCATTTATTTCATTTAAAAAATAAAGTGCAATTACATTAAAACATTTACGTATTTAAAATTACACAAAATCAGTACAACATTGTGATTAAGTAAAATACAGTGAATTAAAGTACAAGAAGTTTGCTGTTAGGGAAGACTTTTCGAGTTGTGAGAGTTTGATGCAGAAAGTTTAAGATTAAGTTTGCTGACTAAATCTTTTCATACATGAAAATGTCTTTAGACTTTTAGCTGTCATTTGCAACTCCCACACATCAATTACTTCATTTTTACAAAGCATTACAGACGCTAGTAGCAAGAAGGGCCGCGTACGGCGTGAGAATTCACCAAACAGAAAAAGAAAACGTCTAATAATGAAACGTTAACGAAATGTCACACATGAAATCAATCACTTTACGTACAAAAAAAAAGTATCGTGATGTGATCTGCGTCCTGCAACATCTTTTTGGGTATGTGTGTATGTGTGTGTACATGTCCATTCTGTGTCTGTTTTTATGCTCTTTCAAAGTGGTAATATTGTTCCTAAATCTAGTCTGATATGATGATTATGTATTACATAGATTTAGTATGGATCTTTGCGTTGGTCGGATCCTTTTATTTTCATTGTTTTCTGCATCCTTCACGGTGTGGGCGTATATCAGGACGTTTGTCTGCTTATCCGTTACTACAGAAGATACATGTATTTCCCACATGTTAAATTCGGTAGTAGATGAATTATATCAATATGTTCTTCTTTTTCGTAGGGAACAGTCACGGCTGCCGACCCGTTTGACAAGGATGCTGACGCCGAAGCCTTGAAGAATGCGATGGCTGGATTCGGTGAGTTCTTATATTTATGATGCTTTGAATTATACCTCTGATCTCATTTTTTTTTTCTTTTAGATTTTTTTCCCTCCATAATGACTATGCCCCCTTTTGACAGCCCTTTTAAAGTAAAGTTGACAAATCTTGATAGTCATGTCCTTTGACTCTAGAGTCGGTAGGATGATGACAGTAGAAAAAGAAACTTGAAGTTTTAAGAAAGAAAGGAAATTAAGATAGTTCGGAGTTCGGAGATCCGCAACGACGTCAGCCGGTAGCTATAACTTGACTGCGCTCCGAATCGAACTCTTTTAAAGGACAATTCCACCTTCATATACATAAGGATTGAGAGAATGCAGCAATGTTAGTAGAACACATCAGTGAAAGTTTGAGGAAAATTGGGCAATCCGTTCAAAAGTTACGAATATTTTAAGTATCTGCGCAGTCACTGCTGGAAGAGAAGACTACTACAGTGTATGATGTCACATGCGTACAACTATATAAGGAAAATAAAAAGAGAATTTCACAAAACTTTACTTTTTGAATAAAGTGCACATTTCCTCGACTTGCTACTGACGTATGTTAAGAGTAATATTATTCCCCCTGCCTTCTGAAAGAGAGAAGTCGAGTGTTCTTTTGTTATGCGAGAAAAAGGGAAATATGTTGAATATTCTTTATTCTTTCTTTATATCGTTGTACTCATGTGACATCACAAGCTATAGTAGTCTTTTCATCCAGCCGTGACTGAGCAGAAACTTCAAAAATGCATTACTTTTTAACGGATTGTCTGATTTTGCTCCAACTGTCACTGATGTGTTCTACTAATATTGCTACTGCTGCATTCACTCAACCCACATGTCTATGAAGGTGAACTTGTCCTTTAAGGAAGGAAGTTGTAATGTGTCTTCGTGACGATAATGTCGTTGATGCTATGCGCATCAGGTGCTGATGTTCTTCTCTGTTTACTTCTTGATCTGGTTGTTATTAAGGTTGTGTTTGCAGATATCTTCGCGAAGTAATTCTCCTGAGCAGTTTGTTTTGTTTTACAATTTCGTAATTGCGTTCATATCTGTCATTCCACTGGACATACTAAAATGTGCACTTACTCTTTTGTAACATCACGCTGTGATTAAAATGTTTTCCCCTCTTTCTTTCGTTTTCATTCGTTTAAGTTTCAACGCGAATGAATCATGCATAAGAATGTGTATTCTATGCAAGATATCTTACTTGGTATTTATCACTTGAAGTAATTGATTTGAGATCTGTATCAGATTTAACACATTTTAAGGTGCAGGTGATATCAATTCATTCTGAAGGAAGTTGTTCTAAGTCGCTTTTTTCATCTCTTGTTAAAGTGCGTAGCAATAATTTGAATGTTGTGAGCGAGCAAATGTGAGCGAGCAATGCGAAGGTGACGACTGGGAAGTTTGATATATTTGAGTGGTTGCATGTTTAAGCGTACGTGACGGTATAGTCTGTCTCTACGTGCTGTGTGTTACTGAATGTGTTGCCTGAAAGTATAGTATACACTAATTGCGCAAACTCAGAGCCAACGAGCTTACGTCATAATCACGTGTTGATTTGCCGACCAATCCAGGTACTGACGAGGACGCTATCAACAAGATTATGACGAAACGCTCCAACGCGCAGCGACAGGAGATAGCCGCGGCCTACAAGACCAAGTACACTGAGGTATGAGCACATTTAGCGGCTTTGCCGACGGCCCTGGCCGCTCTGTAACTTTGGAGTCCGTAGAGTCTATATCAAAATCAGGCTCGCCACTATATCTACTCTACAGACTGCAACAGCGCCAGGGCCCTCGATAAGAGGCTAGAGTAGAGTGGGACCAAACACGAATGTGGTCATAAAGAAATGTTTGTCTCATTTAAAAGAACAGCAGTGTTATGAATAATTGAAGTGTCGTGAACATGACTTACCATTTAGGATGAATTAGAAACGTCATGAAATTTAAGAGCAACCAAAACCATGCAATCGATCAGGAGGTTCGATATTAATACTATGACGTATAATGAAGGTGTGACCAATGACAACAACTCTACATGCGATGAAAGGTTACAGTCCAACATGACACCTTTCTCCTAACAGAGGGAATTTATCAGTAAATACATCGACCACGTAAATTGGATTTCTTACCTTTTTTAAAAATTGTTTTAAGAGAAATATGGTCTCGTTTAGCAAGTTCAGTATCTTCGAAACGAGTTACCGTGCGTGAAGATATTTGATCATAAGCAGGTACAGCTGTATTATAATCCGTGTGTGCTTAACAAGAAAGTTAATTTTTAGCTATACTATTTCCTTTTTGAAGTGCCATCTAACTTTTCCCCCCAAGAACAATGAATTTTAATGTTGTTGTCCTGGAGACATGACGCTCTACTTTCTCTGTTAAAATTGTCGTAAGAGATGTTATAATCTTCCAATTTAACCACGAAGTAGATTTGACGTATAGACAAAATGATTAATCATGTATCAAGCTAACTCTTTTAACATAATTAAATACATTCTTTTATTAGTGAAATATTGAGCAAAGAAAATTGTATTGTTGAGGGATTCGAACCCGAGACCTCCGGTTTGCAAGACTGGTGCTCTACCGACTGAACTATAATGAGCCCTATAGTGCAGTGTTCGTCCTTTTTTGGTATACAGGGAAAAAAACCAACAGTTAGACTTTGGTAAACTTGTCACGTTGTATGTAGTTTTACCGGCAGCCGTTTGGCATAGGTTGACAATTGCATCCTGTTGTTGAAACGCGATATGTGACTCTCTTCCCTCAGAACTTGATCGACTGTCTGAAGGACGAGCTGAGCGGCGACTATCGGCTGACAGTCAGCTGTATGCTCGACGACCCGGCACTCATGCTGGCCAAGTTCGTCAACAGGATCCTCAAAGTAAATCATTGTCAAAATTTCGTCATAGCGCCCTCTATGTATCGTGACTGCCAACAAAGACACAAAACTGAAACTCGTTCATAATAGTATGTATTTATTCAAGTTCATGAAATTCTTCCGTCGAGATGCTTTCATTGCAGCAGCAGCAGCAGCAGCTGCTGCAACTGATTGACAAATTGCCCTGCATCGACGTAAATAAGCACTGAATTGATCAGTGTTTTGGTAGTAGCCATGATAAAAAATCATGGGCGTACATACCAACTTGAGCGGGATCAGGAGGTCGTGGGTTCGAATCCCGCTCGAGTATGATTGTACGCCCATGATCTTTTATCACGGCCTCCTACTAAAACACTGTTCAATTCAGTGCTTATTTACGTCGACGGAGGGCAATTTGTCAATCAGTTGCAGTATGTATTCAAATTATGCTGCCAGCATAACAGTAACCCTCTCTGTGCCAACATGGCCAATAAGTCAAACGTGTGTAAATTTCACACACAATACCTATGGACAAAAGATTAATCTGTCAGCCCTTTCATAACCTCTATCTGTAATTGGCCTCCTAATGTGTATGCGCAATTCTATGCGGTATTGACCAAGTCAAGTTTTTCAACGTAATACGCATTCATGTGCGTGCGTATTTCAAAATGTATGTTTGCTTGCAGACTGCTTACCAATATACATAACCTATGCCCATCTAAATAAAACATAAATATTGTTGTGTTTTATACTTTGAATTCCAGGATGGTGACTGCAAGTCCGTGCAACTTCTAGAAATAATCTTCCCTCTCAAGCCCACTGTAAGTTCTTGATGTTTTTTGCAATGAACATTATAACTATATATCTAAAGAAAAATAGTAAATAGATGTAATATGTATAATCATTAATATTCGCAACGTTAGTACTGACAAGCCAAACAGCGTATCTTTTTGACAAAGGGTAGTTAAGATGAGAATCGACTTGACCACTGATATACTGAAACATTTAACCAGCTCAGAAATACTTTGAAAGTTTAACAGTCGGTTTTTAGTGTGTTTGTTTGTTTGTTTGTTGTTTCGTTTGAGTTTTAATCAAAGAGATGTCCAAGTATCTTTTCATTTATTTCCGTATACATACACATGTATGGGAAAACTTAAAAACAAAATGGCCCCGGTCATCTGCCCTTATTTGTAATCTTGTCGAATTTTCCTCTTTATAATCATTCCTCACTCTACACCACTGTCCGGAGAATGACTCTAACTATCTACCTTGTGTCATCTACAACACAAATGTTTTACCACGTATGCATGAAATCGTCAAACAAGGGGTCTAAATTCTTAAATTCATTCACACTACACTTGTCTGAATACAACATTATATCAAAATAAAGAGATTACTTGATGCAGTTTCTATGCAACAAAACAATTATAGCTGAATACTAATTTGCATTTTACCAGGCGAATGCATCTCTGACAGTGGTGGCTGTTGCCTTTGATATAATAATCACTTCGGTTCTGATACTTTTCAATGTTGGAACAGTGATAAAGAAACGATTTTCTTGAATGGAACGGCAAGCAATAAAAAGACAAAGAACTCTCCCTCTGGAAATCAGAACTTTTCAGTGGTGCATATTTTTCTCTGATGATACTTTGAAATGTAGGCAAGGAGCGTCAGAAGTTATAGTACACTTGCTATTAAATGTCTCCCTCTTTACGCTCTTTTGGCGAATGTAGGAGGTTCTGGCCGTGGCGGCGGCGTACAATGAAGGCAAGTATAGACAGATGTAATAATGTAATCTGTTGAATCATTTAAAATTCTTCTCAAAACTCATCTGTTTAATCAGTTGTATTTTTTTTTCCTGGAGGCGCACACAGTCAGTTATTAATTACTATATCACTGTATCACATGCATTTTTCTTCTTCTTCTTTTGTTACTGTTATGCTGGTTTTGCTAATGTTACTGTGTTTTCTAGCCTTTTTTTATGAATAGCACCAGTGCGCTTAGAAACACCAGTATGAAGTGCCATTTAAATGCAATTATTATTATTAGTATAATTATCATTATAATTATAATTATTATTATTATTATTATTATTATTATTATTATTACTATTATTATTATTATTATTATCATTATTATTATTATGTAATCATGTATGTCAAAATCTAATACAGAAGCATGCCTATAATGTTATAGATAGATGGATGGATGGATAGACAGATAGATAGGTAGATAGATAGATAGATAGATAGAGAGAGAGAGAGAGAGAGATAGATAGATAGAGAAGATGATAGTAGATAGGCCTTTGTGCACACGCACTCACCGATATATACCTAACATACGAATTTATATAATTCATGTATGTACTCATTATAATGGCTAGATTGTCACAGATGGGAAAGGGTCATATCCGTTTACTAAAAAGCAGAAGCTGTGATTTCTACAGCAATCATCATTTTGTTTGCAAAGGTCGCAAGGATTGAATCTCCCGTTAAAAATTTTGCGTATTACCCCTGTCACGTGATCACGTTTATCCAATCACTGGCCGATGTCTGGCGTATCTGAAAGATGTAATATTAACATGTTTTGCTGAGAATGCTTCAACCGCATTGTTAACATTGGCGTATAAAAATGGAGCGTTCAATCATTTTTCTCCGTGTGAATTCGGAAGGGTGAACGATAGTAGATTCAGCAATGAATACTCGTCTTCGCACTAAGATCATGTTTTTTGTTTTTTGGTTTTTTTTTATTGATAGGATCACACTACTTTGTTGTCGTTGTCAATATCGAAAAACTATTATTATGAAGAACTTTATTTTCATAGCCATTCATGTTGAGCAAAGGTATCATTGACATGTATATCAACTTAATACCCCCTGCTGTGTCATGTGTTATTGCTACTATTTTAAGTAACACTGATATAAATATATTAATGACGTATTATCCTATTTTGTGGTTTTAAAGTCCAAAATTGCTTTTTATTATGTTTCTTGGTTGTCCTTTTAAAACATTTTGCCAATGATATCAAATCAAGAACCCATTTTATGATCTAACTTCTAAAGAACATTGTTCTGACTTTTGATTACTCAGCCTTTTCTACAAAGATGTCAGATGACGTCATGAATGGTCTGGACAGTCCCTTTAAGACCGTACTCGGCAACATCATCGCTGTAAGTCTAAGGGCAAATTAGAGAGGAAAAAAACCCTACGTGAAAATAATTATTCGCACTGAAATTACTCCTGAATAAAGACTAAAACCGCAAAGCAGGGAAGTTTTATGCATGGACACTTTAAGTAAAGCAACTTTTCGAAAGAGTCATCACGTGATGTGCAGACCACGGAGTCTTATCACGTGACGTACAGACCACGGAGTCTTATCACGTGATATGCCTCCTCTCAATCTGCATGTCGTATGAAACGTTAGGCACTTACTTGGACGATTTTGCTCTAGACGTGTATTGCAATATTGTGGATTCGATATTATCAATTTCAGACACTGTATTGATTTTTCTTTGTCGGTGAATTCCTTTTCATGATCACCTGTATTGCGCTACTAAGAAGGAAGTATAATTATACCTCAGAGATCAAGCACTTCCATTTCTACTGACACACATATTGTTTGTTTTTTTTTTTGGGGGGGGGGGTTACGCTGAACGTGACACCAACAAAAATGTGGTTAGATTCACGCGAATACTTGCTTCGTTATGGGTAAACTTTCTCTATTCTGTGAATTCATGAAAAGAAAGGAAAATCAACGAAATAGATACCTAATATATTAAGTATTGCCATCAAATACAATGACCCAGTCACATTCTTTGTCTTCAAAGTTTATCTTCGATGCATTCGGATCTAGGCAATCTGTTCACTACGATACTATGAACTCTTCAGTGATTTTGTAATAGGACATGATTATTATCAGGCTGTGGGTTAACCTTTGTGTCTTTCCACTATTTCAGGGTGAGCGTTCAGCTGAGCCGGACGCCAACCCCGAGTACGCCAAAACTGACGCGGACTACCTCGTACAGGTGAGAAAGATCGACAATGGATAATTTTGGATTTAATCTTACAATAGCATGTCTAAATTTGTTTGTTTGTTTTTTTTTTTTTGTCTGGAGATTTTACGTGAGTGCGATGAAGAGAGAAGAGTGAATGAAACGGTCTTACTAATGGTTTAAATGCCAAAATCGATCAATCCATTTTTATCATCTTAAACAGAAGACATTGTAGGCACGAGCAGTGACAGAAGGTCGCAGTCCTTCAAGAGTCGCGTCCATAACCACTTTCTGCAGATTGTATAGCATATTATCTATCAGGCCCCACTGTTTTCTTTTTGTCATTATCCCTATCTTAAGCTGCATGCGAACCCTTGATTAGGCCACGAGGTTGACACGTATAGTGCACAGCTGCATTGTATGCATGAATTAAACGGCTGAAAAAAGAAACGATTTGAGGAATATGTGATAACTTAAAGGTAGGGGATACCTTTTACAGACCTCCCAAAATGCAGCAAAACATTAAATATGAACCTCAGGGGACTTGTTTAGGCCTCTGCTGAGAAATTTGAAAGTCAACGGTTATCTACAATTTGAATAATGCACAAAACTCAACTACTCAGTAGTTCTGTGTGTTAGCCACACTTAAGCCTTTTTGTTGCAGTCTTCTGTATTTTTATCTATAAACACAAATCTAAAAGTATAAGAGCTGATGTAATAACATATAGAGTGTGTGGCAAGAATGTATATAGAAATGTTTGTAAGTTTTGATGAACTTTCTTCACAAAATATACATGATGGACACACATGCAGTGCATGGGTCTGCAAAGGTAGCCTAGTAATGTACTGGAATTTACGGTGAGCCCCGAAAAAAATTCAATTCAAAATCTAACGGTCAATAAAAATGTACTAAATGTTACCTGCCACTTTCAATACTTTATGGGAGTTTCTAAAATGATACTCTCTTCAACATACCACTGTATTTATGCAACTCTTCATTTAAGGCATGCAAATGGGATTCCCTACCTTTAAGTGATATACGCATGGTAGTTACATGTACTTATCAATGTTTTCGACTGACAATATCAGTGGCAGCCAAGTTAAAGCCACTAAAAATGATAGCTGGTGATATCACTGGGCAATATTATTCTCTTGTTCATTTGTATTTATTTTATGATACTTTTTATGTTCTTATTCAGCCGGTATAAAAAAAAAAACAATTACTACCCTCATTGTTAGGAATACACTTTTGCTTAATGATGATGATGAGAATGATATAATGCAGTCTTTTTATATTTCATTACAGGAAAAAGAACAATCCGTTTTTTCTTTATTGCTGCGCTGGACTTTTTAAGTCATCAATTAGCTCATCTTCTTACAATGACAAAACTTCTACGGAGTGTATTATACGTTATTGAACATAATATCTTTGCTTTGAAAAGTAATACATTGGCGCTACTTTCAACATTTTTCGCATTTGAGTGTAACGTTTGCCGTGAGTATGACGTCATAATCATTTACGTATTTTGGATTTCGTGAGTATGACGTCATAATCATTTACTCGTTTGGGATTCTGCAACTTACTCGCAGACTGACCCGAAGGATTGGCAACTACCCAATGAGAGACTTGACGAGGTGTTCGGCAAAGCAAGCATCTCTCACCTGGTTGAAGTGTTCAAGCAAGCTGATCAGGTACACGCCCACTTTATCTAGTCTTCCTTTCATCCGCCAGCAGCTTTTACATTTGCTTCACATCTCACTGATGCTTTATACACCATCCGCAATGACAAATATGAATATGAAAGGAGAAACCTAAGTAAACGTCAACATTGAACAGCCTCATTCCAGATAATGAATCCTTTTATCAATGTTCACATGCAAGGAAACGGTGAACAATATGTACGAAGAAGAGGGTCTCTTGCTAGCAATTGGGATCTCTCAAGCATGGTAAAACAACAACAACAACAACAAAGAGATTAATAAATTGAAAATTCGGCTGTAAAAATGTACATTCTTTATTCATCCTATCACAGACGACGGTTTAATATCTGTTTTTTTTTCTTTTGCTTTGTCTCTCACAGCGATTTGTTGCAGCCAAAAAGAGCTTAGTGAAAGTTGTGCAGGACAGCGCGATGTCTGAAGAACAGAAGGCTGCATTCATGGTCATGAGTAAGTGCAATGCGTTAAAAAATATATAATGTACCTTAATCGGTTCCATTGGTCGGGCTGTTGGTCATGGAAAATTAATGAATTATCATCATGTGATTGAAGAGCGTGAAGTCTTTAGCAATAAACATAGACGTGTGTTCATAACTTATATAAGTTATAAGTTATATAACTTCATAAGTCATTACTCTGGGGCAATAAACGTGACTGTCACTGACTATCAAAATTGTATGTCTGGCCAAGAATACGGGGAAGCACTTTTCATTTGATTTGACCCAAGGAAGTAACTGAATGATGATCATAATTATGTTCAAGTGTTGATGATATTTCATCCCTTCAATTGAATTGGGCGTTTTTTGTGGTTTTTTTTTTTCTATAAATAAGCTAGTACCCAATATTCTCATATATAACTTTACACTGCTAGAACGCTGTGTAAAATTTCGTTGTTTAAAATATTGTTGTTTAAAATTCTAAACAATGTTGTTTAAATATAGAAAATTGGAGCTTGATTGCCTTAAACAGCGGTTGTTTAAAAACAATTCGGAATGATTGTCCAAACGATTAAACAACGTTGTTTAGAAATTGATGGGCAAAAGTCATGTGATAGTCATGAACCAATCAGCGGGCCTGCATGTATATCCTTCGTCGAATCACCGCGTCGCAATCGATCGCGCGCCGCCGGGGTGGCGGCCACCGCGCCTCACACACACACGTACAGTTCTCACACGTTTATATGTACGTATGTACAGCCCAGTAGCGCGACTATTCATCATGATGGACGGCGGTGACGATGACTGCGATGCAACTATATGGAGTCACGAACATTCTCAGCAAATGGGGTCTAGCTATAGAAGAACTTTGCCAGTCATTCCAAGGTATTTATTTATTTAACTGATAGTTACATCGCTTCATGCCCATCTGTAATTTGCATGATGTATGAAGCTAGTCACGGCTCACGCTTTGGGTTCTTGGCCGGGCTGCGCTACGCCTCGCCTTCATGCATGTAACGTTAGATCTAACTTAAACGTTAAGACTAGGTCGTCTGTACCGGTACGTAGACCACTACATTACTTGTATGTTTTTCAACCAACTCGTGCTTGTATAAACACTTGCATAATTCAATCCTGGCCCTCAATCCTTACATACATTTTCAAAACTTCACATAAAATACGAATTTCCTTTACAAAAACTAATCATCTAAATCAGCGTACGGAATATTCCCATTGTTGACACAGTACAGTGGCCTATTCGTTGTACAGACAATACTAGTAACCACCTTACAGTACCGTATTCTAAGTTGTAACAGGCACCGTATCACATCATGCACAATTATAGTAATAGTTTCTATAGGCGCAGTGTCCGAGTTCGATGATGTAGAAATCTAACAAGTTAGTTAGGCATAGGGTCTAACGTAACGGTTAGGGCCTAGCTAGGCAATATAGGGCCTAGTCAAGGGCTAGGGCCTAGAAATTCTAGAATAGGCTATGTTTTAGACTGCTAGTGCTAACTAAGTTCAATTACATGATGACCTGTCTCGATCATTTCCTACCTCATAATTTAGAACTTATAATGGTCGGCTGTATGATAGCCCTACTACATCGACCACCCTCTTGTAATAAACCGACCGTGTATTAATTGGCGCACTGAACGCTTAGTACGCACTTCACTGCATCACGCAAAACACATACAAATGGATTGGCTTTGACTGTTGATGAGGATGGTGTGGGAAGACGCGAAAATTCACCGTTCATTAACAAAGTTAATGGTTTTAATCAAGGACAAAATTTCGAATGAATATTTTCACCGAATCGTAATGTAATGTCTATGGAAGTTTCTAAAAAGCTTCGTACAACACGGTGTTCAATACAACTCGGCTTGCGTGCATTGTCAATGCAAAAACAGCGGTCGATCTCAATAAGGAGCGTTACCGCGGGGAGCTGAAACGAGTCCACGCAAGTTCGACGGCGATATTTTTGCACTGAAACTTCGAATCGAAAAGGGAACATAGGCATTTGATAGCCTAGCTCTGGATTTTCTCAATCACGTAGGTTTTTTGCATGAATTTCAGTGTTAAAGTGTTCAGTGTTAAATATTCTTATCAAGCAAATAAACATTAGGCAGTCGATGAGTAGTACGTCCACCCGTACAACCAAAATCTACTGTAAACATAACGAACCCCCTAAAATCCAATACTAAAGTGCAAGTTCAGTTCTGCTACTTTTGCTGGAGCAATTCATTCTTTACTGAGCATCATTGCCATCAATGATGCTCGATGAATTAAGGTTTACGTAAGCTTCCAGTAGAAAAAAAGGCCTAGAACCCCTATAGAAAATGAAGATCTGTGGTGTTTTTAACGCACAATATAATCTATGCACAACACGTAAACTTAATGCCTGTAGTAATAATATACCACCTTAGTAGAGTTCTATTTGTTTCGTGTAGGTAGGTGGTTTAGAATCAATTTTTGGCACTTTTGTCACTTTCAAATAAGTTTCTATGCAAAGATTAGGAGCTTTCTTCTCAGTCTGTCAAGATTTCCATACCAAACGAAGCACATTGTGCAAATTCACACAAACTGAATTGTGAGAAAAATGTTTATAGATTGAACATTTTTGCAGAAGCTAATGATCATGCATAATTCACTCCATCATTTATGTTTTTGTTATCAACTTGAGTATTATATTTTTTTCCATTTGGTTTATAGCATTCTTTCTGGGCCACCCTTAATATGATTACAAATGCAATCTTGTTCCCTAATTTGTACAGATCAAGCAAGACTTCAGCCAGGAGATCATGGCTGAAGACAGGATGTTTGCAGCATGGCCATGTATGCTGACAAAGTACTCTAGTATGGGGAATCAAGATGTCCATCGTAGCAAACGCTGCTTATTCATCACACGGGTGACACCGATGGCCTTTCCCAAGGTACATTTTAAAAAGTATTGCTCTGTGTAGAGATTCTAATCTACAGCCCCAGTACCACCCTCTCCTTTTTTGCATTTGAGTTGAGGTGAATTTATTAACAACATTAACAAAATACTTACAGTATGTACATGACTATAAAAAAAAATTGTTAGACCGAGAAATTCATTCAATGCTTGTTAATTAATTTCTAAGACTTTCGCAAAAACCTGCAAAAACTGAAGTGGATCTGTAATTTCAAAGCCAATATCAAAGAGATCATCCGGGCTTATGCATGCCGACTCTTGATGACTCTGCTTTGTCCATCATTCAACTTGCATGTCATGTTCCCGTATTTGGTTTTGTTGCCGATTCGACATCATGAGCTTCCTTGGCATTTATCATGCACTGATCGAGTGACACATTGCATGCCTTTAGATCTTCATTGATGTACACACTTTTCATGTTCTCTTTTCCTTTCAGACTAGAATGCCCAGAATACAGTTTGTTCCTTTTGTTTGCAATAAAGTGGACTTTGATCTGCCTGCTCTTTCCTTCTTGCCTTTTCCCCAAGATGATGACAAGATCATGAAGATGAGATGTCCTCTTTCCAAATGTCTAAGCCACCTTCCTTGGCAACATTTGACTCGCCCTCAGTAAGCTCTTTCTCTGTCTCCTCAGCCCCCTCTGGCAGGCCAGTCAGGCAGAGATTGTCCCTCCTTAGCTCATGTTGGACCTCCTGCTGGAACTGAATCCTCAAGAGATGACATGTGGATTCAGAACATCTTTAATTGTGCTCATACAAGCTTCTTTCGCTCCTTGTATCACATGCGGTAGTGCAGCTTTAATGACTGTAACTACAGCTTGGACAATTATTTGGGAGAGGCTGTCTCCTGCCCCTCTCTCACATTATAGCACCCCACGGCCACACAGTTCATGTACACTGAAACTTCTGGATGGTTTGTCCTTGCCTCCTTCATCTACCATTCCCCTTTTCTTCTCCACTGCCTGATCAACTCACATGATAATCAAGCTTTTGTCATTATTGGATAACATTAACAGAGAAGTCTTTTATGAACTATTAAAGTTTTTGCATTCTTTTTCCTACTACTTGGAATAAAAATCACTGGATCTTGAACATCCCTTGCTCTTGCTAGTCTAATTAAGATATATGCATATTAACTGATCTTGCTTTATGCAATGCCAGAATATGACATGAACCTCCTGCAAAAACCCAAATGTCATTCATATTGCAGTAGTCTTTGTTAAGCACTTAAAATTAGTGCAAGATTATTCTTATTAAGGCACTGGCTGTCAACACCATTCAACTTTCTTTCATCCAAGTTCATGGTAACTCTGATTGCTGCTTTGTAGAATAGCATGATGATTATTACAGCATTATAATTCTAATGCTTGGCCTTACAAGTTTGGCTCTACTCATCCACAATTACTTGCCCGTCTTGGTAGTAAATGCCGTTGCCAGAATCAGTCCCTCATTCAAAATGTGTAGTATTTTCTACAATACCCTCCAAACAACTTGAAAACAGCCCCCCCCCCCCCCCACACACAGTTAGTAATCCTGGTTGCAATCAAGTACAATATAAGTACATAAGCTAGCATCTGAATATGAGCTAATACTAGTCAGCATTTCTCTTTATCAGCCTTGATTGTGTTAATATTTTTAAAGGGTATATTTGTACTTATCATTCACAGTACTCCCCCTGTGTCATACATTTTGCTCCACAGAGGAAAAAGAGACGCTTGCATTCAGCATGCTGCCGCTAGTTTGCCGAGGCTGGACTGCGAGGGTGTGGGGCAAGTGCTCCTTTCAGGAGTCGGAGTTATTCTACGACTTTCAACCTGTAAGTACCTAACTGTTCGGAGGCTAATCTTCTAAAACAAGTGATGTGTTGCCCTCTTATTAAAATGATGAGATGGACTTTGACATTGCAATACAAAATATAAAAATCATCAAGCTGTGGTCCATAGTTACACAAATTCCCAGTTTATGCTTTTTCATTTGTTAGTTTAGTCCATGGATTCTACATATTTATGCAAATTTACTATGTTGCTAATGTGTGCTGTGAATCACAATAATTTTTTTTAATGAAAAAAAAAATCTTATATTACATAGTCAACATACATATTTACTTTATTTTGTGCCTGACTGCTCAATCACACACTTGTCCATTTATGTCCTTTTCATTTTGATAAAAAGGGGAAAAAATTCGCATGAAATACAAAATTGGTCCCAAATGTCGCCAACAAGGAATATTCCATTCATCAATAAATATTGCACTTGACCTATGGTATCATTATATTCAGCAAGATGCTGGAAATATATCACATACCACTCATATACATCCAATGTGATACAGGGTGTCCCCCCCCCCCCCCCATACCAAAAAGAAAAAAGACCTCGCATACTCCTTAATGTTCCTACAATGTAAGTGGACAAAATTGTTATACTACTAGCATTGGAAAGAGTAACTTACCCAAAATAATGAAATGCAATTCAGAAGTAGTTTTTGTTTGATAATACTTTTTGCCTGGGCTTGCCAGCAATAAAACTAATTGCCTTTCAGAAGTTCCCATAGGCCACACAGTTGAAAATTCATTCAGCCAGGTCATGGTTAGCCCTTGCAAGAATAGAAAATGTAATACTGTACATGGATGTTATATACTACATAATATACCCAATTTAGGGTATATGTTTGCAAATGAAATGTTGCAGAATTTGGCCAGGCACTTTATTATGAACTCTACCTTGAACATTGGAGAGGTGTGGGAAATATATCTGTTCTGATGGACTTCATTGTACCAATGCCTCAACCCAACACTTCTGCGTAGATTATTTCAAGATTTTATCGAGATGTATATGCATGTTTCTTTTCCACTTCCATTTCATTTTACAGGAGGGCACAGACCTGGCTTTCTACATTGGACAAATCGACAGGAAGCAGAGACCACAGCCCTTCATCTTGCTGATGGGAGGATCCTGGAAGAAGCCACTGCAAACCTTTGTCATTAGGAAGTTTTCGCTACACGACGCGAAGACCGAGAATACGAGGAAGCGATCACTTGTGACAGTCCCCGTACTCTGACTCCCGTCCCCATATGTATGCAGTTTCGCTTTCCTGTACAGGACGGAGGCGTGGGGACAAGATCGCTGATTGGTTGGCTGACTGGCTGGCTCACTCCTGCCCAGCATCGGGACCGAACGCTATTTTGGGCAAGTACTGTACTCGTTTTCCCCCGGACGGGACGTTCCTCGGATTTGATCATGTGCAGAAGCAAATTTCGCATACGACACGCTTAACTCCCGGCTGCGTTGTGCTTGCAAAAACTCCCTATTGTAGAGAGACAGGGATTCTTGTTTCCAACTTTGACAACGGCTGTGGACTGTGCATTCAAAGTGCATTATGTCCTAGATGTAGAGTACCAGGCTCAATGTTTTGCTGCCTGGCAGTTTTTGGAGACAGTTGTGTATAAAATGCCTGGTAAAGTGACGTCCAATTCTGTGAGAGAGATCAGGACATACCTGAACTATTCAAATCAGGAAGATTAGATGCGTAGAATGAGATTTTCATGGTCATCAGAAGTTTAATTGACAAAGTTGACTTTTAGGTCATTCGTCAAAGCAAAGGTTTGGTATCTATGTTTTATTTGTTTATAACTCAATAAGTAATGGATACATGTCACATGGAAAGATCAAAGGTCATGAGAAGATTGTTCTATTAGTGGGTAATGTTGGCCCTTGAAAACTTGTGATAAAGATGGGCTAGAAATGAATTAAAAAGGGTATTTTGCATAGTAGTGACTTAATGAAATATTGGGCAAGATCTTCACAGGTTTATACTGAAGCATGACAGTCAATTTTCAGAACTATAGCAATTGTGAAATTAAAACCTCATATCTGTTGAGCATAATGGAGGTGACACTCTGTACTGAATGTGGCCTTCATGAAATTCAAGATGAACTGTTTCGTAGAATGTATACACCTGTATTTCCATTATAAATTTAGTTCATTGTATATAGAGTAATCTTCATTACTGCCATCTCTATCACAGGAGTGACTGAGATGATCTTTGCTGGACAGATGTGCTGTACTTGGCACATCCCAGTTATGAAAAAAAAAACTGTATGTGTTGGTAGCAGGTATGACTTCTCAAATTACACCAGTAAACAGGAGTAAGTTTCATTATAATTACAATGTACTGTATATGTTATTTGGTCTGTTCAGATATGCTGAATATAGGTATGGAGTAGAATTTTCACAAGAGATAAAACTTATTTCTTAATGTGAATGGTTTCTCCATCTGCAGTATATTTACAGTCATCATTGTACTGTCAAGGAAATATAATCTAATAACCCCTGACTTACTATTGCAGATGTTCCCCAAAAGCATTGCAACTGAAATGATTCAAATGCTGTTACATCAAATTGAACATTGTTAAAAATGATCTAGTTAATAGAGAAGCTGTGTAGTGCAATACCTTCAGTAATATTTTCTTAGTGGGGCAACAAAGTACAGTATTGGGACAGAAAAGCAAATCCTTAGAGGGCCATTCCCTTATGCTTCGCTTATGAGATTTCCAAGCGCATGTAATAGTGACAAACACTTCAAGAACAAAGTCAGTGGTTCTAAGAAAATCAGATAATTATTCCAGGAAATAAGACTCATTCAAGATTTATCTTGTCTTGTCAGGGTATGATCACTATAAAACTGGATAATGTGTTTGTGAGGTGTGCATTGGACTGTAAAAGCATTCTGAAAAATTACATTCTCTGTGTACTGTTCATTCAGTTAGCCCTTTTGGACCCATCTGAGGGCAACTGATGGTCCCCATGCACCCACACAATATGAGAAATGAAGCAACAAAATATTCAATGTGGCACAGGTATAGATAATCTCAAGCTGAACACATCCATGTTATGCGTAATAATTAATTCTTTAATTATGCATGTATCAAATTCAATTTGTCATTGCAGTTTAGTTGAAATATTGTGAAATGTGATTTTTACGGCGTTAAGCGCCCCATTTGTATGTAAGTGGAATCAAAATGTACATTTGACAATACACTAAGCTTTAGATGAGTCGAGGTCAATTCAGCTGGGAAATCACTTAACTCAAGCATAACAAAAGCTCGTGATTTTTACTCTGCAGTCAAACTGCATATTTTTACTAAATCCGCGCAAGTCGACACATTTTTCTCGGTTCTCGAGAACTTCGACTTATCAAAGGTTAACTGTATAAGAAGAATTGTTACTCTGTATATATTTTGAAAATGGATGAGACAATTCTTGATTGGCTCAATTTGTTATTTGTAATAAGTTTGCACATCGATGGACAGATTGACCGATTGAAGGTTTTCTAATGATACGCTGTCAGTGATATAGACAGTGAAAATGTGCTGAAATATATAATTGGCCAAAAAATAAACATTTGTGTTATTGTGCTTATATACAAGTGAGTTGTACAGTAATATGGGATTAAGAACTGTTTAAATTCTAAACATGAATATTTAATATTTGCTTTAAACAACCCAGTTGTATAAAATTACTTTTAAACAACCCGGTTGTATAAAATGACTTTTAAACAACAGTTGTTTAGAGTTTTAAACAACTTTTTTTAAACAACTCAGTTGTGTAAAATTACATTTAAACAACAGTTGTTTAGACTTTTAAACAACTTTTTTTAAACAACCCAGTTGTATAAAATGACTTTTAAACAACAGTTGTTTAAATTTTTAAACAACTTTTTTAAACAACCCAGTTGTTTAAATTTCTTTTAAACAACAGTTGTTTAGAATTTTTAAACAACAAAGGGTTAAAAGTTTAAACAACTACGTGTTGTTTAATTTTTAAACAACAGTTGAGCGATTCACCGGTTAACTTGTGGTTGTTTAAAATTTTAAACAACCTTGTTGATTTTTTTCTAACAGTGTAGCAAAAGCAGAAACGTATTGCTATGTTGGTTGTTAGGGTTGAAGAACCGGAAGAGTGATAGACATGTTATTTTTCATTGTCTTGCATTGCGTAAACATGTTGTCTTTACGTCTTTGGTAATAGCTTTTTTTAATTCTCACAACGTAGATGTACAAAAGAGTATTATTGATTAGGCATTTTGATATTCGCGTAATTCTTCCACTCTGCTATAAACGGATTTTTCAAGTGTTAAACATCAAGGGTTGATCTTGATAACAACGCATAAAGTATCGCTTAGAACAGGTCCTCGACAATACTTAAACTGATGATGTGATCACAGTTGCCATGACAACAGCTCTACCCGTCCTTTTAATCTCCCTTACAGTCAAGAGCCTCTATACTCCTATTGCCTTCTACGCTGATGGGCTCTACTACTCCATGAAGGGACTCGGTACCAAGGACGAAAAGCTCATCAGAATCATCGTCGGGCGCTCTGAGGTATTCTAACAGCGTCTTTTAGCTTCTTTCATTTTGATTAGAAACTTCAAATACTTATTTCTACTGTACGGACCCGGATGTAATACACACTCTATAGATTCTAATTTAACCTGGGACAATACGTCGTGGAGGAGGAGCGAGGAATCTTTTAGAAGGTAATAATGGGGGCGCTGTGGCATAGTGGATAAGACTCCAGACTCCCGATCGGAGGACCCGAGTTCGAATCCCGGCCAGTGCTTACGTTGATGTTTTACCTACCATGTCCCTCTCGGCCCTGGTGTATAAATAGGTACCTGGCGACGCAAGGGTAATAAATAATGGCAGTGCCCTCTGGTAGAGCAGTGGCAGCACTGAAGAGGCTACCCTGGGTTAATAAAACCTTATTACATTATTGTTATCATTATTATTGTTATTATCATTATTATTATTATTATCATTATTATTACTATTATCATTATCATCAATAGAGTAATTCTCCCTTTTAACGTCATGATTTCCAAAGTGAAACATGAAAGAGTATTTCCCTGACACGGCCCAGTCACTTAATTGTTTTTGTTTGCACGTTTTCTCTCATTTCCACAGATCGACCTAGGGACGATCAAGGCAAAGTTCCAGACCGCCTACTCCACGTCTCTGGCCGATATGGTGACAAGCGACACGAGCGGAGACTACAAGAACATCTTACTGGGAATCATCAACGCCGATGCGCCACCTGCCTCCTCTTAAGTAACTAAGGAGTCGGGACCAGATGTACATAGTTTACAAAGTGGCTGGAGGGAGTAAACTATTTGTGTGTTTTATATCCGTGACTTAGATAACTTTTATGATAGAATATGTTTCTCTCTTTACCCCCCCCCCCCGTCTCTCCCTCTCTATCTATCTGTCTATCTATCTATCTATCTGTCTATCTATCTATTTATCTATGTATCTATCTATCTTTTTCTTTCCCTCACCTATATAGAATGGTAAACAACATAATCGTGTCATAGTAAAGTTTTCTTATTTCTCTTTCTGCCACTTATTCTGTTTTTATCTCCTTCTCTCCTATGAAATTATATAAACTATACAAACATTATACATAACAAAGTAACCTTTGTTCTCTCCCGTTGGTGATCTTTTTACAGCTCCCTCCCCCTCTCTCTATCTATCTTTCTATCTATTTTAATTTCTCTCTCTCTATAATAAATATATTAGCTTTCATTCCCCATTATATCCCTCTCTTGGTTATAAGAAAAGAAACGAAAAGTATGTGGTCATGTCTTTGCTGAAAGATATATTCATCCATTTTAATTATTAACTTGTATGATCAGTGATAAGACATTTGCTATTTCAGTGTATGTTATTCAACTCGAACTATTAGTGCAAATTGTGAGAACTTATTTTTCTTTTGTTTGTTTTCTTCTTTGATTCCACTGAGACAAATGCATTCAAATTAAAGCATTAGAATAACTCCGAAGATAATTAGTCAAATTATAATGAGCTCGGCATCTTTTGGGCAATGTCGTCACGACTCATTACCGGAAGCACGCGACAGGTTGACGTCACAAGCTGCTGTATCTGAAAAATCAATGCCTACATTAATTCGATCTGTGGAAGTTGTAAAAGTCAATTCACTCATTTGTGTTTGCATGCTCATTGATCATCTTCACTTGGAATGATGAAAGCTGGTATCGAGCGATTAGAGTTGATAGACTTTCAAGAGTCGAAGTGCATTGACCTTTAGCATGTCAGGTCTCTTTAAAACCTTTCACCAAACTTTCGATACTAGCGTATCAGTGTGTAATCATATTATGCTGCATTTCACCTACTGAGTATATTCCATGTGAGTGCGTAGATGTTCACAGGTATAAGTCGTAATCTAAGCAAATCGGTACAATTTCCTCGATTTTTGTGTTTCTAGATTTTCGATCAATCTTATTTCTTTCTATTTTTTTTTTTACTCAGGGAAAGAACAAAATATATTTTCATATGCTTGAAGCCAAGACAGTGCATTTCATGAGATGATGTAAGATGATGGCTGTTCAGCTGTAATAATGACGGGTTAAAGCTAGAGTGGGTGTTTGCCTTCGTAGTGGTTAAATGTGAGTCATATACATATATTATGTGATGTATACGTATTGTTATTATGACCTTTGTTGTGTACCGAAGGTAAAAGGTATCCACCGGAACGGGATTAAACAATAAATAAAAAGCAAGTGATCTCAAGCTTGTTATGATTATATACTTTGGTGTCAGAATCTGCTGATTTGCTTTAATACAGGAGGAAATACATTTTATATGTTATACCCGCTTGATGTCTCTTGTGAACCACGGCAGCGATTGATTGCAAAAGGAGTTAACTCGATTCTTGTTAATGTGAGATATCTGTGATTAAAGCTGTTGTAGAAACAAAACAAAAAATAACAAGAAATATGGGATATTCTTTCTCATAACTTCAAGAAGATTTCTTGTGATAAGACATAGGTATCACTGGAAAGGTTTTAATTTGCTCAAACTGATGATGAACTTACCTTAATGGCGCTTAGCCCCATTTGCTACACCAAACTCTTCATTTGAAGATTCCTCATGTGTGTATTCAGATTCAGATTTATTCAACACTTTCACTAAAAACAGAGGAAAAATACAGAAAATTGAAAACACCATACTATAACAAGAAAAGAATGATCACAATAAGCATGAGTATAACATTACGAATATACAATACATTTGAAAGTGTTCGGAGACAGACAGAAAGGCTATGCCTTATTTAAAAGTCCTGTCCCCATACTATTTCATTCATAAAGTATCAAAATATTGATTGAATACATTTCTTTATGAATTGATACACACATACATACGCACGCACACACACACACACGCTGACATATTTTATAAGAGAATAATTTATCACACAATTTCGACATACTGATTTAAAACATGTAATCTTAATTTTCTTTTAAACATATTCAGCGATGAACTCTGTCTTATTTCAGCCGGAATAGCATTCCATATTTTTGGTCCATTAACAAATATAGAATTATATGATGGCATGATTCTGGCATAAGGCAGTGTAAATCTATCTTTGACTCTCATATCATATCTTTTGTTATTACTCATTTGAAAATAGATCATCAAACATTTTGGAAGCATCTTCCTAAAACATAAGTACATACAATTGCACTTTGAAAATAAAATATATCATTAGATTGTAAAATCTGCAGATTAAAAAGTATAGGCGATGTATGGGCGAGAAAATCACAGTGATGAATAATACGGACCAGCTTTTTCTGCAATAAAAACAATCTCCTGGCATTGGTCATACCTGAATTTGCCCAAGCTATTGCACAGTAGTTTGATTGAGGTGATATACGAGAATATTACAAAGAAGAAGCAACACCTTTCTGGAGAGAAATCGCAATTTATGAAATATCCCTACATATTTTGACAATCTATTGCAAACGACACTAGTATGTTCGTTCCAATTAAGTTTGTTATCAATTGTCACACCAAGGAATTTAATCGAACAAACTTGACCAAAATGTAAATCGTTAACTTCGATCTTAATTTCGTTGATATCTATCTGTCTTTTCGTGAATACCATATAGCTTGTTTTCTTTGCATTAAGAACAAGTTTATTAGTCTAACCAATCAAAAAAATTCGAAAATTCTTTATTAAAATCATTTTGAAGAACAACTGGATCTCTACCCTTCATGAACATACTGGTGTCATCCGCAAACATTATTAACTGCAAAGAATCTAAAATATTACATATATCATTTGTATATTACAAAAAAAGCAAAGGACCAAGGATAGATCCTTGTGGCACACCACATCTTACTGTCATCATATCAGATTTAATATTATCGTACACAACATATTGCTTTCTTCCACTTAAATAGGTATCAAACCATTGTAGGTTCACTCCCCTTATACTATACAAATCTAGTTTAATGAATCAAAGGCTTTACTCAAATCTACAAAAAAAGACCAATCATTATTTCTTTATCATCAAAAGTATCAGCGACCTTGTGTATGAGTTCAACAATGGCAGAAGATGTAGAATGTCCGGCTCGGAATCCAAACTACTTATTACTAATCATATTGTACTTTTCCCAAAACAAAACACAAATAAACGATTATACACACATTTTTCTAACATCTTTGAGAAAAGAGGAAGAATAGATATAGGTCGATAATTACTAACTTCTTCTTTTGAACCTCCCTTGTAAACTGGAATGACCCTAGCAATTTTCATTTGATCCGGAACAATGCCTGATGTAAAATATAAATTGATAATTGAACTCAGTGGATAAGCTAACATAATCATGAATAACTTTTTTTAATATCATAACATTAACATTATCAAAACCAGGGCTCTTACTATTCTTGAATTTAGAAACAATGTCGATAACTTCTATCGGGGTACATGGCAATAAGAAAAGAGTAGATTGATTTTTGTTGACATACAGCAAGAAATTTCCAGTGCCTCGACATTTGGCGGCTAAACTTGGACCAACATTATAAAAAAAAAAATCATTAAAAATGTTACTTATTGCATACTTTTCGGTAATAATACTGTTATTGCACTTGATCGAAGTTGGTAAAGTTTTCTTCGACCCAGAGCCTAATATCCCAGGTATAATATTCCATGTAATCTTCATATTTCCTGCAGCACTTTCAAATTTCTTTGTAAAGTACAATCTTTTAGCTTCTTTAATTTTCTGTGTCACTTTATTTCTCAATATCTTATACTTATCATACATATCTTTACTATAGTTTTTCTTACGTCTTTTATACAAACAATATTTATTATTACATAATTTTCTTGATGATTTATCAAACCATGGCTTATTTCTTAACTTCTTTTTCAAAACTTTCGTAGTTGAAAAACACAAATCAGAAATATACATAAACTTTTCCAAAAAAGCATCGTAAGATACATTTATATCATTATCATAGACATTCCACCGAGAATTCTGCGTCTCGGTAATAAAACGAGCAATATTTTCTTCATTCATAACACGTTTCATCTTAATATCAGGCTTCTCATTTTGGCGTAAAGATACATTGGATATTGCAAAAATCGGGAAATGATCACTAATGTCTGCTACAATGACACCTGAGAAAATATTTTCAAGGTCATTTGTTAAAATGTTATCAATCAAAGTAGCTGAATTACTGGTGATGCGTGTCGGACTATGGATCAAAGGATAAATACAACTTGTCATACAAATATCAAGAAAATTATTTACATTCTGAGGAAAAGAAACATAAAATAAATTTAAGTTATAATCCCCTAAAAGATGAAATTATTTCTTTTCTTTATTTACAACTCTCAAAATTTCTTCTAAAACATCATTACATAAAAGCACAGATTGGTCAGGTGGACGGTATACAACACCAACTATTATATTTCTATCAGTATTTTGTATCTCAACAAATACAGATTCAATGTACAAAGTATTTACATCTAAATCTGGCCTATGTTTAAAATTCAGAATATTATCAAATCCGACTCCTCCTCCTCATTTTTGTTTCTCTTCCTTTTGTAATGAAAACATAATTATCAATATCAAAAAATGAATCATTGCTTTTCAGCCACGTTTCAGAAATACATATTACTGAAAATTCCACTTTCAACATATTAAGTAAGGTTAGCATACCGTCAAAGTTTTTGTTTAAGCTTCGACAATTGCAATGAAAAGTAGAAAACATATCTGATGACTTAATACTTTGATTATTGAATTCATTTGGGGCATAAAAGGAATGAGAAGGCTCAAATACATGGTCATCGCTGTGAATCGGAGATAAATATTAAGAAATTCTTTCAATATTGCATGAACTTAGTGATTGCTGAATATCTTTCTTTGTCAGTCATCATCAAACATTTCAATGCACACGCGCACACTCACACACACCATATACAAACAAATTACAGATGTAAGAAATTATAGATACATACAATCAAAACATACAAAACTATAATTCAAACGATAATCAAAGTGACATATTGGACCCTGGAGATAAATTCCTTTTGCTTATACATTGACCGTTTATGTACATTTTATATTGATAAATAGCACAAGTTTTAAAAAAAAAAATCTCAATATCTACCTGTAAGTGATGAAAAGTTCAAGCATTGCTATGTGACTTTACAGTAGATCAAGGTCTCTTTTCGAGTGGATCACCTTTGTCATCATCCCCCCAGATTCTGTGGTCATTGAAACGTAGATTCGACCATCCATCGTCCAGGCATGCTTGATTTTGCTGTCGGGGGCCTTTATCTTGGAGAACGCCTCCCATAGTAGAGCTCTCCTCAAGTCTGTTAAGTCTTCAAACATGCTGATGCCTTTGTGCTTCCCTTTCGCGTCCTTGAGCTTCTTCCTATGTTCTTCCTGTGTGTGTGTGTGTGTACGTATTAAAGGGATCGTATAGTTTTGGTTGAGACCTAATTTCAGGTTTCTAACATTTTTTGGTGAGATAATAAGAAACCTCTTATGAAATATGAAAGAGCATGTAATTCTATGAGGAATTCAACGTTTATTTGATGAAAATTGGTTTTGAAATGGCTGAGATATCCAAAAAGGAGCGATTCTAATAAAGTATGGGACCCACACTTTATTACGATCGCTTTGTTTTACTTTGTTTTTGGATATTTCAGTCATTCCAAACCCGTTTTTTATCAAATAAACTTTGAATTCCTCTTAAAATGGTATGCTATGTACTATATCATAAGTGTTTTCTTGGTATCTCGCAAAAAGTTAAAAGCCTAATTCTCATCTCCACCAATACTGTACCATCCCTTTAAGTGTACACATAATTATACATTTACTTGAAAGGTACAAATAAGAGAAGAGTGAGGTAATGATCTCTATATTTTAATCCTTGTTGGGCTGTTGGGTATGAAATACGATAGCTTGAAAAAAAAAAGGTCAGTGCAGATCCAAATAAATCAATGTAGAAATCTTATGTATTATGGTGTACATAATAGCCACCGCACACTACGACTTTCGGTCGCGCGACTGAAGCGACTTCGGATCTGAAATAAACAAGCGTGTTTATTCTGAGGCTAACGTGATTTATTTTGGATCCAAAATCTGTCAGTCGTGCGACCGAAAGTCGTATAGTGTGCGGCGGCCATTAATAAGTGTGTGGTGTCTATATGTGTGTTTGTGTGTGCTTGTAAGTGACTCTGGAATGTACACGAGATCCAAATAAATATGTAATCACTGGCATCATCGGTTGGAGGTTTGACGAAAAAGACATTCTATAGACAAGATCACGGGCAGGATTCTAACTTTGAACTTTCTGAATGAGATTCCCTAACCCATACCAGGGTACATCCGCTATACTATCCGGCTATCATAACAACAATTTATCTTTTGTGACCGTGAAATCTTCCATACGGCTTTGCGCATGGATGGGGTGACAATTACAGAAACCATAGATAAGTCTATAATATTTATGTTCCATGCTCCTTCGTTGCATTCTGAGTTATGCCTTTAAACATAGCTGTATTCATAATAGCTGGGACACAAAGAGTTTTTACTTCGCCATCTGTACAGTTATAGACATCTCCTCGCTGGTCTGATTATGAAGCACAGATTTGCATATTTCCTGAAGTAAATCAATTAACTCACAAAATATGATGGCGTTAATGTAATAAGTAGCCACTGCACGACACAAAAAAAAAAATGAAATCAATAATGTGTGCCGTTATCGCAAAGCTCATTAATTGATTTCCTAAAATGTCAATTGTAATCAACTGATAGGTACATTTTCATTCAAAAAAAAAACCTCTAATTTATCTGAATTGATTCATAAGCTTATGAATTCCTAAACAAATTATCAATTTATGTAGAGTAGTTAAGCAGAGTGGCAGGTCAATGAATATCCTGGGAACATTCTCTCACTGCTATGAATCGATTGAATACACAAACAAACTCTTCTTTCTATTATTATCGCAAATATCAGGATTTCATCATGAATACTTTGTTGCTGCCAGTTGGAAATCGCTTTGATATTCGGATGGGAGAAGGGCCTTATATACGGCCGGATAACAGAGGTCGGACTGTACCATGAAATAAGGGTTTTAGCAATCCCCCCCCCCCAAAAAAAAGGGAAAAGATGAGAAAAAATCAGCAAATTGGCAACACTCCACGTCGACATAATTAAGTGACGTCAAAATCAAAAGGTTCCTCTCCTCATCGCCTCTTGTGCGTGTACCAAATCAAATAATTCTCATTACAGTTTCGTGGCAGTGCGTTGCAGCAGTCCAGTTCAACAAATACCTTTAAAAGCACCCCCCTCCCTCCTCCCCCAAGATTAATCAATTCCGATGAGTATCAAACAATGACGTCAGCGTTCAGCATACATGCCACGAGTTCTTACCAGATAACATCCCAGTACCGTGATTGGATACTTGTTGCATGGTAGAAGCTTTTGATTACCACGTTATCAGCGTTAATGACTTTCGCGGAATGTCATCAGTTGATGGGCCATTAATGTTTAGTCTTCAATGAAGTCACTTAAGGGGCTCAATTCCTATATGAGGTCAAGTTTGTTCCGTTGGGTATCAATATAGAGACCATAATAACTATCATTCCATTGCATGATGACAGTAGTGTAAGTTTCGATGATCCTCCCATAAGCACACTAAAAATGTACTGAAAAAAAAAATAATCGCCATTTCTATTATTGTTTATTTGCCTTATGTATTATAAAAGTATATGATATATACTTATATATAAATTATATATATATTGTATAATATATAAATAAGTATATATATATATATATATATATATATGACATATGAGAAAGGGAGGAGAAATCGGTGCGTAGCTTTGACATTGTTATTCCTCATACTGTTCCTCCTTTTTGGAAAAGCGCAAGAGTTGAAAAATTGGTCTCCGCCGGGAATCGAATCCGGGTCTTTGGCATGGAACGCCAACGCCTTAACCGCTCGGCCACGGAGACGTCATAGCGATCCAGGCAGACCCAAGCTCGAATACCCGACGGACCAACCTTTCAACTCTTTAGCATACGTTCCTTTTTGGGAGAGTTGTGAATAACGACCAGCCGCGTGCCTCAGCTGGATCTGCAATGAGATTCACGTAGCGGTTAATTAGGATAATGTTTTTGCGAAAGAGATCACCGCTACAACAGCTTTTTGGCTTCTCCTTAATAATTTTGCATATGTGACATATGAGAAAGGGAGGAGAAATCGGTGCGTAGCTTTGACATCGTTATTCCTCTTACTGTTCCTCCTTTTTAGAAAAGCGCAAGAGTTGAAAAATTGGTCTCCGCCGGGATATATATATATATATATATATATATATATATATATACGTACATATATGTATATATATATATATATACTATCACTACGCACGTGCGGTACCAGTTTCATATCTACGAGAGATATTACATCACTGAGATTGAAAACACTATTTGCACTAGGGTTCGAATCCCTGTGGGCCATGTGTAACCATGCATGATAAAACAACAGCAAAAAGATATAAAAGACTGATTTCCCATTGGCCCTGAATATGTGCACTTGTGGTCATACACCGACAATAGCGGAATTTTCAGTTTGTCCTTGCAAATTTATTGAGCAAGCATAGTCCATAATGTGTTCAACAAAAGAAACAAAGAATGATGAATTAAAGGTTTTGTTTACCATTGGGAGCCGTGATTTTAAACATGAATTATTCAAGTTATCCCTTTTGATGTATTGTGCAGGTCAGTTGTATCATAAAACATCCTACCATTAAGAAAATCGCAATAAAGCCTAAGACATAATGAGATATTATTGCTTTTCTCAATAAACAAAAAATGTAGACGGTTTATTGTAGAAACAATTTGATTGTACGTATTGTTCACATTTTGTGTATTTAAGAATACTTAACACTGATTAAACTGATTAACATTATTTTCTAAATTGATTGTTTCTATCTGTTACTCACATTTGGGAAATGTTTTTAAGCACTAAAGCTGGGTTTTTGTTTCATTTGCAAATGGTAAAAACTGCCATTTAGGGATAAGTAGAGCCTTTTTAATTTTTGTATATCAAAAGGATTATTAAAGAAAGAGATGAAAAGATGGGGAGATAGGACAAGAGAAGGGATAGGGGTGTAATAGAGCGAGGATTGCAAATAGGTATAGATGCGGAGAAAATGGATGATTAAAGGACTCCAAAGGCAGGCTAAATGCAAGATGCATGGAGGTCACTTGTCTTCGTTATCTTGTTCGCTAAATTTCAGACACACAATGACCATTAGCTGTCAGTTCTCATCGAAGAAGGATCGACATAGAGGTAAAACTCTCGATGACCAATCCATTTTTCTCATCACGCTCAATTAACCTCTTCAGTTTAACTTGGCCCCTGAAGTGATCTTTCCTGTCAGCCTCAAGTAAGAGAGTAAATTTACTCACTTGGGGTGGGGGGGGGGGTGGGGGAGATGGTTTGATGTGATCTCCTGTAAGATGCATGTTTTTTTCAATTTCTTTTTAACTTTTTAACTCTTTTTAACTAAGGATGCCCTTGGAGGCTTTTTTTTTAATCATGGAAACAAACTTAAACTACGTGTCTTCCCAAAACATTCCTGAAACAACAAAAAAATAACAGCAATGAACAGGTCTTGTTGGGGCACTCTTTGTTTGAGGTGTTCTCCAAGCGAGTTTTGTAAACTGTTTGACATCTTATACAAATACAGACAGGAATGCTCATTCAATTTTGTCATTGGTGCTTGCAAAATATTATGAATATGTGGGCTCTTTATAGAATGTAAGGTTACTAAGAGTTGTAATAGCGTATACCATTCCGACGAGTCTTTTCACACAATCATGTTTCGTGAAATGTTGTCATCGAAAACGAAACTAATTCTGATATCTGTTTACTACTAAAATGACTGCCTCCACGTGTGCTTAGAAACATAACACGCTTCAAAATAGTGATACAAATAGGTTTAGTATATTCGTTTGAAAGACATCGTAATGCAAGGAAAATGTAGGTCAGAATAGCGCTTCAGATATCATGCGAGCAGATAATGAAATATATACCTCGTTTTTTTCATCTTTCGAGCCTAGTTCAGACCGAAGAGAGAATTTCACTTTCTAACTTTTCTTTATATTATGATTTGAAAAGAAGATTTGAAAAGAAATGTTGTCATTTTGTTATGTTCAGAACATTTTCTTGGATGGCACATTTCATGAATGCACTCACCACACTCACTCACTGTTGCCTGTCTTGTAAGTGCTTCTCCGAGATGAAATACAATTATATAGATTAAATTCACCTCTACAGAAACATATTTTAGAGTTGATGTTACCCAGACATAAACACAACGTAAATCTGCGCGCCTCCCCTCCGCCCGTCGCTTGTCATCATGGCTCTAATGAGGAACTAACGATGTCGCGCATGCGATAGATTGAAAGACTAAACACGTACAGTACGTTAACCATGCAAGCGACATCAATGGTATCCAAACGTACCTTGAAGATGCTGACTTCAACTTATTTACAGTTATTATGGTCCAGTTTAAAGGATAAAATACTATATGGGGGCATTTTTTTTTTTTAGTAAACACGTCTTTAGCAGTTTTCAGCTTGACCAAGTATTGTGTCACTAGAGTGAAGTCATGCCAACAATTCGTGTAGGTTTCATTAGAACCGGACCTAAAATATGCAAGATACCAGTGGTGACTACATACACAATTATTTGGCAGACGTGATGACGTCATAAGCTTGAAAGGCCTCCGGTTGATCTACAAGTCATACTTAATATACACACGGTTTCAATGAGAATATTAAGATGTACGTTCGAACAGCTACTTGAATAATGTGACCCTTTAATGTCCTAACGGCGATGTTTGTTCTTTTTTTTTTCGTTTTTTTGCCGTTTGTGAAACAACGACTTAAAACGTGATTTTTGATGAAATTTGTTTTCTTAATAATTTGCATGTTTTGGTTGGAAATTCTTATTTTCTTTCTTGAAGTCGGATTTACATAAAAAATTCACCGCTTTTGCTTCTTGAATGTTACTACTTTTTCATTAAAGTTAGGGTAAAATAATTGATTTGATATTGTTGTATTTTTGCATTCTATTCTAGTCTTTTGCTATTTCCTATTCAACATAGCAAAATAAGTAATCGTAAAACTTTTATGGCGCTTTTATCACAAGTCTATGTGACAAGTACACGTGTCTCGATCTGAGTAAGAGAGTGAGTCTTAAAACTTCATAAAATCATGTATAATTGCAAATGAATGAATGAGACAATGGGTATGTTTCCCGTCCGTATCCCCGATGCAACTACAGCTCATGTGACGACTTAAAGGTACCGTTTACTAATGGGTGCAGTGAGTTAAAAAATGCTTGAGTTATCATATCTGATGCACATGTGTAGGTCAGTTGTATCACAAAACATGCTACCACATAAAAAGAAAATCGCAATAAATCCTAGGATATAAGGAGACATCACTATTTTTTCCTCAATAAACCATAACTGTAGACGGATTATTTCAGAAACAGTTTTATCATAACTTTGTTCACATTCTGTTTATTTAACAATACTTAACATTGAGTATACTGATTATTTTTTTTTTTACATTGGTTGTTTGTATCAATAACTCACATTTTAGAACTATTTCGAAGCACTAAAGCTGGGTTTTTGTTTCATCTGCGAATTGTAAATAATGCCTTTAAATGCCGGGAGGAGAACGCATGAACTACGCCGAGTCTGTTCACCCCGGTATATACCCAGGGAGGTGAGACTACCTCCCTGGTATATCAGACACGGATGACTGGTGTTACCAGGGGGTCCACAGTCCTGGTGTTACTGAATAATGTAGATCTCATAATTGAAGACGGAGGATGGACCTGGCAGTCTCCTTTGGGACCGAGTGGATCAAGAATCTCGCCCGAGTGTGATGGGGTGAGGAGGTTACGGCATATGACGTCACCCCGGCCAACAGCCGGACGAAGAAGAGGCGATTGAGAGAATGACTGGGCGCACACTGACAACATTCCAATACATGTCTATAGTGAATGACTGCCGTTCATGTCGGCTTAACATTTTCAATCCTATTCCCCTCCCCCTCTACCCCCCCCCCCCCCCCTCCCCCTTGCATCTGTCCAGGAACCGGTTCTGGCATGCACTCCTAATGACAGCTGCAACGTCGCTGCTCCCTTTCAACATTATGCAATATCAACCCCGTTCTCTTGGATGCGAGTTATTGCCCTGGCGCACGGATCATACCAAGCGTTCGAGAAGACGCCTACTTCCGAGTTGCCTAGTAACAGCTCCAGAGTTCTATTCTAGTTATTTTTAAAATGTTGTTGTTTTAAGATAATGCTATGCATTCTTCATCTTGTCGCTTTGCTCAAGTGCCTGAGAGAGGAACGCCTGAGAAAGTTTGTCAAAGTTCGTCCAGGAAGAGACGCTCACGGTAAGTCGAGATGACCAAAGAATCAGAGCTGAGAAGAAAGAGGGGTGAGGTTGAATCATTCATTAACTACATTCATACATAATTTCATATTGGACAGTTCAACAATAATTGATTATTGATCGCTGATCTACATAGATTCCTTTTGACTGTAATACATCTGAAAAACCTAATAATAGATCTGAATAGACCCACTATTATGCAACTATTGCTCGTAATGAAGTTGATGGGATTTCGATTGCCAACAAAATCTATTGAGATCATTTTTTCCTCCTAAGGAAGGAGATGGGGATAGGAACAGATATAAGGCTAGCGTTTGAGGAATGCTACTATCCAAAGATAAGTTTATGGAATGGAGAGATAACGGCTCAGCAGCGTTGGCTTGTTTGGGTTAGGATCACCGGAGTGTGCAGAGACGCTACTGCTTGTAACAAAACTGTATGTGCCTTCCGTGGGATGAGATCTGTAGCTGAGTGCGGCCCATTGTACGCGAGACTAGAGTGCAGATTTCATATTGTTTGTTTTCAGCACCTGACACAATAGTACACTGTTACAACGCTTGTGCGTTCCTTGAGAGGTGATCTCCTTTTTTTTTGTTCACACTCTCTGTGCTTTGTTCATCCTGTAGTTGATGTGTGTGATAGTGTATCCCTTGCTACCAACTTAGTTGATCCTTATTGCCCCAGAGATTTTGGACAGTGTGTACAATACCATAGAGGTTTACTTTGCCAATTTGTACTCAGAGCACGCAAAGAAGCTAATCTCCTACCTCCTAGTTTAACAATGTATGCACTCGAGACTATCACTGAGCTCGAATGTGTTTGCCTTGCCCTTTGTTGGTTAATTTGCTTGTTTGTGTGCTTCTTTCTTTGCTCAAATGGACTCTTCTTTATTGTATAATTGTATCCATCAAAATGTAGACTTTTTGCCATGACGTTCAAGCATACCGTTAGCATATCATTAGAAATAAACGCATGTTGTGAAGGCTGTAACAGCGGATTTCGTTTTCATGAAGTATGTCTTATACAATCAACCAATACCATCAAAAGTCATACACGGTACCATAGAGATATATCTAGGGAGAACGTCACCTATGTATTATTATTATTATTATTATTATTATTATTATTATTATTATTATTATTATTATTGTTGTTATTATTATTATTATTTTCATTATGATCATTATCATTATTATCATTATTGTTAATATAATCATTGTTATTATCATTATTATTATTATCACCATTATGATCAATTTCATTATTATCATTATTGTTAATGTATTGTTATTGTTATCATTATTATAGTTATCATCATTATGATCATTATCATTATCATTATTGTTGATTTATTGTTATCATTTTCATCACCACCATTATCTTTATTATCTTAAAGGGATGTTCTGTGTTCATGAAAATGGATTCTTGATGGGCAGTTGATGAGAAGTTCATTCACAAGCTCCCTGTATAAATGAGCAAAGACCGGCCCTTGTGGAGAGATGAGTCGATATTAAAGGAAAGAGTACTGAGAGATATTGGAGAGAGGATATTAGTACAGGGAGAAAGATGTGTGCTAATTGTGTTTGTGTACATGCCAGTATGCGTATACGAGATCCATAGATTCATCCCAAGTTGGATCTGCGGATGAGTAATGATACCTATACAGTTGAAACTACATGCCTGACTAAGGAAAGATAGCTAACCGTGCACTGCCAAGCGTAAATACGTAGGATACTATAGTGGTTAGCTATCGCACTATCGACTAAAATACTGTGTCTGAAAGATAATTGTTTTTAGATTGCAAGTGATATGCCTTGCTCAATTCATGTACAATTGCATGTTTGTTTAATAATTAAGTTTGATTTATCAATTAGGTTTGGATCATAACGTTGGTTATTAACCCTTTCTGTGCCGATGAGACAGATTTGAACAAATTTACCACACAAACCTATGTACGAGAAATTAACATGGCACATAGAGGGTTAAAGGAGATTTAGTTCACCGAAGAAGCTTGAGGAATATATACAGATAGTGCCATATCTTACGATTACATTCTACAAATGATTTTGTGCCTATTTTTGCTGCTGGTACGGTGGATGATATCATGGAAACAAAATTATTGTTTGTTCGACAGAGACTAATCTATTCGCAAGTAACCCATGACATAAGAATGGGGTATGACGTGTATGAGTCACGTGAGCAATCATTAGAAATTAATTCTGACAGACATCGGGTTCATCTGTTTGATTAATATCCTAGGAAAAAGATAGAGCCAAAGATCCAGGCGGATCTGTTTTATCCAACTGACTTCGATATCATTTTCTCGTCTCTCCTTCCTCTGCGGTGAGTTTATCCATCCATTAGTTGGTCCAATTTGATTCTAGTTAGTCAGCAGTAATAATGTATGCCAGATCGGAGTGCGCACGTAAGCTGCCATTAGCGGCGCCAAGCCAAACAAACAGGCGGGGAAAAAACACAATACTTCCCGGACGACAGCGTGTAGGGTGCTGCATGCCAGACGGAAAAATCAATAAAAGAATTTCTTTGAGTTATCTCTTTTTAAATCTGTCTCTATACTTTTGTCTATGTGTTTTACTCTAGCTAACTCATAATTTCATTTTCCTCTTTACTATTTTCAACACTTTTTTCCTTATTTTCCCGTATTGCAGTTGTCTAGCGTTGGTAAGAAAGGTAGTGTAGTTTCCGTTTTGTTATTGTTTCTTTCTTCATGAATTACGATTACAACAGCATAGAATATGAGCGACAGCAACAACAGCATGATAAGTACTCTTTGTCATCTATCATATCAGCTCAAATGTATATTTGTTTGTGACCATTTTTTTTTTTTTACTTGCTGCAACTTTAATGGCGGTTTCCTTTTTTTTCCTTCTCGCCACAGCTGTTGCGGGCATTACTATCTTACTTTGTTTAAGCGGCATGTAACAGAACATTCGCAGTCTGCCTAACAAACGAAGCATGACTGTTGTTAATCTCAAATCTCAAAGCACATTATGTTGCTGGCACCGTTAGTAATGACTAAAGACAAGATGCGGGAGAAAACTTCGGCTCTTTTCTCTCCCTCATTTTCTTGTTCTTTTTCTTCCTCATTCATTTCTTTTCTTCTTCTTTTTTTCTCCTTCCTTTTCCTTTTCTTCTTTTTGTTCTTCTTCTTCCCCTTCTTCTGCTTCTTTTCTTCTTTTTCTCCTCCACCACCTTCTTCTTCGTCTTCTCCTTCTTCTATCCCATAAACAGTCGCAGGCTTTTATACCGGTATGGCGCCACAGAAAAAACAAAAAACTTCAACCAGCTTTCTTCATTCCTCTTTTTATTATTATTATCAATGTTATCTTTACACCTCTTTTTTTTTTTTTTTTGCTCACCCCTTTTGCGGGAAATTACCTGTCCGACGAGTACCCCATCCTTTGTTCTACAACATCCCTCTTTCTTAACCTATACTTGTTATAGAGCATGGACTACCGCGTCCATTGAAAAGTTTTCTCATCCGTGTGTGCTCTGTTCACGCGATTTTCGTCTTTCGGCAGTTTGTGTTCGGCCACAAGACGTCACTTAGTTAATACTTTCTTCATTTTCCTTTGTTCCTGCTGCATGACATAAAGTGAATGAAAAAAAACTTCTAAAATTACAAATAATATTTCAATTTTTGTTCTCAATGCAAATGCACGTATATAGTTTAGGATGTCCATGCAATAATGTCTTTACCATTATTTTGTAACCATTTTTATGTTCACATTAACAAAAACTTGATTCATTCATTCTGATTGCAATTGTCCTACTTCTTGTTTCAATACGGCTGATGATTAAAGAAAGCAAAATTGTCTTTCATTTCGTTGTTTTTTAGAAAAAGGGTCAAGCAAATGAAGTGGACCATATGAAAACATGTGATGTCTATATGGGGAAGCTATCAGGGTGCCCAGTATACTCCAGAAAACGTGTCCAGATTTCATGCGAGCAGTGTCAATCAACCGACGGTCCCCCACAGCAACGCCATAGCTTACACAAGGGTGCCCGAATCAACCCCCCCCCCCCCCCCACAAAAAAAGAACAACAACGACAAAATTAATGCGCAATGCTGCAATGGTCTCTTATTCTTCTTTCCTAATGCTCGTGGCAATTAGCAACAGGTGAACTTGTATACTGGAAGGTGTAGGTACAGTATTATAAAACTATAGTTTACTTGTGGAGTGTACTCGAAATTTGAAAGCACGTCTTATTACGTCATAGTCCGGTCCAGTCAATTATATTTGCTTTCGGTCAAATACTCCTGGACGTGGCGCTAATTCCCTCACTCCTACGTATATCCACCCCCCCCCCCCCCCCGCAAGAGTAATCGAGTTTCTCTCGGCATGCCTCTTGGGCGAGAGACCATTCAGCGAGAAGAACGCACTACTTCACATCACATCAACACCGTGGGGTCGTCCCACCAAACTATACAGCGAAAAGCACTGCTCGTTCATACACAGGGGAGCTATCCAATAGAGCGTACTACAGACTCTCTACGCTGCTTTGATTGTGAGAGGAACAATTATTTTATCACTTCCCCGTTTCCCGTTCTATAGCCGGATGATACACCATGATACACTGACAAGATAAAAAGGAACTCTGAAGATCACTAGTCATTTAAAATTCATTTATTGGATGAAAGGGAAGAATTTCTTCGTAACATCGGTAAGTCCATCCACAGATCATTACGGTAAAGGCATTTGTATTTTTATTTGTCACTATATTGATTTGTTTTGTTCTACACTTCCAAAGTCAGCATATATATATATATATATATATATATATATATATATATATATAATTATATAATTATATATAGGTGTGTTTGTGTGTGTGTGTGTGTGTGTGTGTGATTGCATGTGTGTTTGGGTGGATGGGTATGTGAGCGTAAATGTATTATGTATAATTATAATATGTATCATGGTAAAGAATTGGATAAATACATTCCTGAGAACTTTTTAACGTTATTTTGTTCGTATATGCCTGTACCACGGAAACAAAAGCTAACAAAAAGGAAGATTAATGACCTATTTCAGCTTTCTTTCAAAAAGGTCGCTCGTTGACACCGAATGGGCTTGTTTGTCACCATATAACAAACTGAGTGCCCGTATATCTGTCATTTTAGTGTGCATCAGATTAACACAAACGCGCTAAGAAGAGATATATTTTATATGCCAACTGAATACCTGCATATCTGTGATTCCGGTGTAGATCAGTTTCCGTGCTTTTATCTCGCTTCTATCGATTACAATTAAACGAATTCGCAGTGTTTAATGGCATCCGCTTTGTGACCACATGAAAGCGCCATTAGCGCTTCTTGTCAGAAGAAATGTGGTTTTAATGTAAGAGGCAGAGTCAGCCAGGTAACTACAAGAAAAGAGCAAACAGGTATGCAGTGCCCATCTACTCTTTTAATAATAAGATTTTTTTATTATTATTGAAAAAAATTCACGAATGTGTAGGGTGTATACACCTTGTTTTCTCATATTTCTTGATTTCACTTCAATTTTATTAAGTTTCATTCATAACAGTGAGTTTACATTCTTACAAGCACTCACTGTTTCAGCTAATCGAAACATTTCATAAGATATTCGTCCTTTCGAACTGTTGACATGTTACATTGTTCAACCTGTTGTACTTTATGATTATACCAACTTGCTGAGAAAGAGCAAATAACTAGACTATAACTCGTGGGAAGTTGAGATTATTTTCGCCGTTATGAAACAAATCATTGAAACAATCCAGTATAATTTCATCAAGTAATCACAAAAGGGTAATAGCTCTTGACTCTAGTTGAAATTAGAACCCTATCCATTTGAAGAAGTGGGGAAGTTCTTTATTCTTCTCTGCAAGCATTTACATTCCAACACGAAGGAAAAAATGATTTCTTTATTTTTTTTTCAGTTTGCATCTAACGAGGTCCACAGTGCCATCATATTCCGATAGTTGTTATTGTCCGCGGCAGTTGTTTTGTCAAAGCAACAAAAAACACATTGGGCATGACTTGATAACGAAGCTCGTTGCTGATGTGATGGATTTCTTCTTCACTTCACTTCTTGTAACTTTTTCACGATGCAGCATTATTTTCTCTTTCTTTCTTCCTTTCCTATAATTTCTCCTTGAAAGCAAAATGTTCAGTCATAACAGACATCCGGCTCGCATAGCAGCTTTTTGAGTTCAAAGGTCAGTAGGCATAGCAAGACTTGAACATTAAACTGAGGCCGTTCTGTGTGTTTGAAATAACGTGCAAGGTTGTCTTTGTCCCAGTTTTAAGCCCATTGGCCCGAATTCACGAAGGTGGTACAATATAACCATGGACAAAGATTGTACTACCTTCGTGAATTCGGGCCCTAAAGTCTTCTGATTGTGACTGAGCTATTTAATGTGATTATTTCTTAAGCGATTATATAAAAATAATCAAATCAAATCCTGTCAGATGAAACTAGCAGTTGATATTCTGTTCCATTACGCTCACTCTCTACATTAACTTTGCTTTATACTAGATCATTGTTTCTTGATTTTAAGTTTATGGAAGTCAAAAAATAATGATGATTTGTCCCATCAAACGCGTTTTTAGAACAGCAGGTTACTTTTGTGAGCAAGATTTTTTGCTACATGTGGATGCAGAGGATATTTTTGAGCGTTTTGATTTTTCGACTGAGATGAGTGAAAGAAAATAGTGATCTCATCGACAGGCTGTGAGAAATGTTATAATTAATAATTTGTCGGTAAACCCTAATACTTTAAACCAAAATGTCCGAAGACTGTAAGGCATTTAGTGCTTAGGTAGAGGTATGTTACCATACTGAAGCACGATTCAAAAATGACCTTGTACGAATGTTTTGCGTCTATCGTCGCCGCTGCACAGAGTCGGGGTGCAAGATATATCATTACGTTTCATTCCACATTCAAATGCTGTAATGAAACAACACAATACCATTTTTTTTACATCGATTGAAACTGTATTGTCATAATGACTTAATAAAGTTATGATATCGATCGGCAGCTCTCATTCCTGATTCGTATACAGGGAGTACAGTACAACGTGCGTGCAATATCTCAATCATCGCATCATGTTTGATATTTCACTAGCTAAAAAGTCTTGCGTCATGCAGAAGCATGTGGAAATCTATTTGGCGCCAATAATGAGTTTCGTCAATAATTTGACCGTGACGTCCTCCACATCCACATAATCGCCGAGTGGCCTCGTACCTAATAGAGATTTAGCAATCATAACCCGATCCTGGTCATCAATCGTAAATCCTTAGTTTTCAATAAAGATAGGTTGTTTCATTCTAGGACTAGGATTACAATCCGTTGGCAAGAAATCGCATTTCTGTAATTAGATAATACAGTGCACAGGTGCAGGGCTGGTATACTTTTGGCTAAAGTGGGCTTCAGATGTTTTTTGTGGGATAATGAGGAACTACTTATGAAGTATGAAAGAGCATACGAATTCAAAAGAAAATCAAGGGTTATGTGATGAAAAATAGTTTTGAAACGGCTAAGATATCCAAATACAGACTGGTCCCAATCAAAACTGGGGCTCAACTTTTATTAGGACCACTTTGATTAAGATATCTAAGCCAATTCAAAACCTATTTTTATCAAGTAAATCACTCATAAGATATGAAAGAGCGTACAATTCTGAGAGAAATCCATAGATTCATTTCTGGAAATCAATTTTGAAATAGCTGAGATATCCCAAGACAAAGTGGTCTTTATACAGGTGAGACCAATTGTTTATTAGGAACACTTTGGGTTTGGATATCTCAGCCATCTTAAGAGGATTTTTCATCGAAAAACTTTGAATTCTTCTTAGAATGCTATTAAATGCTATTTCGAGTTTCATAAAGCGGTTTCTCATTATTTTACAAAAAAGAAAGATAAATACACGAAACTCCATCTCAACTAAAACTACACCATCCCTTTAAAAGAAATGGTTTATATTTAGCGATAGAAATGGTTTATATTTAGCGATATGGTGAGCTAGGAGCACCCTTTAAAATATTCTACAGGTATACGCCTTTAACAGCAAAATGCATGTAGGCCTATATATTTCAAATTCTATTGACCACCATATATTTTTGTTACGTTTTATGTTTGATGTGATATGATGTGATGTGATGTGATGTGATGTGATGTGATGTGATGTGATGTGATGTGATGTGATGTGATGTGATGTGATGTGATGTGATGTGATGTGATGTGATGTGATGTGATGTGATGTGATGTGATGTGATGTGATGTGATGTGATGTGATGTGATGTGATGTGATGTGATGTGGTGTGATGTGATATGATATGATAGTCTTGATATGATTGTTAATATATTGTTTGCTCAATCGTGAAAATATAGCTTTGTTTTCCACTGGTACACAACCAAAAAGATTTTGCAGTCAATATGCGTGTATTTGTTTGTTGGTTACAAATTACACTGTGCAATACTACGTCGCCTATTATCAATGTTTGCGAAGTCACTGCTGCCGCGGCAATATTCCAACGCATATCTGCAACAGTTATCAATTAATTACATCGTCTTTTAGTGCATGGAAAAGTGAAAAAAAAGCATTAATGTATTACACATGATTTATTCTGTGAAATCATGCAAGCATTACGTAAGAATACCAAATCACAAATACCTGGCTATTGTCAGACGAACAACATCACGTACATTACGTCAGACTGTAATGACATGTATTGGACTAACGGTTGCGTAATCAATTTAGCCGAGTGAACATGAATGCCTGTCTGTGTACATATTTGCACACACGCTGTTTGAGTGAAGTCTCTCTTATACACACGTCATACAAAGGAAATGAGTACGTGATACTAAGTGTCTCTGGATACACAGCTCCATGTAAATGGAATAATCATATTTCTTCATCCTTGCATGTTTTTTTTTAATAATCTTTGTAGTTATGTGGCGTTGCCAATAGTCAAACATTAAGTTGCTTCACTTTTTGTGTAAGTATAATTATGATGATGATGTGGTCTTATTCTGCAGTGTTGGTTCCGTCCATGCATACATGTCATGTTTTAGAAGAGCGTGTATGTGTGTGTGTATATCATATATATATATATATATATATATATATATATATATATATATATATATATAATTATTTCCTGCACAAATAAAACAATTAAGAGATAAGGGAATATTATAATGTTTAAAAAAGGATTTCGTTTTGATCAAAATCATGATGTAAAATTGACCTGCCGTTGTTTGATCTTACTAGTGTGTATTGTTATCTATACTCCTATAATGTTGTTTTCGTGAAATCGATTTTTATGCTACTGAACGAAATTCAAGAATTGCAAAAGTGTGTGCCAGTGTGTGTTCGTGTGTCTGTGTGTGTCTGTGTGTGTGTTGTAATGTGGTTGACATGGTATATGGAATGCTTTTAATATGAAACATGGAACTTACATATTAATTCCTTTTAGCATCGCTTCTTCAACACATGGTTTCACCTGATTCCATTAACGTCATTTTGCTTCCGTCCTCTGTAGGCACGTAATTTTATATGAAATTAATGAGGTCATAAAATATTTAGCCCTGGCATTAGTCAATAAAATATCGGCCTCAATGAGTCAACATCAACTCACAAATAAATCATAATCCATTCCCTTTACAGTTTTAGAATTACTTTGAATCTTGGTCTAGAAGAGCGGTACTGAAAGCGATTGCCATTTCCCTTTTACCACATTCTTGTACAAATACAACAGCACAATGGAAGAACTGTTACGTTCATGAATCAATCATTTTTGACGTCAGTGTAGTGCTTGTGAAGGTTGCTTTAACTTTAAGAGCAAAGTAGAAGTTCTTTTTTTGCTGTCAGTGTAATGTTGTTGTTGTTTTTTTAAGGAAAATGGAAGTAGATAATCTGAAGGATGCATGTCTTCCTTTTTTTTTTTTTTGTTCATCACATCCACAGGTACATTTCAATTCTGATATTCAACCAGAAAAGTAAGCACCTGTGTAGATAAAAGAGTAAGGACAGAGATGGCCCGCAAGGCGATCTAACAAACGTCTGGGTCATCCCACGAGACCAACACCCACGAACCATACGGCCCACGAGTTCGACAGGGAAAGAAGGTCCACGAGTCATATAGGCCACAAGTCATATAGCCCACGAGTTCGACACAAAGCAAATAAGGTCCATGATTGCGACACAAGGCAAACAAGGCTCATGAGTTCAACACTACGCAAAAACGACTCACGAAACCGACTTTACACATCACTTGGCTTAATGTATCGGTCACGTGCGTCTTTTTTATTCGTGTCCAACTCGTTGTTCCTGTTTGCGTAGTGTCGACCTCATGGGCTGTTTGACTCGTGGGCAGTATATATGATTCGTTAATGTCGAACTCGCGACGGCCATCCTTAACGTCTGGCGCATTTATTCGTAACGATAAAGGCAAGACTTTAAATCCAAATAATTCTGATATTCTCAAGAGTCCAACTTCAGAGTGAGGTTTGATGATAAACTGTCTTCTAATTAGGAACGTCTGTGGCCAGGGTTCTCCATTTTTTAAAGGAAATTTTTTAGATTTTTTTTTAATGTCGTCAATCATTTGTGTCTTAAATGCACCTATCATGTTCTTGTGCAACTTGTTTACATAACTTAGGTATGCATACCTTTTGCACTTTGAACTGCATATTAATCATGTTGAACATGACACGCGCGCAATTAAGCGGTACTCGAAAGAACCCATCGAACGATAGATCCTCTTGGCAGGTGGTTTGTCGGTACTCTGAACTGTTTGGATCACCAACACCTCATAAAGGTCTAACGCCTGGATACGCCTTTGCTACTTAGCCTGTAAAAGTGCAATTCAACGCCGTGTTTAGGTTGGCATTAATGAATAGAGTGGTAGTATCAAAACCGGCTTAAACTGATATAATTATGTTATGGGATATGCTTTAGACTCAAATTAGCCATGCTGATAAACTCCTCACCAGCTGACAAGTCCCCATTCAAACTATAAGCAACGTTTTACAAAAAATTAAATATGTTCTTTTTACTCTAAAATCGATGCGTATATTTAACGTATTTCTCCCATCAATTACTTCAATCTTTAAAAATTCTATATGGAATGAAATGAAACAGTTCATTAATCGGTGACCAATAACACTATTCTGACATTGGTGCTGGGCGTGACCTAAGTGGAAGAGTACTGACAAGTTTGAATGAGACGATTAATTATTTGTGTGTGTGAAATTACGTTAAACTGGAAAGTTCCATAAAATATCTTGTTTCAAGTCAGATTTCGGTGACACATGTACAGCTATCATTCATTTTTATCTGATCTTTCTCTTTTCAAAGAAGTTGAAAATGGACCTATTGCGGCATTGAGCATTAAAGGCACAATTTACCATTTGCAGATGAAACATTCATGTGGCAGCGTGCGGCTCGCTCTTTGGATTACGTTAGAAGATGTCGGTATAAGTATTAAGAATTAGTTTAGGCCCGACATATTCTTTGTATTGGTGCAAAATCAATCTTTTCATCACTACCGGCAACCAGGGATAGACCGGTGGATACAGTGTCGCTGCTCGGAGAGCAGTATAGATGACATGTTCGAATCCCGCTGGTCCCTTTTTTCCGACACATTTGTTAAACTTTAGATTAGTAGTTGTGATCTTACAAATACATTTGTACAGAGGGGGACAAGTGATAAAAATCAACTTTACCATTTTAATCAGTTGCTGTTTTCTCATCATTGATAGTTCTATAGTTACTAACACTGTTGCCTTTAAAACGAATATGGTCAGATGCAGTAAAAGACGAACAGTGAGTTTTAGTAGTAAATAATAGCGGCGGCAAAGGACGTCTTAAAATTATGTTTTTGCAGTCATTGTAGTAGCAGTACTATCAGGAGTAGAGAAAAAAAGGGTAATGACTTGAGTTAAAAGCATTACTGAGAATTAATGGTGTAAGTGTCAGCAGAGATAAAACTCTCTACAAAAGATTATGCTTTAATAGCAAATTCTCATCAGTGTATTACCGTGATAATAAACATACGATTATGAAAAGCCTTGATTTGGTGATTACAAATCCACAAAAAGAGAGCTACTCGCAGGCTTTAAAAAAAATGTGGAACAAAATGAAGTGCTTGATATTTAAAAGATTTAAAAAAAAAACAGCTAAAAACCAAAAGAAAAAAAAACAAAATGTTTTTGCCTTCTATCAGCAAAGAAAGCATCTTACCGAGAATATTACATGAAAATAATTCCTATCAAATTCAAATTCAGTCATGATTATATCGTAGCGTTGTCTACAGCCATAAATATTAGCTTCTTGGACTGGTAGAGAATATTAGGTAAATAGATCTCCCCTCAAATCTCTGTAATGGTATAAATTGATGTGCTTTTCAGACCAGCTAATAACTCCCAAAGTTAATATCAGTTCTTCGGTTTCATAATAGGGTCACTGAATTAAAACCAATCTTTTATCAATTATTCAGTCTTTCATTCATGCATTTCCAGAGGCAATTAGAAAAAGTCCCTATTATGGTAATATCAGCAGCAATCGTAGATAATGTCTTTTAATGATAGCGAATATATTCCAAACGTAATCATTCTCTGACGAAATGAGGTAGAAAGCCGCCAAATTGTCTGCAGCAAATTACTTTTCACATCAGAGGCGTGCCTGGGAATGATGTGTGTTTGCTCATTTTAATCATTAGCAGAAATCACGCAGATTTCTTTCTTTGGGGGAAAAAATAAAAGGACGTACAATATTTAAAGGTAGCGTTGGAAAATAAAAATTGAATTAATATTAAAACCTTTTCTTTCGAAATGTACCGTCAACATAATTCTTGTCTCACAAAGAGTGAAGTGTATTTCATGCTCTGTCAGAAAAAAACAAATATATATATATGTATTTTTTCTATTGAAAATAGATTTGACTGAAATTGGATTCGAGAATTTTCTCCTCTTAAAATTTAGTGTGACTGAAAATGGATCATCAGGTCTTGGCAAGCCCATTTGCAGTTTGAAAACATGATACAAATTTAATTATCTGCCTGCCTGATGTTTCACGTTTCAGTTGATTTAATATTCATCGATCGTCATTGTTCCTCTTAAATTTTGTGTTCACATAAAAAAAAAACCTATGTTGATCAAAATGGATGTGGCATGTTTTCTGGTTTTTTGGTCCCACTTTTTCAGGGTTGGGGCTTTTATTTGGGGGGGGGGGGGAATTGAATAAGCCATAGAATCTTTCAAGTAAAATGTCAGAGACAAATTCACATCGAGTTCTCGCAGACGAAATCAGAAACAAAAATGACTTGCGGATAGTCGGCTTCAATTCAATAGCCTCGCGTCCACCATTTTGAAGAAGGAAATCACTTTTTTTTTTCTATTTCTTATTCCATGCTTAATTTTAGTTTGCTGTCTATTTTTGTATGCGCTGGATGTGACCAGCCCTTGATCGAAATTACATACTTTATTTTAGTGACCTTGCATGATATTCAAAGAAACAAAGGTGGCCCATGATGCTTTCTCATATTCTTCAATCATAAAATGAAATCCGAAGATTTCGTAAAACCGCATTGGAGTAATAGATATCTTCGTCATTGCCCAGTCACAAAAACGTCAATATACGAATGTGTGTATGTGAATATGAAGAATGCAAGATGTATTGATACATCCGATCATATACCATAATATCAATATACATAAAGAGAGAGATAGAAATAGATAGACGAAAAGATAGATAAACGCAAAAAGAAAAAGGGGGAGGGGTGGAGATTCAGGGGGTATAATTATTCCTGAACGTAGATGAAAGTGAATTGAGCGCTCTTCATTCTTTCGAAACACACAAGTAGGACGAGAGTGGTTTCTACGCAGCTTGTTTGCAGCGGGAATACCGGTATCTAGGATACAGTGGCATTTCAGGGAGACAAAAAAATAACCAAAGCATTGAGTTATTAGTAGAGACTCTCTTCACCAAAGTATGCCATTTCAGTGGAGATGAGGCGGTGGATAAAGTCAAAATACGTCTACTTACAGGAGAATACATCAACTTGACATTTTCTGCGTCCAAAAAGTTGATACACGAGGATCCTTTCTGGTGATATATAATATAATAGGATATAATGTAATGTAATATAATGTAATATAATATAATATGATATAATGTAATATGATATAATATAATATAATATGATATAATATAATATAATATGATATAATATAATATGATATAATATAATATGATATAATATAATATAATATAATATAATATAATATAATATAATATAATATAACATTTATTACATTATATTACATTTTATATATATATATATATATATATATATATGTATATATATATATATATATATATACTCCTGGAAGAAACCTTAGGGAGACGTTCGTGAAATACATACCTTACAGCGACAATATGGTAAACTCTGAAAAGAGTGATTTTGTCATAGTTTCTATTTTTACATATTACGTTAAAACATTGGAAATGAAGATCTCTTTTTAATCCGAAATATAAATTGGAACCAAGAAAATTCATTTCAGATATTTATTCTAAAAGTGATAATTTTGTCTCCTTTAGGTTTTCTAACCCAAGAGTCCACCTTAGGGAGACACTTTGAAAAATAAGTATCTTAGGGAGACCTTTTTCCATAATGTGCCAATATCAAATTTCATATTTATGTATCACATATTAGGGAGACAGAGTTTAAGTACACACGTATTCATATACATATTGACAGCAATACGTACATTATTTTTTTTCTTCCTTCTTTTTCTTATTATTTTAATAGCATTTCTGTTGCTATGCTGTTGCTATTGTTCACAAGGAAATATTCAATTCTTATGTTGTTTTAATGATTAAGTACTCGTAACTTAAAGTTTCATACCCTTCCCCGTAAGCTTAACCCTTTAAAGCCCATTAAGGGGAGGGGGGCATTGAGCCCGTACCAGATTTTCATTTGCCTTTCCTTTGCCCTCTATCCAATTTCAACCAGATTTAGTGACCTATCCTAACATCTTATTGCAAACATTTCGATATACATTTAGCTCTATTTGATATTGCTGGCTACCATGGCAACCATAAACTGATAACCATGTCAGTCAGATTCATTTTTTTTTTTCTGTTCTACTTTCAATTAACAAAATTACAATGAATGGAATGGGCGTTTCTGGGCTGAAATTTGCTGGAGAAGCAACATGTGAAGTGATTATGGTCCTAAAAATGTTTTTCTTATCATGTCTATTGTTTGTATGTGACAAAAGCATCAAACGTTGATAGCGAAAATAAAAAACCCGCTTTTTACAACGATTGCCCTTCTATAATGTATCATTTTGATTCTTACACTCTAGTTATGCCTGTAATATCATTACATTATCATAATCAATTATTATCTATCTACAAACTCAAAATTCCAATATCATGCAAATGTGAAATGTGATAACTATACACGTACGCCTACCTATCCCAGGTCACAGGTCTCAAAATGTATTTTTTATGTCATATGAATAGCGCTCCATGTGATGATCTTGAGAAATTTCCACCATAGCCAATAATGAGATTCTACTTACTTATCATTTGTGGCAAATATGAGAATGATTGGTCTATAATAAGACATGTATACCGAGATGAAGATATTACACAGGAAAATCATGTTTTTAGCATATTTCTTATGTATTTCTTTATCGTTTCTCGTAAATAGCGCCCTCCATGGGTGACCATGAGAAAATTCAAATGTACGGTCATGCAGCATGTGAGTTGCTCTATCCATGTGCCAAATATGACGGTGATATATTAAATGATTAAAATAAAAAGTTAGCCCCCCCCCCCCGGGCTTGGGAAGGGTCAAAATAGCTTGGGCTTTTTTTTTTTTTGGGGGGGGGGGGGGGCTAAATCCTAATAAATCCTAAAATCTGTCAGATGTTGCCACAGACTATAGGTGACCCTGCATCACAAAACGCACAGAAAGTCGCCAGACATGTAATTTTAGTTAAGAGCATAATCTAAAATAGCAGACTTTAAGTTTTAAAATGATGTATAACTCAAATCAAATGGACTCTCCTAACATATTTTTATCTAAATATTGAAATGAAAACACACACTCAGGAAAAGTGTGAACTGAGAAAAGAGGCTCTGAAGTGCAGTGTCTATTCAAGCACTAACTAAATCTTTACCAAGCCGCGCTGGCTGTGCAATGAATGGGACAAAAAACAGGATGTAAACCACAAAAGTAACAATGATGAAGAGATTATCAGATTAAACTGAAATTGAGCGTGCCTTATCAACATATTTTGTTCATAAATGATGCTAACTTTCAAAGCAGTAGCATCATCCTTTAAAAAGTTATCAGAGTTGAAAGTGAAGAGTACGCACAAGGTTCTTAAGAAATGAAAAAGGGACTCTAAAAACACACCTGATAACACTATTCTACCAAAACATGTTCAAGATAAACTGCTAAAAAACACACTTTGCTACCCGTTTTATGATCCCAAATTTTAGCATAATGTAGAAGAAGACTTGCTCTTTCAGAAAATATGAAAAACTCAAGATCGCTTAAGTTGGCCCATTTCACTTATTTTCAGTCCTCACACAAAATCAGTGTGTACGACTTTTTGTTCGTTTTGTGGTGCACGGTCACATAGTGTCATGGGTGTCAATCGTAAGAAAAAAAAAGCTCGCACATTTGTATTTGTAGTATTTTTTTTTTTGACTATTCTTCCATGATCAGTACGCAAGCTTATACAATTTGCAAAATCTCACGATTCAATGTTTCAGAATTTAAGTAGCATGACAATGACCCTACCACGAGTACAAGGCATGGGCGTAAATACTAGGGGATGGGGGTATGAATCCCTCCCACCCCCCCCCCCCCCCGAAATACAGGTAACAGAACTGAACAGTATTCTATCTTGTAGGATGTTGTGTAAATACATATTTTTCTCAAGCGCTGAAGAAAGTAATAATCGACATACACTGTAAGGAATGGCCCAGATGTTAACAACGTCAATAGATATAGACCTACATGTAAACATGCTATGACGCGAGCAACTCGGGACCATCTGCAAAATATGTACGAAAAACAAACAAACAATAACAAAAACTATACCGCCATAATTGAACCCTCTCCATTAATTCCTGAATCATTCCTGAGAAACGATGATGACTCTGCTGACTCAGTCAGGATACATCTATGGGTATACTAAGGGATGATCAGGGGCGTCGAATCTATCTGGGGGGAGGCAAAGGGGCATTTGCCCCGCCCCTATGGGAGTGTTTGGGCAGACAAATCATTTGTCCCCACGAATTTTCAAGATGAGGACAAATCTCGAACTCTCTTCATGGAAAATTGACCAAATGCCGCCAGAGCTATGTCCCAGATCGTTGAATTGCACTCATAAACCTGCAAAAGCTCCGCTATATACTGGATCCCTTACAATATACTTTGTACACTTTTGAGATTGACGTATATTTCCAAATAATTTATCACAGAGTGTGCAGCAGATCTTTCACTTACAAAAGCTCCCTCATATGCAGAGGGGTCGGTGGGGGGGGGGGGGGTTCCCCAATAAAAGTATCGTGGACAAACATATCATTTTGCTCCTCCTCGTAACTCCCGAGATGTGGAAATGTTCTTACCTTTTTTTTAAATAGAAAACTGTTTTTATATTTCACCAAAAGATGGCGGAATTTCAATTCTGAAAATACAAAATCTCCTTCGAGTAAGAGGGGGATAGGCCTAGGCCTACCCCCTCCCATACCCTCCCCGTACACTTCAGATTGACAGATTTTAAAATGTTTCATCTAAAGTGTGCACCAGGTCTGTTACTTCAATTAAAAGAAAATGCAAAAGTTCACTGGGTGGGAGGAGATATCTAGATGCTTTCAATTTTTGAAGGGTCCCCCCCCCCCTCAAAAAAAAAGTATACACTTCTGGGATTGAAATTTTCCCAGATTACCTTATAAATGTGTTTGCGACATATTTTCATCTGAATTCTAAAAATGCAAGGGGGGTACCAAACATATAATTTTGATCCCCAATGATTCCCGAAATGAGGAAACTTTTCTTGCGTTTTTGGATAGAAAACTGTCCAAACATCTTATCCAAAGTGTGCAACACATTGCAGAATTTCAATTCTGAAAATGCGAAAAAAAAAATATCTCGCGTGGGAGGGGGTACCCCCTCCCCTTTCGGTCCTTTTTCTTTTTTTCTTTTTAGATTGCAAGATTCCCAAAAGTTTTATCTTAAGAGTGCACCAGGTCTCTCACTTCAGTTACAAGAGAGAACACGACAGATCCATCGCGGTGGGAGGGGATATCTTCTTTGAATCCACATTTTCCCCGCTTTGTTTTCCATTAAAAACCTTATAGTACATTCTGGGGATTGACAGCTTTCCAAATTTTCCATCGAAATTTTTTCATTTGTATCTGTATTCTAAGAACGCAAAAGCCCAGTTCGTATGCATGGGGTAGATTCTGGACGACGGGGGTGGGGGCAAACATGTCATTTTGTCGCCAAATAATTCCCGAAATGAGGAAAATTTTCTTGCGTTTGTCTAAATATCTTTTCCAAAGTATGCACCAGAATGCATGCAATGTAAAATCTCTTGTGCTTACGAGGGGGATCGTACCCCTCCTAACCCCTCCCGCTCTGTGTCCCTTTCCTGAGCCTGTTGCATGTGACCAAAAAAAAAAAAAAAAAAAACTCATTCAAAATTGTTTCATCCAGTAAAACAAACTGGTGACAGAACATTGAGAGATATATTTTTGGAATGCATGTGCAGCTTATCATAATCCTTTCCATATTATAGTTCCGACTTCCAGTTGTTTTGCTGGTTAGGAAACATTGATGTGTACACTATACGTAAAAGATTACAGCCGAAATAATTTATGAAATTATCGTGATGTCCATTATTATTTCACACTGTATCTTTACAAATGAATAATTTCATTCTTTCAGAATGGTCCGTTATAATGAGGAAGAGATAGGCGTAAAAAGGATCACGAATTCAACCATGTCGTCTACCTTTCCAGAACGCATGTATAAAATGCGAAGGATTTTGGGGAGAAAAATACAAAACGCATTTTCAACCCCTGCTGATGCAGACATGGAATACAGCCTAAATATTTAATGTAATCATCGCGATCCCGCTGGGCGCACACAGCGTAAAATAATATACTAATGATGCACAGGATAGAGTGTCAATATCCTGTGCATCATTAGTTTTATAAAATGGGTCGAAAACTAACAGCATTATTCACGTACCTTTGTGGGTCAATACCAGTCAGCTACATGTAGCACTCGCTCAAAAGTCAAGATGTCCGAAGATGTTCGTCCCAAACATTTACGCACGTCGCACTCGGAAATCCCGCACATAAGTACTGTACGTACGTATACAGTTCGGGAAACCCACTCATAAGGGGGGCCCCTCCTTATAAGTAACCCGTCCCCCTTATAAGTAACCCCGTCCCCCTTATAAGTAACCCCCGGGGCACCCCTTATAAGGAGTCTCCACGCTTTTTTGCAATGCAACGCGAAAATGAAAGGACTGCGGCAATTCGCTTGATTATGTCCATAAAGCTTCACAAGTTTCCTAGTCACTCACGAAATTTGAGCAAAATCGGTTTGAGGCATCATATATAAAATCATGGATTTAAATGCGATGTCAAACGACCCATGCGAATGCTGAAATGCGAGCGATTACTGGCGCGAGTGTCGCCAGGCGCGGCGGCGCGGCAATGCTTGAGTGCAGACGTGGCGACTGAGTACGGAGACTACATTAAATATTTAGGCTGTATTCCATGTCTGCATCAGCAGGGGTTGAAAATGCGTTTTGTATTTTTCTCCCCAAAATCCTTCGCATTTTATACATGCGTTCTGGAAAGGTAGACGACATGGTTGAATTCGTGATCCTTTTTACGCCTATCTCTTCCTCTTACTCTTCCTGAGTACGGAGACTTTCGTACTCGGTCGCCACGTCTGCACTCAAGCATTGCCGCGCCGCCGCGCCTGGCGACACTCGCGCCAGTAATCGCTCGCATTTCAGCATTCGCATGGGTCGTTTGACATCGCATTTAAATCCATGATTTTAGATATGATGCCTCAAACCGATTTTGCTCAAATTTCGTGAGTAACTAGGAAACTTGTGAAGCTTTATGGACATAATCAAGCGAATTGCCGCAGTCCTTTCATTTTCGCGTTGCTCTGCAAAAAAGCGTGGAGACTCCTTATAAGGGGTGCCCCGGGGGTTACTTATAAGGGGGACGGGGTTACTTATAAGGGGGACGGGTTACTTATAAGGAGGGGCCCCCCTTGTGAGTGGGTTTCCCGAACTGTATAAGAGTATACGTACTCCACGTACTGTTATGCACAAGAAAGGCCGCCGGCTAGCTGTTGTGGCAGCCCGCGGCCCGAACTAGAAGTTGTTTACAGGATTGACAGCGCGTATAGTAGCGCGTGACGCACTTGTAACAACTGATTGAGTGCGCACTGCTAGTGTAAAACATTGTGACGTACGTCAGGCCAGGGAGGTGGAAGAGAGACTCTTCTTAGTGCATACCTGAAGAAAATAATGCACGCACACGTGACTCCTTTCAGCGCTTCCAATTGGCTACATTCTTGAACCCATTTTATAATATACTAATGATGCACAGGATAGAGTGTGTTAGTGAAGGTGCGGCGCGCTCGAGAGTATTGACAATGGTGCGACATGCACGAGGCGCAGCCGAGTGCATGTTTGCAACCGTTGTCAATACTCGAGAGTGAGCCGCACCTTCACTAACGCCACGAAATAATCCTGTGCATCATTAGTTTTATAAAATGGGTCGAAAACTAAGAGCATTATTCACGTACCTTTGTGGGTCAATACCAGTCAGCTACATGCAGCAATCGCTCAAAAGTCAAGATGTCCGAAGATGTTCGTCCCAAACATTTACGCACGTCGCACTCGGAAATCCCGCACACTCAGCTAGTACTGTACGTACGTACGTATAAGAGTATACGTACGCCACGTACTGTTATGCACAAGAAAGGCCGCCGGCTGTTGTGTGGCAGCCCGCGGCCCGAACTAGAAGTTGTTTACAGGATTGACAGCGCGTATAGTAGCGCGTGACGCACTTGTAACAACTGATTGAGTGCGCACTGCTAGTGTAAAACATTGTGACGTACGTCAGGCCAGGGAGGTGGAAGAGAGACTCTTCTTAGTGCTTACCTGAAGATAATAATGCACGCACACGTGACTCATTTCAGCGCTTCCAATTGGCTACATTCTTGAACCCATTTTATAATTTTGAATAATGCATGTTACTCTGCTTGCACCCATGTTCAGAAAAAAAGTAACAAACGTTTTTAATACAATATGACTTTGCTTATTAAAATTGTATACTGTGTTTCACAAACGATATTTCTATTCTTTCAGAATGGTTCAAAACAAGATGAAGAGATAGGTGTCAGTGTAGAAAGGATTACGAGTTCAACCCTGCCGTGCACTTTTCAAGAACGCATGCACAACACACGCGAAGAGATTTTTCGGAAGAAAAACAAAGAACACGTTTTCAACCCCTTCTTTTTTATTCTTTTGGCTACGGTATCAACTCACAAATGATTCCTTCTTATTCTTTCTCAATTATAATGATACATTTACTTGTGTAATGTAATAACGCAAAGTGCAGACATGAATACAGCCTAAATAATTAATGTAATCATCGCGATCCCGCTGGGCGCACACAGCGTAAAATGATTTTGAATATGCATGTTACTCTGCTTGCACCCATGTTCAGAAAAAAAGTAACAAACGTTTTTAATACAATATGACTTTGCTTATTAAAATTGTATACTGTGTTTCACAAATGATATTTTTATTCTTCAGAATGGTTCAAAACACGAGGAAGAGATAGGTGTAGAAAGGATTACGAGTTCAACCCTGCCGTGCACTTTTCAAGAACGCATGCACAACACACGCGAAGAGATTTTTCGGAAGAAAAACAAAGAACACGTTTTCAACCCCTTCTTTTTTATTCTTTAGGCTACGGTAGCAACTCACAAATGATTCCTTTTTATTCTTTCTCAATAATAATGATACATTTACTTGTGTAATAACAACACAAAGACTGCTCATAAGTTTGATTCCTTGGTATATGCGACTCCACGCTTATGTTTTTCTTTGTTTTTAGTGCGTACGTTGATAACGAGGAACCAGTTATAATTCGGCGGTCCCACGGACCTCGTTATAACGGGTTTCACTGTATATGTTTCTGGCGACTGGCCTGTCTTGCGAGTGTGACGGCGATATTGATTTCTAAGCTTGAGGAGACAGGTCAAATGATATTTTGCTTCCATTGTAATGACATCTCCTACGACTATTCTGGCCATTAGTAAGGTGTCATTGAGCTCTGAGATCATGTCAATGATATTTTTATCAGCGTCGAATGTTGACACTTCATGGAGGACATCCTCCACCCTCTGCTCCTTTCTCACAGAAGAAACATTTTTGAACATCTCTGCGCTTGGTGAGCCTTTTTTGGTCTTTATTTGGGGTGTGCACTCTCTTTTCTTTGGCTTCTCCACTTTAGATTTATTGAATTGCAAATGGTAAGCTCTGTGCCATTGAGCAGAGTTTAGTTGTAAGAAAGCTTTCAACACTTTCTTCGTTCCAAAACAGAGTTAAACTGGAACAGCATTAATGACTCGGAACTGTTCGACATTCGACAGGAAAGACTTGTAGGGATCTGTCTTGTCACCACTTGCCCTTGAACTCTTGAAGGGACACTTCAAGGGTTTATCGGTGTCTTGCTGGCAAATTACGCAACGATCCCACTTACCATGATGGATTACATTCTGAAAAGCAAAAGTATTGGAATTTAATCCAATTATCGTATAAACCTTTGAATTCCATTCAATCATTTCACTTAAAGGACAAGTTCACCTTCATAGACATGTGGGTTGAGTGAATGCAGCAATATTAGTAGAACACATCAATGAGAGTTTGAGGAAAATCGGACAATCCGTTCAAAAGTTATGAATTTTTGAAGTTTCTGCTCAGTCACGGCTGGATGAGAAGACTACTATAGCTTGTGATGTCATATGAGTACAACTACATAAAGAAAGTATAAAGAAAATTAAAGATATTCTCACTTTTCTCACATAATAAAAGAACACTCGACTTCTCTCCTTCAGAAGTCAGGGGAAATAATATTACCCCTAACATAAGTCAGTAACATGTCGAAGAAATGTGCACTTTATTGAAAACGTCAAGTTTTGTGAATTCTCTTTTTATTTTCCTTATATTGTTGTACGCATGTGACATCATGCACTGTAGTAGTCTTCTCCTCCAGCAGTGATTGCACAAATACTTTAAAAATTCATAACTTTTGAACGGATTGTCGGATTTTCCCCTAACTTTCACTGATGTGTTCTACTAATATTGTTGCCATCACTCAATCCATATGTATATGAAGGTGAACTTGTCCTTTAAGGTGGATTGGAGTAATATTGTCATGTATTTGGCAGCAAAGACATTTTCTGGTGAAAATTGATCTCTAGGTATGTACATTTTTGATGCCTTGGGCTGTTTCAGCAGAAAACACATATACATGATAAAGGTAATCCTCTGGGGGGAAAAAGGACAAAGCGACTATGCCAGTCAGCTAGTTTCTTTCGTCTGATGAAACATTCTGCAAAACAAACCTCCCTCATCCCACAAAACTTCAAACATCTGTAAACACAAATATAGATTATGGCCAACACAACTATGACAAGACATCGTGTACATTTTTCTGTCCTCATTTGGTATGATTATCTGATTCAGTGAAATTCCTGGTAAAGATAAAGTTCACCCATAATCTCAGAAGGGAAGTTTTCGGTTGCTGAGACACGTTTCGGTGGCACAAGAAGAATAATGCAGTAGCTGAATGTAGTCAAACATCCTCACTAGTGGTTTCTAAGATGTCTATCTTTGGCTGTTTCTAGATGAATAACTTATCTCAGCATGACCTTCCGTGGCACAACAGGAAGTTGTTCGTGGTTTAAGTAATTAGTTAATCGATGACCATTCAATTTCATGCAATTTAGACCTTGCTAGATTTACGATGGGAGTCAAAATACTGTTTTCTAAAAGACTGCAGTATGCACCTCCATTATAACAAACGTCGTCGGGACCAGCAGTTTCTCTTCCCGTAATATCGAAATTTCGTTACAACCGAACAGTAATGTATTAATAGAAGGATATATGATAGCTTTGGGACCTGGTTTTTAACTTTAACGAAACGTTTATAATGACGAAAATTATTACCACGTTCGTTATTACAAGGGTGCACTGTACCTGAAAACAGTTCAAAATCTTACTGCACAATAATTTCAGTGTAAAACAAGTCTCAGATTATGGGAGAAGCAGGGACAGATGCAGGAATTCCGTGAGGGGGAGGGGCGCCTTTACAAAAATAAAAAAGGGGGGGTACGTGCTCCCCCGCTATATTTTTTTTTCTATTTATTTCTTTTATTTCAACAAAGAAGAGGGCCGGTGCGCCCTAGTTTGCAGGCACAAACCATTGTTGGTCGTATTAGGAGTCTGCATGTGCCAAGACTAATACACGCAAAACTGCACTGTGAAGCTACAACACAGGGCCTATGGGACAGTGCCGAAGTGGTGCATATAGTAGTCTTGGCGCGCAGACTCCTCTACGACCAACAAGGGTTTGTGCCTGTAAACTAGGTGCGCCCCCACCTGGATCCACTATATAGGAAAACCGCTTATGTCAGAAACTATTTTCTTTTTAAACTGTATACATATATTTGATTGGTATGTAATATATGTATTTATAAAATGGGTTCAAGAATGTAGCCAATAGGAAGCGCTGAAATGAGTCACATGTGCTTTGGTTACTCAGTCCCATTGCACTGCGTGTTAAATCCTATTGCCGATCGTCTGTGCGCGCGGCGGCTCCTGCATCACGTCATACGCGCTGTCAATCCTGTAAACAACTTCTAGTTCGGACTGCCGGCCGGCCGGCCTTTCTTCCCTTGTGCATGCATATATATTGTGTGGCGTACGTATCATACGTACAGTGTACAGTAGACCAAGCGTTGTGGGACCGGACGCGTACATGGAGTCACTTTGAAGGGCAAATCCAACGATTTAGCAGGTTAGTTATCACGCCGTTTTCAGAGTATGTTGTCTAGTAGGCCTATATGAGGAGTCTATATCAAGTCTTTAAGGTAAAGGGTGCATATTCTATGTAAAATAAGTAAGTTTTCATGCGGGAACTTAAGTGTCCGGAAACCCAACCCCCCATTATACTTATACTGTATGTGCGGGATTTCCGAGTGCGACGCGCGTAAATGTTTGGGACGAACATCTTCGGACGTCTTGACCCACAAAGGTACGTGAAAAACGTTGAAAAATGCTGTTAGTTTTCGAATTTTCGACCCATTTTATAAAACAAATGACGCACATGATTATTTCGTGGCGTTAGTGAGGCGTAGCTCACTCTCGGGTATCTACAATGTAGTGCATGTTTCACAATTGTAAATACCCTCGAGTGCACTATACGCCTACACTAACGCACTCTATCCTGTGCATCATTTGTATAATCATATTTGATCGGTAATTAATTCCACCAACTCCATGTTTCATATGGTTTGATGTTGATCATGGTTTCAAGTTTACGTTAAATATTTTCAATCCATGAAAACATAAATCAATTCACAACAGATCTGAACCTATATGTCACCATATTCCCCTATATATTACGCAAATACGGTAATAGAGAAATATTGAAATTCAGCATTTTCACCCTAAAAATAAAAAAAATATCCAGAGGGCTCCTGAGTAGGTCCTAGGGGATCACCTCTCCAAATTTGGTGATTGTATCCGCCCTGTAACGGTAAGCCCAAATTTTGACATTAAGCGACCTATATGGGGGCCGGGGACAATATCCCCCCCCCCCCCCCCAATATTTCTGCCCCCACCCTTCACGAGGAAAAATCAGGCGATTTATTAGGAACACATATATTTTACTATCTCTGAAACCTGCGGGGAATGATTGTGCATATACCACCCCCCCCCCCCCCCTGCTATCTACGCCCCTGCTTGGTGGGGAGGGGTGCTCTGGGAGATGGGAACAATATGTTTGCGAAATATGATATTGCTGTAGAAGTAAAGGAACGACCATAATATACATAAATGACAGGTTTATGAACTGAGCTGCCTTCTCCCCCCCCCCCCCCACCTCCGTAAATCGATCTATAAGCTTGACTCTTGTATCTTTTTTTTTTAGTTCTTGCAGCTTGTCAAAAAAGTTAGTGCTAGTGGCCGTAGATAAAATCTATGCCCTCTCCCCATTCCGCCCTTGGTAAATCAATGCTATGTGTTGATATCACATTTTGTTGAGAAATGCTTATGATAATACTTGTGTCAATTGTCAACGCTTATTTAATGATTCTATTTTAAATTTCCAGAGTGAATGGCTCAATAGTCCATGTCTTTGATTTGGTTTTAATCCCAATTAGTTGCATAATTTATTTTCAGTTTTTCCACAAAATTTCAAAATGTCAAATGAAGAGGCTTATTTACTGTCGCAATTTATTCCTATAATTTAATATAATTTCAGATAGTTTAAGATGTTTTAAAGAGCAAGTTGCTGCCTTCCGTCTGTCAAATACGTATTCCAGTACTATTCTTTCCATGATAACAATTTGTGGAATATGGCAAATAGCTTAAAAATCAGGAAGAATGTCAATTTTTCCAGATATTGCTGTCGTGTGGAAGAGAAACTCAGTATGCAAATCCACGACGCAATGAGGTTGCAAATGTCGCAAAGAAATATGTATATTGACTTGCCGAGTTTCAACAACACGGCTCCTTGTCCCCTTGTCCAAACAACTTGTCATCTTGTTTTCTTGTCCTAAACATGTCGACTTGGAGAGTTCCAACAGCTCATCATCTTGTCTTCTTATCCCCCAAAAGTCAATTTCCGAGTTTCAACAACTCGTTATCTTTTTCAACTCGGCCTCTTATCCCAAACAACTTGTCATCTTGAAATCTTGTCCCAAACAAGTCAACTTACCGAGTTCCAACAACTCGACTGCTTGTCTTCTTGACCCAAACAAGTCGACTTGCCGAGTTCCAACAACCCGTCATCTTGTATTTTTGTCCAAAGCAAGTCGACTTGCCGAGTTTCGACAGCTCATGATCTTGTCTATTCGTCCCAAACAATCGACTCAACAACTCGGCTTCTTGTCTTCTTGATCCAAACAAGTCGACTTGCCGAGTTCCAATAACTCGGCTTCTCGGTATTTAACTTGTCTTCTCGTCTTCTTATCTCGTCATCTGGTTGGCGCTTATAAGCTTCCGTAGATCGCCAAACGAGCGTGAAGGTTCGGAAGCGTCGTTAATCGTTCGCGAATATTGTTTTTACTTCAAACCGCAAACTGTTCGCGTACTTTCTGAGGCATTCTCACGCACGTTTAGCGCTTGTTTGGATGACCTACTTTTTCTCCAAACATATTGTAGCATATATCTGAACAACTATTAACAACTATATAGTAAAAAGAAATTAAAGACCACCAAAGAGAAAGAAATGTTTGATGTACAAAATATCGCAGAATCTAAAGTATGCCAAAACTACATCTGAAACTAGAGATTATGTGTTGGAGAAACTGCCCCCCCCCAAAAAAAAAAAAAAAAAAAATCAAATGATTTACTAGTGGAGATAATTTATGTCCATGAAAAAACTCTAGGCCAGCACACAATAGAGAAATGAGAGAAAAAGAAAGGAAAATTTCAGGAAAGAATAAAAACTCAAGACAGCTCCCACCAACCCTTGGGTACATTAAAAATTTGGGTTGTTCGCATTTCCTTCGTGCGTTCTTCGTGCACGTAACATGCTGTACTTTATAGCAATGGTACACACGACATTCGCACATAGTACGTCGTGAGAACTTCGCACAAATTGCGCAAGAATGGTTTTCAGCTTCATTGTCGGAACACACTCGGAGAAAAACTTTTCCGAATATTGGATGTTTCCATTCTTGTCCTTCGCGAATCGTTCGCGTGCTTGGACTTTTTCAAGTCGATAAAACACGCAAATATGCATAAAATTGCACAACTTACAACATCAAAATGCAAAAAGTTTCACCGTGGGAGGAGGACACCCCTCTCCCTCCCACCCACCACCCGCCCCCGCCCCCTCGCTCCCTCCGCTCGCTCGTGTTCATGATATTCAGTGTAACGCCCTCCCCACCCCCCCCCCCCCCCAACCCCACCCACCTTCGCTCGCTTCCGCTCGCTCGGCTCGGTTGCGTTCATGATATTCAGTTGAAGAATTAATACAAGTTTATTTAAATGATGCTGTTAAAGGTAAATTGTTCAATAATACATCAAAATTCATTGCCACCTTAAACAATTGGGACTATTTGAAGTCGATAAAACACGCAAAAACATGCATCAAATTGCACCATGTTCAAAATCAAAATGCAAAAAGTTCTCACCATGGGAGGGGAGATAGCCCCTCGCACGGTGATGATTAATACAAATGTACAAGAAGTTTATTCAAATGATACAATTTTATAGTTAAAGTTTTCAATGATAATCTACCTCAAAATGTACTACATTAAACAAAAATGCCTCAAATTGCACCATGCACAACATCATAATGCAAAAAGTTCTCATCGTGGGAGGGGACCCCCCCCCCCCCCCCTCGCTCCCTTCGCTCGCTCGGGCTCGGTCGTGTTCATGATATTCAGTGTAATAATTAGTACACGATGTTTATAAATCATAATATATTATACGCAAAAACTTTCAATAATACTCTATATATATCACAATTAAGTGCTACCTTAATGATGTGGGACTGTTTCAAATCGATAAAACACGCAAAAATTGCATCAAATTGCACCATTTACAGATTGAAAATGCAAAAAGTTCTCACCGTGGGAAGCGGAAGGCCTCCCTACACCCTCCCCCTCGCTCGCTTCGCTCCCTCGCATCCCCCGGCTACGCCGGTGATAGGCCTTCACAGTTATGTCGCACAGGCGGAGCAAGAGCTGAAATACCCCGATTTAGTCATTCAATTATATTCATTTTCTTTTCTTTTTGTATTTTTTGACAGAAAAATGCACAATTTCACCAAAAGTGTGCACCATATCGCTGGAATTCGGGTCTGAAAATGCAAAATCTTCCTCTTGTGGGATACCCCCCTCCCACACCCTTCTCCCGCTTGGTCGCTCCTCTTCCTGGCACAGATATTTCAAACACAGAAAAGGTCTTCATACTTTTAAGGTCTGATTTTCCGCCGAAAGTCATTTGACAAGCAAAAAAAAAAAAAACAACAACAACAACCAACAACAACAACAACAACAACAAAAGTATTTATATTTTTGCTGCCACTTTCCTCCCACTTTTTATTTTATACAAAAGAGTGGACATTCAATCCCTGTGAAGTGTGTGTGTGTGGGAGGGGGGCACCAAGCTTCTCTCTCTCTCTTTCTCTCTCCCCTCTTCCCCCCCCCCCCCCCCCCCCCCCCACCAAGGCTGCGCTGGTCCGGTTATGGGCTTGCAATCGTGGTGATGGTGACTATCGCCGATCATCGATCCCCCCCCCCCCCCTCCCCCCCCACTCGTCAGTACAGATTTACGCCGTTGGTACAATGTACAGAATAACGTTAGTAACTGTCTATATTTTAGGTGTTTTCTTTCTTTCTTTCTTTTCTTCTTCACACGTTCTGGGTGCAAGTGTTTTGTACTGCCGCGACATTATCATGCAACGGCGCGCGCGGGGGAGGCGTACGTAGCGCGCAAGCGGACGAAAAGCCGATCGAAAGCGAACAGTGCGTAAGGGTCAAAACGTGCAATTTCGGGGGCCGTTTTTCAATTAAGTGCATGTTTAATGAACAACTCGGAAGTATATTTGATGATACCAGTACCAGAATGTATAGAAAAGATATATTTGTTGCTGCCACCTTTGTAATGAAGATATACAGTTTCCTCTTCCCACAATAGGCCAAAAACTAAAAGTCTCCTTTATGTCGCTTTATAACCCCTACAGATATACACGATGAGAACAACTAACCTATCCCGTCTTCCACCTTTAAATCATAATACAAGACCGAGTGGTATTGCAGACTTAGGTTGGTTCCCTCTAAACGAAAAGAGTGCAAAAGACGCCAACATCCTTTCAGTAAGATGGTACAAGGTGTAAAATCATTAAGGAGACAGCAAATTGTCTCCTTTGAGAAATTGTCTCCTTAATATCCACATTATAACCCCCATTTGTCTCCCTATTGTGGGCGTCTGGCAAATATATATATATATATATATATATATATATATAATATATATATATTAAGTGTTTTAACATATTGCACTTTAACTAAATTCAGTGATTCAGGGACACGCAAGAACTCATTATCACATAATGTACCTTTTTCAACTTGAGGTGTGAAAAAAAAAGAGAATCGAAAAGAGCGTTTGAAATACTGATGATCTGATGCTGTTGGTATGTATAAAAGGGTTGACCTTACCCTCTGCCCACCACACTGCTTAACGCAAGATTTCTCGTCGTACTTGGTTTGTATAACGCATTGAAGGTGATCCACCTCCCCCCCCCCCTTGGATATGCATAATTACCTTGACAAATGCACATATCTGTCATTAAGCGGCCAATAAATTAGCTTCCAATTCTCCGTTCTTTAATTTTTCTAAAAGCCCTGCGTCAATATTAGACGAATGCCTATATCATCGCAGAACC